>NW_024528710.1:694021-876167 GCF_017590135.1 Pyrgilauda ruficollis | reverse complement strand
AAAAAAAAAAAAAGCCAGCAATGCAACAAAAATCTTTAATCTCTTCTCCCCTCTAATTCAGCCTCCCATTCCCTCCTGTGGGACAGAACACCAGGGACAGCCATGGTGTCCATCACACAGGGTCCCCAAAAAAGCCTTTTTCAGGTGACAAGGATTTAGGAGAGGAAACTGACACAGGCTCCAGAAACCTCTCAAATCTCCAGGCAGAAGGGAAGCTGAAGGAACCTGCACATTGGGAACTGAGGCAGACTTCTCTCCCTAAGTAAACTAAAGAAAGACTGTTCTAAAAATAGTAAACTAACTAAAATTTTAAGTTTTATTTCTTTATATTATCAATTTTAAAAATTGTAAGAAGTGTTCTAAACCTTTTGTTCTAATTCTTATTACTCTTTTATTACTCTTTCTTTTGGCTACTATTAATACATTTTTCTTTATACCCTTTGTAAGTTTTAAACCTACTTTGCCTTTCTCCTAATCCTACTTAACAACAAGGAGTAAATACACTAGTAATTAACCAACACTAAACCCACCACACTCATTAGTACATTAACCAAAAAGTCTCAAAATTAACAAAATCTCAAATTAACAAACCAAAACCACTGCGTTACACGTGGAACAAACATCCCAGGAGGGACATGTTCTGTGTGACATGTGTGACAGGACACACCTGCCTGGCCAGGAGGGACACTTCCAGCCCGTCCCCAGGTCCTGGTGCCTCGCTGGAAGATGTTGGTGGAGTTAAAGGGTGAAGATCTGGGGCTGTTGGTGGATTGTTTTCCACACTGGAGGCTCCGAGCTCCTCCTGGGCGAGCTGCTGGAGCTGCCGGGTCGCGCAGCACTCCAGCCCACCTGCAGCTCCATTTCCCTGCCCAGCCCATCCTGTTCATGCTGCAAGGGCAGCCAGGAGCACCCTGTGCCCACCAGGGATCCCTGCAGCATGGAGAGGGGGATCCTCCTGGCCCCCTTCCCAGAAATCAGCTTCTCCAGAAGTCAGGATGGATAAAGCCAGCGGGAGCAGGTTCAGCTGAGCACCCAGGGCAGCTCAGGGGTGCCAGAGAGGCTTTGGGGCATCACCCAGCCCTGCCCAGCCCCTCACACCGACCCCACCCCACAGTCCTGGCTGCTCACACACAAAAAGATCCCAATTCTCTTTCTCTGGAATACTCAGCTCTTTTTTTGTTTTGTTTTGTTTTTTGTTTTTTTTTTCCCCTGAGTACAACACGAGATCACTCAGAATTAAACGATGGGAACGAGGTCCTTGTTGACAGCAAGAAAAATAAATATCCCAGAGCTCTGAGCTGAGGAGCACATCAAAGCAGGGAGGAAATGTCACCCCCACCCCCATAACCCATCCCTAACACATTTCCCTGCTCTGCTGAACCCTTTTCTCCTCCACTCACAGCTGCTGAGTGTTTGCTCATTGAGCCTGGCCAGAGGGGACTTTTCTGAGCTTCTGTTCATTCCCTCCTGTCCAGTTCCCTCCCTGGCCAGGCATAAATCAGCCCTGGAGACAGGAGCAGCAGCAATTCCTGGCACCCCCAGCACCCTGGTTCACAAAACAATACACAATGGATTATTCAGAGCACACCCTGCGTCACACACCAGTAATTATAAACATGAAATCTATCAAATAATGACAATTAACAGCGGATCTGACAGAGTAACACACTCCAAATAGCCTGGTGGTTGATTACGTCTTATTAATGAAATGCCAAAACATTGAGGGCTCTTAGCAGGACAATTAATTGCTCCCAATAAATCTGACTTCTGCCAGACCTCATCTTTAAAGGAGGCTTTGGGACATCTGGTGAGGGTTATTTTTTAAAGCAATGGCTGATGGCTCCTACAGAAAATTCCCTGGGAGCTGGGAGGACTGGAGCCACCAACACACAGAAATGAGCAGAAGGGAATTGGAGACGAGGGCAACCCCAACACTGGAATAATTTTATATAAACTGGGGTGGATTGTGGTGTAAGATTCCAACCAAAATCCACTCCCAGCACTTCCCCTGCAAATCCAGGGCCAGCAGCTTCCTTGGAAAAGTGTCCTCAGACACAATGGCCCAGATTCAAGGGCATCCAAGGAAGATCCCAGGCAGCTGGGAGAGGGTGAGCAGACCCAAAGGGAGACCTGTCCCACCAGAGGTGTGCAGAGGCACCAGGCTGGCTGTCACTACCCCAGGGATGGGCTGTGTGACCAAGGGTGCAGGGACTGTTGTGCCAATGGCTCCACTCCTGCAGGCACTGGCAATGTCAGCTGCCTTGGACACCCAGGACTTGCAGCACTGCTGCCTAAGGTGGTCTGTGTGTCCGTCTGTCCATCCATCCATCCATCCAACCATTTGTTTAACCCCCTGCCCCTCCTGTGGCAGTGATCCAGTGGCCCCACACACTGCGAATGGGCCCTTTCCAAGGGCCAAACCCCGGAGCTCTGGGGCACTCCCTGGCCCCAGCCCATGCTGGAGCCCCTCACCATCCCTAATTCCCCAGATGTAATTCTCCTGTCAGGGAGAGCAGGGCCAGGCTGTGCTGCTTTCCCTGCAAGCTCCTGCTCCTTGGAAGATTCAGTAAAGCTGTTCCAGGAACCCCAGGGATCATTTCCTGCTGGAGCAGTGTTGAGCTCTCGGGGTGGCACAAATTACAGCATCCTTATTTTTATTTCAGCCTTTATTTGAAGGGAACGTACAAGAGAAATCTGACGCTGGCTGGGCCTGGAACCCACAAGCACTCTGTAAACAAGCTCTGCTCTGAGATTTCCATGTTTCTTCCTGAAACACCAGGAGAACCAGCGGCACTGGATAATTGAAAACAGTTAGAGACTTCATTTTCTTGTTTTTTTTCTGGGATTTGCTCTCGGCTGGCTCTTCCCAACCTTAATACCTGGCAGGGTTGATCAACTCTTTGGAATTTCATTTGCATAAGGGTTGATGTGCCAAGAGCTCTCATGGAGAAATCACTGCCCTGGAAAGGTCAGGGATATCCAGGGAGAAAAGGAGAGAGGCCATTTCTCCTCGAGTGCTGCTTTTAAAAGGGGTCAGGGCAGTCTCTGACCTGAATGAATAAAGAGACCCCAAGGAACACTTTACTGTGACATCCTTGGGAGCCTCTGGACACGTCCTCAAACCCTTGGGGACATTTGCCAATTAGCAGCAGGAACACGTGCAGTATTCCAGCCCTGCCCGTGGGGTCACAGCGTCCCTGGAGGCAGCAGCACCTGCAGCTCCCTGTGCTGGGACAGGCTGGAGCACCAGCAGGGCTCACCTGGGCTGGGTTTTCCTCCTCTGTTGCCCAAGGCTTGGCAGGAGGGGTCTCAAACTGCTGAGCCCTACACACCCTGAGGGGAAGAGAGCCTCTTTAGGCACCTGCAGCTCTTCAGCTCCGGGAGCCTCTGCCCCCCTGAGCCCTGCAGGGCCAGGCCCTGGGCAGGAACAGGGCACAGACCCTGGGAATGGGGGCTGGGATGGAGGAAGCCAAGCTGGATTTGTGCAGGACACCAGCAGAGCCCTTCCCACCACTGAATGAATCCCAGCTCCTCAAGCTGCCTCACGTTCTGGTTTATCATTCCAGCAGCCAGGAGAGAGAGATCCCAGGGAGAGGAGATGCACACAGATGTCCTCCCTGCTGTCACCTGTGTGTCTGCACGTGCTGTCACCTGGGCCAGCCACCCTGCAGGACACCCAGTGACCACAGGCAAGCCCTGTTCACATTTTAACCTTCCTGCATTCCTGAGCATCCAAAGCCCTGCTGCAGGGAAGGACTTCAGGCAAAGGCACGGGAATACAGGAGCGTGAGGAAGAGGGCTGAGGGAGCCCCAAACCAGCTCCTCCACCAGGCATCACTCATTGCTGGGGATCAGAGATGAACCCACTGGGCCCTGTCACCCCACTGGGCAGTGTCCCCACTCCAGGGACAGCCACCAAACGTGCAGAGATGCCAGCACAACAGGAAATGGCTCCAGGCATGGAACAACACAGACCCAACCCCTCCAGGCAGGTGAAATGGCTGGGTAGTGCCTGGGAAAGGGAGGTCCAGGAAATGTCCAGGACCAAAAAGAGGCCTGGAAGCCCCAGCTAGCGCAGACCTGAGGGCAGGAGAGCAGATGTCTGAGGGACAGACCTGAGGACAGGATTTAGTGCAGATGTTTCACGTCTGCTTTTCTCCTGCTGTAAAAATGCAAATGCAAGGATGCCCAGCAAGCCTCCACAAGCTGATGTTAAGTTCAAGGAATGAGAGGGCACTTTTAGAACCACCCACTGAATTTCTTTACATCCTCCATGTCCTGCCCATGGACTCCAGGTTCAACAGACTAAATTCAGACTGTGGCTTTTATTACCACTGCTTAATGTCTTTATTCTGAGAACCATTTTCACATGTTAGTGCTTTTATCGAAGGAGGCTGCAGTTAATTAAAAGCAGACCTTTAAACCAGTTTGTTTCTATTGCCCTCTTTTCACGATAGCCCAAGAACTATTGCATAATACCCAGAATTTACTTGAGTTTCTGCCTCACACTTTTAACACTAACCACATTCACAGGTTAAAAACACAATTAAAGCCTCCCCAGCCTGGCAAAGCTCTGCCATATGATCAGTTCCCAGTACATCATTAGCTGGGGACTGTATGAACTGAATAAAACTGACTTGGTCTTTTTACACAACATTAAAAAACCCTCTCAGCTCACCCCAGCAAGGCACCTGGCTACAATGAATGCTCTCAGACCCTTCTGATATTCCCAGCATTTTCTGAAAAGGCTCTGCCTGTTTGAATTTGCATCTCCTCATAGACTGCCTGCCATATTTCATCCCAAATCAATAAAAGCTCTATGAGCACAGATCTAAAATGATGGTGGAGGGTATTTCTAGTCCAAGGAGTTTCTCAATGCGCATTTTGCTCAGTTTACCACAACTCTGCAAGACAAAACATGCACGGCACCATCATTGCACGGGTCAAGCCATGATTTTGCTTAGAAATTAGGACATTTCAAAAGAAATACGACGAGAAAGTTGCATTGCTTTGAACTTACAGGGGCAGCGTTCCGGGAGACAGAGGGAGCCGCACGGGACCGGCCATTGGAAAGTGCCGGGGCTGGGGCAGGAAAGCCCGGACAAGCAGCCCCCAAAATGCTGTTTCTAAACCCATCTATAGTAACAGAGCTGCCGTGGTATGGAAGGGATGGGCTGCATCAGCAGAACCCTCCAGCACACCGTGATTGGACAGAACCTGCCTGGAAATGGAGCCAGGGAGGGGGAACGAGGAGGCTCAGCCCCGCTCCCCGCACGGCTGAGGCAGGCAGGAAAGAGATTGGGTTAAATTACCCTTTGTGCCTTTTGCTCTGTTTCGATTTGGTGGCTTTTTTCTCCTTGCAAGCCAAGTTCTGCCCTGGGGCTCGATGGCAGAGGGCTGCTCCCGAAGCGCTTTTGTTCCCTGCTGAAATCCCCCCGCCCCACCGAGAACTTAAGGGAAGGTGTTGTGAGAGCCAGGCGAGCTGTGCACACTCCCGAGGGATGGAGGAGCAGAACGCAGCTCCTGCAGGACAGACCATCCCCAAGGGAGCGCCCAGCAGCCCTGACACCCCCGGGAGCTTCACCCCGAGCAGGACCCGGCTGCGCTCCCTCACTTCCCGGTGGGATCCTGCCCCAGCCTGCTGACCCCTCCGGGCAGAGCCTTTATCCACAGGTGCAGTGCAGAGAGGATCTGGCTACAGGTCCAGAGCATCCTCGGAGCTCGAGCAAAGAGCCGAGCATCCACCAAGACTCCCCAAACTGAAAGGATGAAGCTTCCCTGTCAAACCCTTCCCGGGGACGGAGTCCCACACATGCATTCCGGAGGAAAGGGAGCGTGCAGAGACCCACGGGAAGCCAGCTGGAAAATTCCCTGCTAAAGACATGGCATCGGGAGCTCTTACCTGCTCGGATTTATATTCCCAGCTAGCAGCACACCTACAGCCCCAGGCTCTCAGGGGGCATCGCGGGGGTGCGGATTGCTGCAGGTCATGGGTGTGTACAGCCAGAAGCAAAAAGAAACCGACCCAAAACAACCCCCCCAGAATCCCCCAAAAGCCACAACATGACCCAAATGAGATCCCTGCAACGGCTGTCTCGTTACAAGCAAGATGAGATGAAGGAGGGGTTTTTACTTGCTCTGAGGCATCATATGGAGCTTAATCACAGCAGTTACGTATTGGGTTCTTTTGGCCTTCAATCAAGTGTGTCATTTCGGTGGCAGCTGCCTACGTGATGCTAGAACCCTGGGCTCTCCAGTCCTGTGCCTGTGCCGGCCTTGTGCAGCTATTCTACAGCTCAACAACGGGCAAATTCCATTTCCCAGGCTGCGGGAAGCTCCTTCTGTAGTCCAGCGAGCCCTTGGAGCCACCCAGGATCACACACCTCTCCTCCGGTACCCAGAGCCCGGGCAGCCGCTCCCACCGCAGCGCCCGTCCCGCTCTCATCTCCCGGCGCAGCCCATCCGTATCCCGAGGACTTCCAACACTCCCAAAGCCACCGGGAGGGGACACAGCTCACCAGGCGCCCCGCGGACGAGCGAGGCACGGCGCTAAGGGAGAGGCAGCTGCTCCACGGAAAACAGCAAAACTTGGTGGGTGGGAAAGGTCTGAGCAGCTGCTGAGTAACCGCGGAGCGGTTCGTCCAGGAGCCGGCTCAGCCCGCCCCGCTGCAGCCCTGGGGCTGCTCGAGGGGAAGCAGGAGGCGAGCACTGCAAATCAGGTGTTGGACCTGGTGATTGAATCAGCTGAAACCAGCCGGCTCCGAGCAGGCAGCGGGGGACGGGCGCGACTCTGCTCGGGAGCATTTTGGTTGCCGACAGCGGCATCAGGAGGTGTTTGGGGCCGAATTCCTCCGTCAAGTGCATTTGTTGGGTTTGACAGATTCATAAGGACCCATCCATTCAAACACATGGTGGATGCTCCCTCTGCTCCGGGATCTCCACTCGTGTCCGACTCCCCGAGAGCAGGACACCGCATAGACACCGAGCTCTCATTACATCACCCGCTACGGACAAGCAGGAGGCCAGGGAACGAATGAAAAAGGTTTTCTGGGCAGCCAAAGTGCTGTTGTGCCGCTCCATAGCAACTCCACAAACACGCGTGTGAGCGCCCACAGCCGCACACCGCGGGCGAGGGGCACGGCCGCGGATCCGGGTACCGAGGGGAGGGGATGAGCATCCCGAGCATGCCCCCCGCGCACCCCACGGCCTCCCGCGGGTCTCCCCCCCGGGATCGCTCGGCTGCCGGCCCGTCTGAGCCGGCTGGCAGCGCTGGCTGAAGCCCCAACAGGTTCCCGGCGGAGCTGCGGTGCCCCCGAGCCGGGGAGGGGAGGGCGCTGCCTTCGCGCAGCCGGCTCCCTCCGAGCCCTCCCTCCGTTCCCGCCCGGCCGGGGGGCAGCCCGAGCTCCCCGTCCTTGGCCACCTCCTCACTCACCTCTCCACCAGCCGGCTCCTCCGCCACAGGTTTGCTCGGCTCCACTGTCCCCCCCCGCCCCTCCAGATCGCTACCAGACGAGTTATTCAGAGGATGGAGGGAGGAGGCACACAGAGATCTGGGCGGTGGGGATGGCGGCGAGAGAGAAAATAATAATATAAAAAAAAATACCAAGCGAAGGGATGAAATCAAATCAAAGAAGCGAAGAACTGGACTGAAAGGAGACGATGCTGGAGGAGGAGGAGGAGAGCGGCGCGGCGCGGCAGCCCCGGCTCAGCGCCCCATGGCCCCCGCAGCCCCGAGCGCAGCCCGAGCCCCGCCGCGCCGCGCCGCGCTCCCCCGGCCCGGCCAGGGACCACCCTCCGCCGCCAGCCCTGCGGCGCGGCCCCCGCTAACCCCTTCCTCGCCGTGCCTCCCCGCCGGCCGCCCCCTCCTCCCCATCCTCCAGCCCAGCCGGGGATGCTGCGCGCAGGGAGCGGCTCCGGCCCCGCCGGCCCAGCCCCGGGCAGGGCAGAGCCCCGATAAACGCCGCGCCGGGAGGGAGCCGCTCCTGGGGGGCCGAGCCCCTCAGCAAGTTGCGTCTCCGGGTCTCCTTTCGGCAGGGAGAGGGGTTAAGCCGCCGGTTCCTTTTTTAGAAGCACTGAATCGTTGGTTGGAGAAGACCTCCAGGATCAAGTCCAACCATTGCCCCAGCACTGCCAAGCCCACCAGTGACCCCTGTCCCCAAGCGCCACGTCCATCCCTCCAGGGACGGGGACTCCACCACCTCCCTGGGCAGCCCCTGCCAGTGCCTGGCCACCCTTTCCATGGGAGAATTTCCCCAGTATCCACTCAAACCTCCCCTGGCCCAGCCTGAGGCCATTCCCTCTCCTCCTGTCCCTGTTTCCTGGGAGCACAGCCCGACCTCCTGGCTGTCCCCTCCTGTCAGGAGTTGTGCAGAGCCACAAGGGCCCCCTGAGCCTCCTTTTCTCCAGGCTGAGCCCCTTCCCAGCTCCCTCAGCTGCTCCTGGGGCTCCAGACCCTTCCCTGAACACGTTCCAGCCCCTCAGGGTCTGTCTTGTGAGAGGCCCAAAATTGCTCCCAGGATTAGAGGTGCCCCAGCAGTGCCAGCACAGGGGACAATCACTGCCCTCACTGCTCTGGTCCTGCTGCCACACCATTGCTGATATTGGCCAGAATGGCCTTGGACTTCTTGGCCAGTAGTAGTGGAGGAGAAGAATCCACACCTGGAGGTGTGTCCTGTGCTCTGTGTGCACAAACTGTGCTTCTCCCTGCATCCAGGGCCCCCAGCCTGCCTGGCCCTACTGGCAGAGCCACATCACCCATCCAAGGGGCCTGGGGGCCTGGGTTTCTGCCCTGGGAAGGAAGAGGTGCCTGCAGGAGTGCCCTTCTCCCGGCCAAATCTCCCCCCTTTCCTGCTGCAGTCACCTTCAGCTGGTACCAGCACTCGGTGGAGCTGGCTTGGCTCCCCAGCTCCTGTTGGAATGCTCCTGAGGCACACAGTCCTTGGATCCCTGCCTGGCACCAGCATGGCCCCTGACCCCTGGGGGACAGCTGGGCCAGGATGCTCCCAGCAGGGGAGGTTTGACTGAAACCAGTTTGGGCTGAAAGGAAGCAGAGATGCTGTGCTGTGACAGCAGCTGACTGCAGGAGAGGCTCTGATGGGAGCCCAGCACAGCTCAAACTGCCTCAATTGGATCTGGAAAACAGCCTGGAGAGACACCTGTCATCTCCAGCAACCCTCCCACAGCCGTGTGCGCACCAAACAAAGCCTGCAGAGTGTTGATTTTAGGGCTCAAAGGTGTTTAATTCACATCTTGTCTCCCTTGTACTTTTCTGATGTAAAATCCTTCCAGTCTCCTTCCATTCAGCCTCGTGGGTCACTGTGTTCCCCATGCTGGGATTTATTTGGATCAGAAGGAACATGGTCTGCAGCTCAGGACCTGGGGGCAGAGGGATTTTGGCTCTCTCTGCTCCCTGTGCAGATAAACCCCATATAAACCCCGTCTCCATTGATATTCAAGTCTTTTTGCTCCACCAGCTCAGCTGTCCTGCCCCAGGGAGGGATTTCTGCATCCCACTGCCCCTCTCCCACTGCCTGGACATTGCCTGCACGTCAATTCAGGAATTTAGCCACACTCCAAGTCCCTTATAAACCATCAGAGCTGGGCTACATCCCAGTTTTACCGTTTTTATGAAGTTATTGGCATTCAGTGAGAAGATAATCCCTGCTCCAGGAGCAAGGCCCTCAGCACCAGCGGTGGAAGGTGAGTGATGGCACCAAATGTTGTTCCATCAGAATAAGATGCAGATGGATCTCATCCTTTTACTTTTCATTCCTACTTTTTTCCCTTGACCCATGAGAAAACTTTCACCTGCAAGCTGCCTCATCTCCATCTGGGCTGCCTGTGTGAGTAAATAGGGGCAAACCTCCTCATTTGGGAAAGTTATTCCCTGCCTTTAGCTAATTTCCTTTCCTTCAGCTCTGGAAAACATTAACCAAAAAGGTCCCAACCTTCATGACTGAAAACAGTAGCTGGAAAATCCATTAGGCCGATATATTTATTATTAAAATTTCTTAAAGCACCGAGTTCTCATTAATCCCCAAATAGATCCAGAATATCTCCAGATTGTGTCCACATCAATAGGAGCAGCCCATGGCTCCTTTCCCTTTTTTCTTTGTTACAGTACAGAGCTGATCACTGCAAAGCCTCTGGTTTTCAGCTTCTCCTGGGGCTGAGGCTGGGATGGAGCTCTCAGGAGGATGGAGCTTTGTTGAGAATCAGCCCTGGGATGTTTGGAAGACACTCTTGGAAATGCTACAGCACAACCAACAAAATCCTAACGTGACAAAGTGAGTGATGGCAGCAGGGCAGGCTGCTGTCCCTGCCTGGCGACACCGCGGGGTGTCACTCCCACAAGGTGTGACCAGCACCGGCTGGAATTCCCCAGGGAGCTGTTCACTCCAGGCAGGCTCCTTCCATGGAGCCCAGCTCGCGGGGAGCTGCCCAGCAAAGCCACCTCCAGGGCAGGTCTGGAGCCCAGCGAGGGGTGAGGGACCAGCAGCAATGAATTGGGTGTCCAAGGGGAGGCAGGGCAAGCCAGGCTATGGCTCTGGGAGAGATGCGTGGCTTTCAAAGATCCTTGGAGCCAAATGGGAGCCAAACTTCGAGGTCCCTCAGAGAAGAAAGTCCTCGATGGGATTAAAGAGTTTTGCTCTGCTAGGGATGACCCTCTGGAATGAAAAGCCCAGAAAATCGGGAAGGCCCTTGGAGGGGGGAGGTCTGCAATCCTTCCTTCCCCACAGCGCTCAGAGGGGGCTCTGCCCACTCCAGTTTGCAATGTCCTGGGCAACACCCTCTGTCCCCTCCCCGGGGAGGGCTCGGGAGCCTTTCCCAGCCTCGAGTGGGAGAGGTTTTCCAACCCCGAGCCCACATTTTCGGTATTGCTTAATTCCACCCCATTATTTCTAATGAAACACTTGGTGGAAGGAGTACAATTGCTCCCTAGCCTGGATTTTCATGTCTTAATGGTGCTTAATTATTCCAGGAGAAACTTTTATTTTTCCTTTTCCTCCACCTCGCTTCTGCACTGGATGCTTTCTCCTGGAGTTTAATTAGCACATTTCAGAATGGAATATTGAGATTAAATCACTGCTGGGCGAGCTCTGCTCCAGGATTGATGATCCTTGGGCACAGCTTTTATTGGAGCTGCCAGCTCAGACTATGGATTTATGGATCAAAGGGCTCTTTGGGCCGGGAGCGAGCCAGCGGTGCCGCAGCGGGCTGGGGACACGGGCCAGGCTGCTGGCCTTGGTTCCCTCCTGCAGCCACAGAAAGGGTGGACGAGGGTGCTGGGGGTGATGTGAGGGTGGGGAGGCCCTGACACAGAGCAGCTGTGGCTGTCTCAGCCCCGGCAGTGCCCAAGGCCAGGCTGGACGGGGCTGGAGCAGCCTGGGACAGTGGAAGGTGTCCCCAGGGCAGGGGTGGCACTGGATCCCTTTGAAGTCCCTCCCAAGCCAGAGCACTCTGGGATTCCTCCTGGGCACAAGGGACACTCTGCAGCCCCGCAGGCCCGAGGGGCAGCGCACACCCAGCCTGAGCTGGCACACCTGTGCCTCAGCCCACGGTCTGTGGGACCCAAGGGCTCATTGCAGCCTCTCCCAGAGCTGGGGCTGGCTGCAAACATCAGATGTAGGCACAGCTTTGGCACCAGGCCAGCCCCTTTCCTGCTGCCTCAAATGCCAGCGTTTTGATTCAAGCTCATCTGCAAATGCTAAAAAAGCTGCAGCTTTGCAACAGACTCCACCCTGGTGGAGCTCATTGAACGGAGACCTTGAGGGAGGGGGAAGCTCCCAAACCTTTAATTGTTTTATCTCACCCAGCTAAAGGCACAGACATGCAGTGACACCCACAGAGATCTTCTCCCAGAGAGATTCCAAACACTTGTGGTTCCCTTGGGGCCAGGGAACGCTCTGTGGACAGGAATTTTTGCTCCCAGCCTTGCAGGAAGGCTCCTCATCCCAGGAGCTCTTGCGAGGGGAGTTGTCCCAAAGAACTCCCAGCAATGCCCACGTGGGAGAGAGCAGCACCTCCTGTTCGTGCTGCTGGGCAGGCTGGCTTTCTGCTGGTCACTCAGAGCAGCTCTGGCACAGAGTGGAGCAGAAGAGGGTGAGGTTTCACCCTTCAGAGCCCACGGGGCTGAGCCGAGGCCTGCGAAGGGCAGAGCCCCGGCCCAGCCCCAAAGCCAGCAGGAATTTCAGCAGCCAGGCCTGGGGGGGCTCGGTGGGGTTTGTTTTGCTCTTCGAAAGATAGCCCTGTAATTTAGTGACTCATCCATTCTCTAGCCTTTGTTGCTTTTCATTTTCAACATCTTTAAGCTGTTTGTGGAGAATGTGCTTATTTTTAGACTTCCCATTAGGGAGAGACATCTGAGCTGAGGGAAGAGCTCCATTGAGGCTTTGGTGTCTGGGGTGTTAATGGGCAAATTTCATGCTGGGGAGAGATCCTTCCTTCCTTCCTTCCTTCCTTCCTTCCTTCCTTCCTTCCTTCCTTCCTTCCTCCCTTCCTTCCTTCCTTCCCTTCCCTTCCCTCCCTGCACTGGCAGCGGGCAGGGGTTTACAGGCTGGGCCCTGGGGGTCTCTCGGGGTGCACCGAGCTCTCAGCTCCTGGAGGAAGGAGGAGGAGGATGGATGCAGGGAGCACCAACAAATGTTGGGGCATCAGGAATAAACAGAGGCCTCAGGAGCTCAAATCATCCTTATCAAACCTGCAAATCTCTGTCCATGGCCCAGAAATTCTCTGTCCCATGGCACAGGCTGGCAGCAGGAAGGGCAAAGGGGGAGAGCAGCCCTCAGCCAAGAGCCAGCCTACATTTCTCTCCACTGCAGTGAATCATGAGGAGTATTTCTGCTTAATTCAGGTTTGTTTGTTTTTTCTTTTTAAAAGCAATGTTTTTATTTGAAAAAAAAATTTGAAAAGCTAATTTTTTTCCAGAAAATTGACAAAACAGAAGATGCTTTTTGAGTTAATGAATAGGTTTGGTATTGGGTTGGTTTGTGAAGTCTGACACCTCCTCATTTTGGTTTGCAGCTCCAAATTCTTGTGGGGAGCTTTAAAATGAAAGGAAATTTCAAAATGAAAATTGGCTCAGTAGCACTCCGACCCAGGCATCTGATCAGAAAAAAAAGAGAAAAAAAAAAAGCCCAATCCTGCCTGCTTCTTTTTTTTTTTATAATTTAATTAAGTCAATGGAGAACGGAAAGGCCTCAAATGAAAACCACACTGGCCCCAAATGTCTCCAAGGCTCCAGATGTGAATTCCTGCACCTTCTGCTGGCGAGCACATCCTGGCTGTCCTCCAGCACTCGGGCACAGCCCCTGCTCAGGAAGGAGAGCAGGACCCAGGGATGGTGTGGAAAAGGTCAGGAGATGGCTCCAGTCCATCCCTGGAATATGGGATCATCCAGACCTGAGCTCAGCTCTCCGGGCACATCCCATGGACTCTGCTTTGCCCCATGGAGCTATTTGGGGTTTGCCATCCTGTGCCACCCCCTGTCCCCACGTGTCCCTCGGTGCCCCAGCCCAGGCTCAGCCTCAGCCCGGCCCCAGAGGCAGTGCCAAGGCGCTGCCCCCCCCAGCCTGCTCCGGGCAGGGCTCCTTGGCCAGCTCCAGGGAGCCTTTCCAGGCCACCTTTGTAATTGCCCTCGGAGCCACAGTGCTAGCGGATGGCTGGAGGTGCTCCCCGGGTCCTGGCTGTCCCCTCCCTGGGCCCTGGCTGTCCCCTCCCCGGTGTCACCGGGAGAGAAGAGCAGGGCCCTCTGCTCTGTGTTCCCCAGAGGAGCTCTGCAGACTCCTGGCTGTGTTTTACCTCCTGACACAGACACAGGACCCAAAGCTGCTCAGCCATGAGCCAGAGCTCTCTGCTCTGCTGTCCCCACCCCACGGCCTCGTGGTGGCACCAAGGCCTCCCCTGGGGGAGCTGCCCCCACCTCGTGTTCCCAAGGTACTGCACCCTCTCTTTCCATTTCCTTAAATCATGGAATCAGAGAATCCCAGAATGGGTTGGGTGGGGTTGGAAGGACCTCAAAGCCCATCCAGTGCCACCCCTGCCATGGCAGGGACACCTCCTACTGTCCCAGGCTGCCCCAAGCCCCATCCAGCCTGGCCTTGGGCACTGCCAGGGATCCAGGGGCAGCCCCAGCTGCTCTGGGCACCCTGTGCCAGGGCCCTCACAGGGGAGAATTCCCTCCCAATATCCCATCCATCCCTCCCCTCTGGCTGTTAAAACCATTCCCTCTGTCCTGGCACTCCATGAGAAGCTCAAGGTTGGTTTTTTTGTTGCATCTAAAACTTTCCATGAACCACAGGGAAACCTCCAGCGGGGCTTTGGGGTGAACCCCAGCCCTGGGTGAAGGCCCTGATAGAGCAGGTGGGGAGCACAGCTGAAGCACAGAGAGCTGGATTCCCTGGGGAGATCAGGAACAGCCCCTGTGCAGGGAACACGGGGCAGGAGGGTCCATGTGCCCAGGCTGGAGGGGACAGTGACAATGGGATGGGTTTGTGCCATTATTTACCAGGCCAGCTGCCCCAGCTCCACCCAGCACCCCAAGCCATCAGCTGGGAGCACCTGTCCCAGGAGGGAGGCGATTCCCAGAGCCAGAGCAGGAGGGCTGGAGACAATCCGGCTGAGTTAATCACTGAGTGCTTGGGCCCAGAAATGCAGTGGCTTAAGAGAAAATCTCACTGTATTTTTTTAAATGAAAGCCTTTCTGCAGTAGATTCAACCCAGAAAAACCCTGCTCAGTCCGTGGATTGCAGTGCAGGTATGAGTCAAATACATGGTGAAAAGGAGATAAACACCGTGTCCTCCTGCATGGCCACAGGAGACAAATTCCCCATTTAGAAAGCCAATAAAAACTTATTTCTTTTAGAACAACTGCATTCATGGCACATTGTTTCTCTGAGAAAAATATGTTAGTGACTTTGAACTCCTCCAATGCCATCCAGAACATATTTTTTTTTCTCCAAAGTGTCTCAAAAGTAGCAAAAATTACGAAAGAATTAATGACTGTTAACAGCTGAAACAGATGGTCTGCTGTGAGTCCCCACAGCCTCATGCAACTGTGAGTCAAGCCATTTTTCAAAATGGTGAAGAAAGAAAAGTAATATAAAAAAAAAAAAAAATCCAAGGCTACCAGGCTTCCAAAATTCCACTCGGACTTCCCAGGCAGAGGCAGCAGGAAAGGAGGGGCTGGCTCAGTTGGGACCCACCTTTGGCTCCAGCCCGGAGTCCCTTTGCCCTCCCGGGAGATGCTCAGGGTTTGCCCGCGCTCAGCAGCGCCTGGGGCGGGTTCTGCTCCAGGGTCAGAGGCAGGACCCTCCCCGCCGAGACACTCTCCGCACCCGCGGTGTCCCCACGCCCACCCCGGGGGCAGGAGCGTCCCTCCCTCCATCCCTCCCTGCCTCCCTCCCTCCCTGCCAGCGCCGGGAAGGGACCGGAGAGCAGAAAAGCACTTGCCAGGAGGGGAACTCTGGTTGCCTGCTCCGCTGCGGCGGCTCCTCCTTCTCGCCGGGAGACTCATCCCCGCGGCCACCTTCATGCTTGGGCTGCCCCTCTGCCGGCTCCTGGATCAGCCCCATCAGGCAGACGAGTCGGCGGGGCCCGGGCGCTGGGCGAGCTCATCATGGGGCCGGGCGAGCCCGGAGCGCGACTCTGCGGGCGAGGAACGACACAAACTTCAGCGCACGCACGGCCAGGCTTTATCATTTATTCAAACCCCAGCTGTCAATAATTCATGCCGGGGAGCGAGACAAGAGCGGCAGGAGCGCGGCAGCGCCGGCACCGAGCGGCCACATCTGGAACAGATGTTCGGTTCCCAATACAAGCGGGGCTTGCGGGGAATGCGCGGTGCCTTGGGAACGGTGCCCTCCGGGGCACGACCCCGCTCCTCCGGGCCACCAGCCATGGGCTCCTGTGCTGGCAGGGCAGGGCTGGCACACAGCGCATGGAAGGGACGGGACTGTCCCCAGCTGCAGCCCGGGGCTGGGGGAGCTCAGACCCGCAGCTTCCAAAGGCGTTCTTTGGAAATGCTGGGCACATGCTGGAAAGGCTCCTACACACATCCACATGGGCTTCCGTGAGCCCCCGGCCAGGAGCCCGCTGCCACCGGGGCCAGCCGGGAGCGCCTCGCTCGGGGTCCCTGCAGCGGCCCCAGCTCTGTGCCAGGAGGTGGCACCGGGCAGGGCTGACCCCAGGGATGTGCCGGGACAAGAGGAGCACCTTTCATTGCCAGGTGTCACCCCCAGGGTGTCCCCTCAGCGAGTGTCACCTCTCCAGTTGTGACACACAAACCCTCCAAGCCCTCTGTGCCTCCTGCCCCTCCCCACAGGGCCCTGCGGCCACTGCCAGCCCAGGCCACAGCTCCCCTTCCCCTTCCATGGCCCAGCGTGGCCATGCCAGGGCCCCTGGTGGCTCGGACCTGGCTGGCCCCGTCCCCATTCCTTTAGGGACATCAGCCGTGAAGCAGGGAGTGATGGAACAATGCTCACAGGCACGTGCTGTGGTTTAGGGACTGTCCTGTGCGGGGCCAGAGCTGGACTTCACAATCCTTGTGGATCCTTGGCACTCGGGACATTCCATGAATCTCTGATCCTTCAGCCAGGCTCTCACAGTGCTCTGACAGACACTTGATTTATTTATTTATTGCTGGCCCCGGTGCTGCTGGGTGCCCTACACATGCCCCTCGTTATCCTTCCTGACACCGGCTCCGGGCTACCCGCGGTCCTGCCGGGCCCCGGGCCGCGCCCCGGCTGTCCCCTCCCTGCTGTCCCCTCCCTTCTGTCCCCTGCCCATCTGTCACTCGCCAGCTGGCCTCTCTCGCCCTTTTTGTGGAAGGTGAATTGAAAGCAATAATTTCTTTGCCTGCAATTGCACAACACCTCAAGCACCTGAGCTCTGACCCACCCCTCCAAGGTGTATTATTATTAATTATAATTATTTTAAATTATTATTATTATTATTACTACCAGCGCTGTTATCCCAGCCCTCTGAGGGCATCTTCTGGATATAGTGCTTATGTTTTGGGCTACCTCTTTTATCTCTGTGATTTGCAACACCTCCTCTGATATCTGAGCTCCATTCTTTGGGTAATACAAACTTGGAGATGACTTTCAGTGCAAATTTTCTCCCTGAAAATAAATTTTCTTCTTGCTCCTCTTCCTAAATGTGAACCTTGCACTTTACCCCGCCAGCCAACCACTTAATGCCAGTAAGAAATGGACATTCCTTTTCCCTAGATAATGACTGATCTTGCAGATTGGATAATGAAATAAGTAATGCCATTAGCAGCCTATTAATCAGTGGTGAGCAGTGAATAACACCGAGTGCAAGGCTGCTCCTGAAGGACAAGGGAAGGGGAACTGGGCAGAAATGGGGAAAACACCCAAAATCCAGTCCCCTACTCCCCATGTTTCTTTTTTACTGCCGAGTGGCTAACAATCAGTTCCTTGCCTGGGGGATCCGGCCTTGTGACAGCCTGTCCAGGTGAGGTGTCTGTGCTCAGGAGAGTCCCTGCACATCCTAAATCCTGCTGAATTCCACACTTGGCAGGAAGTCACTTCCTTCATTTCTGTCACTGCCTCGTGCAGGATGTGAAAAAAGAGGGAGGAATCCACGAGAGCCCTCCCCTGCAGTGCCATTAACGGTGGTGGTGGCAGAACACGGCCACAACTGCAGCAGGACCTGTCCCCATGCACAGGACCTGTCCCTCCTCAGCACCTGTCCCCACCCTCTGGACTGTCCCCATGCACAGGACCTGTCCCTCCTCAGCACCTGTCCCCACCCTCTGGACTGTCCCCATGCACAGGACCTGTCCCTCCTCAGCACCTGTCCCCACCCTCAGGACCTGTCCCATCCCTGGCTGTGCCTGAGCTGCATTCCCGGACCAGGGGCTCGCCACTGTCCTGCCGGCGGGTGAGAAACAGGCAATGCTGGAGCAGATGAGAAAAGAAATCTGAGCAGAGTCACCCCGGGGTGGGGGGAGCAGCTCCTCCTGGAGCGTGGCTGTCCCGTGCCTCTGGTTTCTGTCTCGCCGTGTTATCTCCACCCACAGAGAACGTGGCACCCCTGGGCCCTGGGTCTCCAATCCCCATCCAGACATGACTCTCCCAAGGTTCAGCTGCTCTGTGCAGTTGCTGACATCTCCCCTCCATCTTCCAATCCCCGGATCACTGAGCTTGGAAAAGATCTCCATGATGAAGTCCAAGCTGTGCCCCATCCCCACCTTGTCCCCAGCCCAGAGGTCTGAGTGCCACCTCCAGCCCTTCCTTGGGCACCTCCAGGGATGGGCACTCCAAACCTCTCTGGGCAGCCCCCAGCTGTCCCCTCCTGTCAGGAGTTGTGCAGAGCCACAAGGGTCCCCCTGAGCCTCCTTTTCTCCAGGCTGAGCCCCTTTCCAGCTCCCTCAGCTGCTCCTGGGGCTCCAGACCCTTCCCAGCTCCATTCCCTTCCCTGGACATGCTCCAGCCCCTCAGGGTCTTCCTTGGAGCAGCCCAGAACAGGACACAGGACTGGAGGTTCCTCATCCTCGAGGTGTGGCCTCAATCTTTATGCCAAGTGCCGTGGCAGGGATTTTAGGAAGAGTTCCTAAACTCTCAGGGTAAACACCACCCTGAACTGCTGAGAATCTTTCCTCAGGAGGGCTCACTCTGGGAGAGAGGAAGATCAGGAACAACAACCCTAAAAATAAAAATTATCAAAGAGAAGACTGAACGAGACCCTTTTTAACCCCCTCCCTAAGACACCTCCTCTGTCCTCACCTGCAGCCTGTCTCACAGCACCCCAGTGAGGCGGTGAACACCTCGGTGGCTGCCGTGTCCCTGAAAGAGTTAATTGGGGAGGCATTGTCCGCCCAGCCCCCTCGCTGGCCCGGCTCTGCGAGCTCCTGGCCCTGCGTTCCCTCTCCTCCTGTCGCTCTCTGCCAGGGGAAGGAGCCAGCGCCGGCGGTGACTCAGGAGCCGCGCTCATCCCAGCACATCCTGCCGCGGCACTCGGGTGACACTTGTCACCAAAATGTGCTGCTGGGGAGAGGCAGGAGAGCACAAACACGGGCACGGAGCAAAGGTGGGGCTCGTCCAAACCGGGGGTGACACCGCTTTCTTTTCTCTGATAATCAGTTCTGCTCAGAAGAGGAGAAACCCAGCTCCAAGGGAAAAGAAAGGTCCTCACATCACTTCTTCCATCAGGCTGACACCTCTTCATCTCGGGGAACTTAACATCTGTTACATAATTCAGGGAACATGTGGTTATTTTCCAGGCTTATTAATAGCCCAAACCCCACAGCTTAAATGGAAATGAGCAGCTGCTCCAGACTTCACCTCTGGAGAAGGGGCTGGGAGCAGGTACCGGGCGGGGCTGGCTGGGGCTCAGGGATCCCTCACACCGCAGCTTGGACTGATGCTGAGACAGCTGCATTCCCGCATTCCCACATTCCCCCAGTGCCTCTTTCCTTTCACATCTCATGTTTCTTTCCAGGAGAGGCAGAGGATGGTGGAGAGGGTCACAGATGTGAGAGAGGGTTGGGGAAGTGCAGAGAGGAGGGGAGGGAGACAATGGATTATTGTACCCTTCATCCCAAAGCACTTCCTTTCACAGGTCACTCAGTCACTTCCAAGATGTCCAACAGGGCTTGCAGGCACTTCCATGACAGGATTTAACCCTGAATGCCTGAGGTGCCCTCTCACTTGAGGAACAGGCTGAGGGAAGGCCCTTGGCACCTGGCCAGCAGGTGGGAAGGTTGTCTGTGGCTCTGTTGCTGTGGGGATGAAGGGCAGTTCTATGAGCACTCCTCTCCACCCCGGAATGGTGCCTTGGATGCTCCCTGCCGTTTCCAGGTGGAATTTGGGCTGGATAATAGGTAAAGGTGAGGCTGTAGCTGGGACACACAGGTAAAACAGCTGTGTACAGGATATTCCTGAGACACACAAGCACAGCTCACATCAGGAAAAGGGAGAGGCAAAGCCCTCAGCCACCTCCAGCCCATGCAGGGATACATTAATGGATCATACAAATGATCTCCTCGCTCTCTGATGGTCTTAGCAGAACGCGAAGTTCATCTTGATTCAGTCCCAAATCCCTCTGTGGCTTTAATCCAGCGCAGAAAACCCAAACCTGACAAACGGTGGGGGCTGGGGAGAACCTCCTCATTTCCTGGCAGGCAATAAAAGCCAGGAAGATCTGCTCAGAAGGGGCAAGGCCACTGAAGCCCAGCGGTGCCTGCAGGAGGGAGGAGGTGGCCCTGGTGCCCTGGGCAGCTCTGGGCACTCTGGGTGCAGCCACTGGAGTGGGAGGAGGGCACCTGTGCCCGAGGGTCGGGCAGGGACTGGCACAGCAGAGAGCAGCGCCAGAGCTTCAGCACTCCGAGCCCAGGAGCTGCTCCAGCTCCAGCTCCAGCTCCAGGAAATGCCTGAACATCCCCAGGGCAGGGCAGAGCTCACATATCTCATCCCAGGGGAAAACCAGGCAGGAAACTGGGGGTTCTCCGTGAGTATCAGTGATTCACACAGGGCGAAGCCCCCAAGGACAGGCTGGGAGCTGGGAGGTGACTCCAAGGCCAGGGAAAAGCCTTGGCTCGAGCCCTTCCTTCAGAAGGAGCAGGGAGCTGCCTCCAGGCACCACATCCCAGCTTCTGCCTCCCTGCTGCATCAAAGCTGAGCCTCGGGACTGCAAACTGCAATTTCCATGTGGTCAAGAACCACGGGACACAGACTGTGCCTGAGAGACCTGGGATGGGGAGCATGGACAGAGCCTGGAGCTGGGCTGGGCTTGGGGTTTATCCAGGAATCTCCAGACCTGCTGCCTTGGTTGTTCCCAGCCCAGGGATGGGATCAGCTCTCCACTCTCCCCACCGGAGAGCTTCTCATGCAAACTAAAATGATCTAGTAAAAAAAAAAAAAAGTGAAGAATTCCTCTAAATCTGAAATCACCAAATCCAAACTGCTTCTGCTGCTCTCAGACTGCTTCCTGACCCAAACCAGAAGGGACCATTTTGGCAGAGGAAAAGATCTGTCAACTTCAGCACAGTTTGATTCAAATTTTCTTTTTTTTCCCTCCCTGTAGCCACCTTTTTCATCCCCACCCAGCTGAAAGTTCACACATTTTTACTTTTACAGGCATATTTTCCCTGTTCACCAAGCCAGGCTTATCTGACCTCCTGGATCTGTGACAATCATTTCTTATTCCTTCTCCTGTACCTGTGCTGATCCTCTTAGCTTTGCTGGAAAGGTTGGGACAAAAATACTGTTTTTAACATCCTGGGATTCTTTCACAGAATCTTCCATTCCAGCTGCTATTTTTTGCCTACATATCCTGCTCCCAAAATCGGCAGGGTGGCAGTTCTGGGGTCAATTTGACTTAACCAATTCAGTTTATTAGCACAAATACAGAGCCACAGGATATTAGGGAAGGAGTGTGCTGAGTACCCAAAGGCTCTTGGAAATGTAGAAATCATCCAATTATGTCTGTTACCCAACAAGGGCTTCACACACTGCTCACGGTCTTTAGAAAAAGCAACTGGCAACGTCAGAAAAATTACAAATTGACAATTCCGAGTGATTGACCTCCTGTTCCTATTGTGCGTTTGCCATGGAATGAAAGAAAAACAGGAAAGAGGCTTGCCAAGGTATGGGGAAGAAAAAAACAACAACAAAAATGAACGAGATTTTGTTGGCAGAACTTGCAAATTATTCCTGCTCCCGTTCACCCAACTTCCGTCATATAATTGCTGTGTGCTGCAGCAAATTCCCTGGAAATGCTTCTGCTGTGAGGATGGAAGCACCAGTTTGTGCAGAGCAAGAGGCTCCTGTCCTCAAAGCCCCAGCCAGGAATGAGGGACGAGCAGAAGAACCAAAAAGGAGCAGGGTTTAGGTCCAAACCCAGCAGGTCTGGCTCTAAGCCAGGCTCCAGCAGGTGTTTGTGAGGATGGCCAGGCTGGATAGCAGGGAAATCAGTGTGGAATGGCAGAGAGCTGCTCTGGAATGGCAGAACTGCCCTGTGGAATGGCAGAGAGCTGCTCTGGAATAGCAGAACTTCCCCAAGGAATGGCAGAGAGCTGCTCAGGAATGGCAGAGCTGCCCTGACTCAGAGCTGCAGCCTCCTAGCCAGGGGAGATGCAAACCAGACTTTGGGCTCTCAGAGATGTCCAGAGATGCTGAAACTCAAGCAGGGCTTCCACAGCAGTGTGAGGGCACGGATGTGCTCAGCCAGCCAAGGAGGAGGAGGCCTCTTCCATCCCACCTCCACATCCTGCTACTGGCTGCAGCACCAGCTCCTGGAAATTCCAGCAGGGAAGCCAAACTCCCCCCAACCCACACTACTGCTCCTCATGGTGGCACTGACCCAGCAGGAGGGATTCCAGCCTGGAGTATCAGCTCAGGAGGGACAAAGGGGATCTGCTCCATGGTGGGAACGACCAAAGCAGCACCCGAGGGTGACCCCAGAGCAGGGGGAGCTCTCCCCAAGGGTCCTGCAGGCTCTGAACTCCGTGAGCAGAGCTGACTGCTGGTGACGCTTGGGGGAAAAGGGAGAAATTCCATCTGAGCTCTACCTGAAAAGCTCGGTCAGGAGCAGATGAAAACAAAGCTGCAGTGGAGGTGCAGCCAGGAGACAGGGTAGGAACAAAGGTACCTGCAGGAGGCAGGGCTGCAATGGGCCCCATGGGCAGGATGTGGGTGGGACCCAGGTGAGGACGCTCAGGGCATCACAGAATCATGGAATGTCCTGAGTGGGAAGGGACCCCCAGGGATCACCCAGCCCAGCCCTGGCCCTGCACAGACACCCCAACAATCCCAGCCTGGCCATCCCTGGGAGCTCCTGGAGCTCTGGCAGCCTCGGGGCCGTGCCCATTCCCTGGGGAGCCTGGGCAGTGCCCAGCACCCTCTGGGCACTGCACCCTCAGGAACCTTTCCCTGAGATCCAGGCTGACCCTGCCCTGGCCCAGCTGCAGCTGTTCCCTCAGGTCCTGTCCCTGTCCCACAGAGCAGAGATCAGTGTCTGTCCCTCCTCTGCCCCTCCTGAGGACAATGGAACCATGATGAGTCTCCCCTCAGTCTCCTCAGCTCCAGCTGAACATTCCAGTGCCCTCAGCTGCTCCTTTTCCCCTCAAGGCCACTCACTTTCTTCATGGCCTCCTCTGGATGCTTCCTAATGGATTAATGGCTTTCCTAATGGATTCATGGCTTTCTTACATTGTGGTGCCCCAAACTTCACCCAGTATTCGAGATGAGGCTGGCCCAGCCCAGAGCAGAGCAGGACAATCCCTCCCTGGTGGCCCCAGGACAGGGTGGCTGCCCCCAGGGCTCTGACAGCACCAAGGCTTGATCCCAGCCTTTGGAAACCTGGGAAGCACTGGGATCCAGATGGTGAATACCTCAAACCTTGTCACCTGTCCTGGCATCTCAGAGTGCTCCTCTGCAAGTGGCCCCATGCTACAGAACCACATTTGTGGAATCTCTGAGGTTGGACAGAACTCCAAGCCCGTCAGGTCTTACCTGTGCCCGATGCTCACCGTGCCCCAGCCCAGAGCACGAGTGCCAGGTGATTGCAATGGTCCAGGGCGGCTGTTACAGCACATAGCTCTTGGTGCTCCTGAGGAAATCAGGAACTCCTTTTCCTGGCTCAGGAAAGCAAGTGTAAGGATTTGTAAGAAAAAGGGACGTAGTCTCTGCACCTCAGTGTGTGCTCTGTGCCATTGACTGAAGTCACTGCACTTGAATTTACATGTTTTTCTAAACCAGGAGTTGCCTGGCAGCTCTTGAGATCTCTAAAATAACTTCTTCTGTGCTGCTGTTTTTCTTCAGCACAACTTTGAGCTATTGCTTATCAAAAGGGGCCTCATTTCCCCAAATTAAATAAATACTCCATAAAGCATGGGACACGTAAATTAGTCCATTGTGCTTTCAAACATTCTGGGGTTTTGGTAAACAAAATCTATTCTGTATTTAAACTCTGCAGCTTTACCTCATGTAATATCACAGTGCAAAAGTTTTAATTTGATTATACATCTTATTAACTGTGCTCTTGTGTATCCTCCAATTTTTCTCCTGTTCTCCTTATTTACTTTGAAATAAAAGCCAATCATGGCTTATATAGCACTGCAATTTTCATCAGAATTCTTCTGCAAGCTGCTAGCAAAACATATTTAAGGCTGACCCTGACAACCATTCTCATCTTCCTTCAAACATTTCAATTATTACTTAATTTAGGCCTGCTTGAATAGTCCTGCCACCTCTCATTTGACCACTGTCACAGCAATGCAGGAGTGACTTCAAAATGAAAGGGGTTTGAAATGGATGAGTGGTGATGGTTAATTATGGCTTCACTCAATATTGGTGAGGCCAAAACTCAAATCTTGGGTCAGCCCTGGGCCCCTCACTCCAGGAAATACCTTGAGGGGCTAGAGCATGTTCCAGGGCCAGGGAAAAGCCTTGGCTCGAGCCCTTCCTTCAGAAGGAGCAGGGAGCTGCCTCCAGGCACCACATCCCAGCTTCTGCCTCCCTGCTGGATCCCCTGCCCTGGGGGCTTAGCCCATGTGGGTATGTGGCACTTAGGGACATGGGGCACTGCTGGCCTTGGCAGAGCTGGGGAGCAGTAAAGAACTGTTGGATGGAAAAATATCAACTTTGGAAACAGAAAACAAACTCTGTTTGGTTCTGAGATGGCCAGGAGCAATCCAAGGTGTCAGAATTGCTCCTGTAACTGCAAATATAAATACACCATGTATATATATGTTCACATCTAACTATATATATATATATATATATATATGTATATATATTGTGGTAAATACAAAAATTTTATATTACTTATAAAAAGGTATAAATGTAGAAACATAGAATATACTGATTGTTATATAATTAAAAATTATATAACACATTAAAAATTGAGAATCTGCTTGAATAGAAATAAAAAAGAAGAAGTTAAAAGATTAAAATAACTGCTTTAAACTCTCTATTGCAAACCTGGAATAATCACAGACTGCCATACCAACCAGAGGTAAAAGGAAAAAAGGTTGTGCAGCAATCCAGCAGAGCAGGGGAGTTAAAAGGCACTGCTCAAAGTGTATCCAGGGAGGAAAGAGACCCCTGGGTGTGACAAACTGCTCAGACAGGAGCAGGGGGGCAGCCAAAAAGGGCTCTGAACAACAACTCGCTGAAGAGGTGACACCACAGCCTGGTCAGAAGCAGGAGGGGAAGGAATTCTGGCAGGGCAGTGTGGCAGATGGGTGAGCACCCAGCACAGCTCAGGAGAGGCTGAAAGGGACAGGGAATTGTTTGCATTCCTTTTCATTCTGGAGGAGATGGCAAAAGGAGGCAGAAATAAAGATGAACAGTCAGTTTTCATAATGGAAACAACTTCCCACTGCAGCCCCAGAGAGCCCTGTAAAATAGACCCACTGAGTGACTGGGAAATTGCCTGGGGACTGGAGGTGTGTGAGTGCAGTGACAGCTTTCCTTAATGGCACAGAGTCGAGCAGGATGAGCAAACCCTGAACTGGTGCAACAGCTGCACAAAAATCTTACAAAATCCAGCATCTGAGGTCTAAAGAGCTGAATTTCAGTGCCAAATCCTGCTCAGGAGAAAAGACCCCATGGTCTCCCCACCAAATGCTGAACTCTGGTCTCAGCCCTGCTGGCCAGGAAGGAGTCACTGGGGGGATGTGGAGGCTGCTTTGAAAAGAGCCACAGGAAAATCCAGTGTGAGAGATTTCTGTCAGAGAAACAGAGCAAACTGGAGCTGTGCTGCTGTCTGGCTCTGCTGGGCACCTGCAGGATGAACAAATCCCTGCTCAGAGCACACGGGAAGGGAGATAACTGAACGAGGAAGGGTGAGAGAGGGAAAGGAGCTTGGACAGAGACAGAGAGTGAATTCTGCACAGAAATAGATTGACAAGTCAGGGCCCTTCAGTCTGGCAAAGAGATGCTTGAAAGGGATGTAGGAGACACTTATTAAACCAGAGTTTTATCACATCCTCAACATCATGGAGCAAAGGCAATAGAGAACAAACACTTGCTGTTTCTCACAGCACCAGACCCAAGAGATACACAAGGAAATTACCAAGAAATGGTTTCAAAAAAAGAAAAAGGCAGAGGAAGTATTTTTGCAAATAGTTCCCAATTATGTTGTTGAATTTTTCCTGGAAGACATCAAGTGCCCAAAACAGGAATAAAATAATGCATTGAGAGTGACAGACAGCCTTCAGCTCAGGAAGTTTTCAGCAGGGGTTGAGAGGAGCTGGGAAGCTGGAGGAGGAATGGGCTGCACTTGCCCTTCTTCAGGAGATGAGGTGAGAGGGGGATTTGTCCTCACTAGAGAGTCCCAAGGATAGAGCTCCAATACCAATGCCCTGAGTCTCTGTGGCTTTTTTTCTACTGCCAGAAAAGTAAGTATTTCTTCCTGGAGCTGCTGGACACTGAGAGCTGCAAGATATGTTCCAGCAATTTTATGTGGATCACAGTTTGGACACAAAGTGTTTAACTAATGGTCAAGAAGAAGCCCAATCATCACTGGTCACCCTGTGCTTTGCACAGAGCAGGTTCTCTTCATAACTCACACTCTTAAACTCAGCTAATCTGTTCTTCCAAACCCTTTAGGGTGAATCTCAGGCATGGCACCACCAAAACCAAATAGCTTTAAGGGACTTTGATGAGCTTGCCTTGGGTAGTGGCCTGAGAGGTGGCAGGGAGGGAGGAGGGAAGGCACCTGGCAGACTCTGGTTTCTCCAGGTCCCAGAGGGGGTTCTGGGCTCTGCGGTCGGACCAGAGCCTGCTGTGCTGTACAAACACCCGTGCAAAGGCTGCCCTCCCTCCCACACTGCTCTGCAGCCCTGCCTGGGGCTGGAGCTCAGCACCAGGGGGTGCCAGGGGTGTGCCAGGACTCCCCTCACATCTCCCCCCCTCACCCTGCCATTAATTTTAATAAACAAACCTTGTTTTGGTGGTTTTCTCTCCAGAGGCACATGAGAAATGTCCCCACAGGGGACAGTCCTCAGGACAAGGACAGGGCCATGGGGAACTTTGTGTTTCCCTACAACCCCACTGCAAATCTTCTCTGGAATCTCTGGAAAAGCCCAGGGAACCTCTCCAGCCTCGCCCTCTCCTTCCCTTCCTGCCCCTTGTGCTTGCAGCTCCCACGGTCACCCCTTCCCCGCCCTCAGAAGGCAGTCTGTCAGTCCAGGCAATCCCCTCTGGCTCTGGGCTCCAGGCTCGCAGAGCTGCTGAGCCACAGCAGCAGCACAAGGATGTCCCCAGTGCCCCTGGGTGGCACCAAGGTCCCCGCTGTGCCCTCAGGGCCTCAGGCACTCCTGTCCCCCTGTCCGTGGATGTTCACAGACACAGCAGCTCCTCTCATCCAGCCTGCACCTCCAGACGAGCATCACGGGATTGCCAGGGCTTCTCACGGATCCCAGACTGGTTTGGGCTGGAAAAGCCCATCTCATTCCCCCACTGTCTGGGCAGGGCCACCTTCACTGCCCCCAGCAGTGGCTTTGACACTTGGCACCTGACCCTGGAGCAGTCTGGGGGGCCCAGCTCGGATCCAGAGCCAGCTCTGCTGGGTTTCTGAGCTGGCATGTGGCTGAAATAGGGTCAGTGTTCCCAAAGGGACCAGCAGGGCTGTCCAGGGTTTCCTGGTGCCTCTGGCTGCTCCTGGAGCTGCAATGGTTTTCTCAAGCTTTAAATGAGACCCAGGTGGATCCCCCTTGCCTTTAGTGCCAGAACAGGAATAAGCCCTTATCACCTCATCATCCACCCTTCCACACGGTTCAGCTGGGCTGGAAAGAGCAGGGACAGCATTTTCCACAGATCCATCTCCTTCCTGTATCCCAGAGCAAGCCCCTTTTACAGTTTCCATTCCAGGAGGGAACAAGATATTTACCAAATATCCCAAAGAGAGCACTCTTGGCTTCAATGAGGTCACAGGACAAAACTGCACCTTCAATCCCCGGTACAACCTCATGGAGAAAAGAATCCCTCTACTCTTTCAGCTTGTTTTTATGGACTATCCAAACTGCCTGGATCTCCTTTCCACTGAGCATTCATCAGGAACTTGGAACAGCTCTGGGCTCCATGGGGTGGGAGCAGTGGGATTCCAGCTGTGCCAGGGTGCAGCTGAATGGGGTCCTGACCCCTCAGGCTTTTCTCTGGGTATTTTTTTGGGATTAATCCCACTGGTGTTATTTGCATTACAACAGCTCTGGGATCTGCACCTTTTGTTCCAGAAAATGGGATTTTGCATGTGAACTCATTGAGAGGAACTTATCAAACCAACACATCTCTGCATGGACTGAGGTGCCAAGGGACAGTGCCACCCAACAGAAGCTGCTTGGCACTGTCACAGCTTCACTGTGACAGCAGTTAACACGTGTGACAGCCACACCTCACAACAGCCTGCTGTCCATCACCAGGACAGAGGAACTTTGCCCTTCCCAGGAGCCACCACTGACAGTCGATCCCTGCCCATGCTGACACTTGCCAGAGGGTCAGGGAGGGATCCTGCCCCTCTGCCCCGCCCTGGGGGCACCTCTGGGTGCTGTGTCCAGCTCTGGATCCTCAGCACAGCAGGGACAGAGCTCCTGGAGCGGGGCCAGCTCAGGCTGGGAGGATGAGGAGGGCCTGGAGCATCTCGGTGCCCAGGAAAGGCTGAGGGAGCTGGGGCTGCTGAGCCTGGAGAGGAGCCCCAGCTGAGAGGGGCCCTCAGCCCTGGGTGTCCCTGTGTGCAGGGAGGGGCAGAGCAGGGCCCGGGCTCTGCTCCAGGCCCAGCAGTGGCACCAGAGCCACGGGCAGGGACGGAGCCCAGGAACTGCCCCTGCACAGGAGGCAGAACTTCTGCCCTGGGCACTGCCCAGCCCTGAACAGGCTGCCCAGGGAGGGGCTGGAGTCTCCCTCAGCGGGGATACTGCAGAGCCCTCTGGGCACAATGCTGTGCCCTGTGCTCTGGGATGGCCCTGCCTGAGCAGGGAGGTGGCACCAGGGACCTCTGGGCTCCCGCCCAGCCCGGCCCAGCCTGGCATTCCAGGATTCTGTGACACTCTCCTGGTGTCTCCTGCACAGCCCCAGGCCTGGAGCCCGCTGAGGTGTCAGGGGGGTTGCAGATCATTACAAGCCACAGACACCCCGGGGGCAGCCAGGCCGGGTGACTCCTCCACTACAGCAGCAGCTCCACGGCAGCTCCTTGCTCTTAAGAACCAGCAGCTTTGTCATGCTTAACCCCTGGGACACCTTCCCTCTTCCCAAGTTAATCTCTTTCCAGCTCCGTAGGCTGCTTTGCCACAGTGGATTTATGAGGCAGCAAAAATAAAAGCACACTCTGAATAGGTTCCTGTTTCATTTGCAGCTCTGGGGGTGCCAGCCCCTTCCTGCCTTTGCTCCTGCAGTGGAGCCTCCAGGAGAAACCTTTCCAAAATCAGCAGGGGCCTCCCGCCAGCTCCCAGTGAAGCATCAGCAGCTCCTGAGGGTTTATTAATCCCTTTGACACCGTGCCTCAGGCTCCCAGAGCACTTGGGCAGGTCTGGACTGGAGTCCAGGCTTTGGCTGGAGCCAGGAGCGACCCAGAGTCAGTCAGTTCTGAGCACAAGAGGATTTAAAGGGTGAAACCTGCATCAAACTGGGCAACATCTGTACATGACTTTCTTGAAACTCTGCTCTCAAGGGTCCCCAGGGCTCCCAACACGATTTAACTCTATTTAAAGACCAGCCTCCAGCAGACATGGATTTCTGGCAGTCTCTGGGTGACCATGGAACACAAGGTTTGCATTGTCTGGGCAGCCTCTCACCTCCTTCTATTCAAGTGGGGGCTTAAAATAATGTACTGGGAGTGGCTTCTGCTCAAAAGGCTAAAACACGTCCTGAAGGAGGGGAAAAAAAATGGTAAAAACACCAAAGAAGACAAGAGCAGAGCATGAGGTGGATGATCTGCTCTGAAAGGCCACCTGAGATGATCACAGCAGATGACCCTGATTAGGATGATCCATCCCTGCAGGTCCATGTCGGGATCCTGCCTTTCCCTGGCAGTGGCTCTGTCATCCCCAGCCTGACACAGCGTGCTGGTGTCTGTCCCTCAAGCATTTCCCTCAATAACTGTGCAATTTCACTCATATGCTGTGTTTTTACCACTTCAGACTTCTCTAGACTGCTTTTAATTTGTCAGACTAATTCTAACTGCAATACCCTGCCAGTGATGGAGAATGAGCTTGACAAACATCTCTTGCTCTAAATAGAAGAATCTATTAGATTCTAGCAGCACAAAGTAGTAAATTTAGGTTTTATCTCCGCCAGATCCATATTGGTCCCTTCCTGCTCCAGACACCCTGCTGGGTTCCTTTTGTTTAAAGGTGACTGGCAAAGGGAAAGCAGAAATGAGAGCTCTGCCTTCTGTGCCTGGGCTCTTTCCACTCTACAGAGTCAAGGAGGTAGGAAAGGTTATTGCCAACAATAAAAATAGAATTATTTTTCTGCCTCTTCCTCAGATATTCAGCTCTAGTTTGGAGCAGGAAAATCTCAGCTGGTTGGAGATGGGCAGGCGGGGCAAGATGGAGAAAAAAGCCTGGTGGGACCTTTCAATTCAGTCCTTTGTGCCCACCTGGGGATGCTCCCTGGTGGTGCTATCAAGGAGCCAGGGGAAGGAAAGAGCTCTGGGGCTGCTCAGAAACTGTCCTACAGAGTCCAGCCTGTCCCTGGGGAATGCTGGGGACTCTGCTACTCTTGCTCAGGGTCTGCTGCTCAGTCAGGGTTCAAATTCACCCTTGCCACCTGCATCAGCCTCAGTGGCCACCTCCAACATCAGCCCGGATGGGGAGAGACAAGCTTGACACTCCTCACCATTCCTGGGTGAAGAAAAGGAGGGAAAATGCCAACGAGGCCTTTTCATCCCCACAAAGAGGACTTCAAACTCAATTATTTCCCTTTAGAAAAGAAACCCTGGTGCAGATCACCATTAACTGATAGATTCCAGGTGAGCAATTCCCTGTCCGTGCCTGCCAACCCTCCCAACTCCTGGGTTCAGGAGTGACTGAAACCCTGCACTCTGAGTTCAGTTCCAGAGCACAAAACACCGGATCACACTAATTGCTGACCTCAAAAACATCCCCTCACCTCCTTCTTAATCTCAGTGTCCCCAGAAAGAAATGGAAAAGCCAAACCTGGGCACCCAGCCCTTCCCCTGGCAGTGCGCTGCTCCTCCCGTGCTCAGGCATCCAGCGGGACACAGATCCGGCCTCGGGCAGCGCAGGAGGCTCGGGAGGGAGCTGGGAGCTGCCACGGAAGGTCCATCCTCCCTCTGGGAGCAGCTCCCCGCTGCTCTCCCTGGATCCCAGGCTCTGCTGTGTCTCCAAGGCTGCTCTTGGGAGCGCTGGAGATACGAAGGGCTGGGCCCGGGAATGATCCGTCCGTGCCAGGACACATTCCCTGAGAGTCAGCAAAACTTTTCAGCCCTTCAATTCATTCTATTATTTCTGCTGATGGCACTATAAATAATTACTCCCCACCCTCCGTGTGCTTGAGCTGCTTTGCTGAAAAAAGATGCACATTTTGTTCATCTTTCAACACGCTGCCTGTATTTTTTGGTGGTTTGCAAACCTTGCTCGGTGTTCTCCAGTTCTGCAGGATGGAGGGAACAGGTTTCAGGGGCCCCACCCGAGAAGAGCTCGCCTGCAGCCCCGCTGAGACCACGGGAACAGGGCTTTTTAACTTTCAGGCACTTTCAGGTTTCCTTGCCAGGTCATTTTCTTTCCTTGGACCTGGGAACAATGCAGCCATTATCCCACCTCTCCTTCCTAATGTTGCCAAAGTCACAGATGGCTAAAGCACCACCAAGGGGTAGGAACTGATGAGGAAAGCAAGGAAACGAAAGCTCTGGGGTGCCCAGCATCCCTCTGCCTGTGCATGAGTTCATGCTGAACATGCTGAACTCCATGAGTTCAGCACGGAGCCGTGCCATGGATTTCCCTCTGTCCTGGCACCTCTGCTTTTCCTTGCAGGCTCTGTGCCCCCTCCTCTCCAAATTTTACTCCTTCACTGCTCAAGGCAAAGTGTTTTGCTGCCCACAAACCAGCTGATCCCTGCAGGTGCTGCTGCTCAGATGCTCATTCTCTGATCCACGGCTCTGCTCTCCCTGCTCACTTCCAAGTTCCCTGGCCCGTCTCTCTCTCCTTGATGGCAAACACCGTTGGTGAGGAGAAAAACCCCATTTTCCTGACCCAGCTGTGCAGCCCCACGGTCCTATGGGCTTTGGGCTGTGCTGAGCTCACAGGATTCCCTCCCTGAGCCCTCCACCCTGGGAGATGAATGTGAGGCAAGAGTTTTTTCCTGGTGGATTAAGAAAAGCGGGATTTTTTTGCTGTGCTAACGCCTCGACATGCAGAACATAAACAGCTCCTCTCCTGATTTCCTGAGAGGTGGCCACCATCGAGCACTTCTCAAGGAGATTAGTGGCTGCTTTTCCAATCCTATTTCAAGCCTCGAGGAGGCTGCTATTTGTCAAAAGTGTTATTAACCTCCAATAGGCACCAGGATAAATGTTTGCTGGCACAGCCTCTCTCCTGCATGGATCCCGGAGGGAGAGAGGCTCCCAGGGATCCAGCCTCACCTGGGACTCGGCTGCAAGGACTCAAACAGGCTCTCATTATGGTCAGGGCACCTTAAGGATGCACCCACCTGAAACGGGGATGAAGGAACGACTGTCCATAATTTAAGGAAAAAGCCACGTTGTGTGGAAAAAATAAACTCGGTTAAGGAGGAGAGGGGGAGAGGAAAATCACTGGCTGAGTGGGGCAGTTCACAGTTAAATATTCTCTGGGCACAGGGCTCCTGCTGAAGGGCGATTTATCAGCCCAGCGAAGGCTGGGGTGGGTGACAGTGCTGGGGAATGGAGACTCCGGCGTGCAAACAACGCTGTCGTTCCCAATAACCCGGGATTCGCTCCGCGAGGCTCTCCAGAACTGCTCTGCATTGCGAGTGCAATGCGCATGGAAGGATGTGGCAAAACTCCCCTAACCTGGGAGAGACGGGGGACGGAGAGGAGCTGAGCGGCGGCAGCGCGGCGGGGACCAACTTCTGCCGTGATTTATGGGCCAGGCATCCCAACTTAGCTTCTGCTGAGCGGCAGCTCCGGGATTTAAGCAGCGAGGGGGGAAAAAGCCACAACTCTGGGTCATGCACTCAATTATTTACAAGGGAGGGAGGGGAGAGGGAAGGGAGCGGAGGTGGCAGGACAGGCAGCCCCGGGCCCCAGGTGCGCGGTGGGAGGGCTCCTCCTGCCACCGGCCCCGCGTGAGCCACAGCCACGCGTTACACTTTCTCCCCGGCAAAGGAAAACACATGGGAAAAGCAGGGGAATGCTCCCAGCCGGCAGCCGGGAGCGAGGAGAAGCCGTGCCCGCAGCCCCGTCCCTCCGCGTACCTCCAGCCGCCGGTGCCCGGTGAGCCGCGGTGCCCGTCCATGCCGTGCCGGAGACGGAGCCCGAGGTGTCCTGGGGAAGCGCGGGCGGCTGCCGTGACTTGGGAATACAGAATACGGTACAAGCTTTAATTAAAAGAGTCTGAAGGCTCTCTCCTGCTCGCTCGTCCTTTTTTTGCAGTACCGGATCGGATTTAAAGGGCTAGAACCCCAATTTGGCACTGCTGCTGCCCCCCGAGCGCCGCGCTGCCGCCCGGGCCTGCCAGTGCCAGCATCCTCCTGCCGCCCGTCGGGGGCATCCTGGCAGCCCGCGGGGCCGGATCCGGCAGCACCGGGAGCTGCGCTGGCAGCAGCAGCAGCAAGCTGGAAATCAAGGCTCGCTCCAGCAGGCACGGTGCGTGGCGAGAGGGGATCCCACAGGCAGCAGGGTGGGCGAGGGCAGCCCGAGCGCTTTTGAGGGTGCGCGGAGCAAAGTTTGTGCTCCACCAGTGCCCCAGAGAAGTGGGAGGAGGAGAATCGTGTCCCTCTGTCCTGGTGATGCCACCACCCTGTGGCAGTGCCCAAAGGCGTTGCCCTCCCAGTGCCAGCCCTGGGTGGAGCGGGGCTGTTGGGAAGGGCTGCGTCACCCAGGGTTGTGGGGAAGGGGAAGGGGAAGGGCTGCGTCACCCCAGCCCATCTCTGCAAGACGGGGTCCTCAGCCTCCTGCTCACATCCCGTGAGCAGGGAAGCAATTCCATTTGGATTTGGAGGCCACTTGCTGATGCCAAGGCAGTGGGGAGACAGCCTGGCACTGGCGGCGTGCGAGTGACGCTGGTTCCTCCTTCAGCTCCAGGTCCCTCTCCAGTTCCAGTCACTCTCCAGACATCCATGAAAACACTCATCCGCAACAAGCTGGGCTCTCAGTGCTCCTCGGGCTGCTCAGCAGGGCAGGGATGGCCAAGACACAGTGCCAGCCTTCCATCCAGCTTTCCCAAAAAAAGGAAAGAGGGGATGAAGAGCAGGGTTTCCATGGAGCACTCCTTGGTCCAGATTTTGAGCTTGAATGGGGAAAACCAAAGGAAACAAGGAGGACATCTTTCTTCTTCTTCTTTTTCTCTTTTGCCCAGTTTGACCCCAAAATGCCACCCTCTCTCCCCGAGGCCGTCTTGGAACATCCCGCTCTGAATGTCTGACCAGTGCGTGCCGTGCTCTCCGGGCTGACCCGCGTGTTCTGGCTTCCTCTCGCCTCATTAATTACACCCAGGGGTGGGTGCCAAAAGGAAAAGCTGGTTCTAATTCCATGCAGCAACCCAGCTCCAAGCTGCTGAGATAATTAGCAGGTTATTAATGAACGAGAAGATTCCCACCATGGAGGGAGGATGGATGGGGAGGGAGGGGAAGAGCGATTTGGGCCTGGTTGGGAAAACCACATTGGAGTCGGAGACTCTGTCCCCCAGTCCAAGGCTTTGAGCCACCTTCAGTGCCTGGGAAGTTGCTCGCAGCCCTGGGGCTGCTGGACAGATCCACAGAGCAAAATCTAAGGGTTCTGCTTGGCCAGAGGCCATGCTGGGAGCAGAACAGCTCCATCCCCCAGCCACAGCCTGCGGACTCCCATCTGCCTCTGGGCATGGAGAGGAGGCGGCTTTGGAGTCTCCTTCTCCATCGGTCCTGGGCAATGTTGACTCGGAGCTGTGGGGGTTTTAGAGCATCACCATCTGCCAGGTTCCTGCTGGGGGCTGGAGGCTGTCACCCTGAACACTTCTCTTTGAACCCCTCATAAACTGTGGGAACAGCAGAGTCTTCCTTCAAAGTCAGTTTGATACCAAGTGTTGGTACCAATTCCCTGGGTTTAGGCACCAGCTGAAAATTCCTGGGAAAGGCATCACCTGGCAGAGTCTTCTGGGAAAATGCTTCTCTAAATACTGAGGGGCAGCAGGCAGGGGTGAGATTCCAGCAAAGCAGGGTGTCCTCAGAGGCTCCAGCCTGAGCTGCTCATGTGTCTCTCCAAGGCATGTGGTTGTTGTTCCTTTAATTATTAATCCTTGCATTGACGTAATCAAATATGCCCAAGCCTTTAACAAATGCCTCAATGTAAAAAATGAAGAATAAATTTCTTTCCCTCCCTGAAAACTTGTTTCAATCCCATGACCAATTTTATTGCCGTTCTGCTCTAATTTTAAATATAACGAGAAACATTAAGGTTTTCAATTAAAAGATCCCTTCCTTCAGATATTGGAACATAGCCTGAAGTGCAGACCACGTGTGATATTTTTCATTGGGATGGTGTGGGCTAAATCTGATTCCCAGATCAAACACAGTCAGGCTCAGGCTTGCAGTTGGCCAGGCTGAGCTGTTCCACTTTGGGAAGAGCCTCAGCCTTGTTTGTGTTTTTAGCTGACTCCCTGTGTTTCTGAAATAAACCTTGAATTTATTCCTTCTCTTTTGTCAGCCTGGGAGTCTGTGGTGAGGGGCAAATGGATGTCATGATACCACCCCGGACTCATGGAATTTTTGGCTTTTGACTGATACATTTGTTTTTTCCCTTTTCTTTAGAATGAGCTGATCCATGGTCACAACTGAGGAGATGTTCCTTGTGCAGTGAGCTCAAACCTCAGCTTGATGCCATCCTGGAATCATGGAATTTTGGCTTTTGACTGCAAATATTCACTTTCCCCTTTTCTTTAGAATGAGCAGATCCATGGCCAAAACAGAGGAGATGTTCCTTGTGCAGTGAGCTCAAACCCCTCATTTGCCACAGTTTCAGTGTTGGCTTCACTGGGCACCACTAATGTGAAGTTTGGGTCACAGGTTTTTTCATGTGTTCTTTTCCACAGACCCTAAATCTTGCACTTGTCCTCCACCCTAAATCTTGCAGGTGGCCCCATCTGAGCCTGTCTCTTCCCCTCTGGAAGGGTTTGCAGCTGGGCAGATGCTCAGCCCCAGCAGCAGTCGGTGTTTGCAGGAGCGAGGTGCCAGCTGGGCTTGCTGGGGTCAGCATCGTTCCCTCAGCCTTGCAGGAGCTCATTTCACTCCTGGTGGGTTTTGGTTTCCCAGTGGAAGTGGCACCACTGATTTTACTGTCCCTGAGCCTGCTCAAGGTCTGTTTCTCATGGAAACATCAGGTTTGTGCAGATGAGATGGAAAGACAGAGACTTCCAAAAAGCACCAAGGGAAAGGCATTTCAGGTGAGAGGAGCTGGAGCAGAGTCTGGATCAGCCCCTGGTCCCACCTGCCTTGCCCAGAGCCCCCAGACTGTGCTGGTCCTGCAGGAAGCACCTCTCGTTCCCAGCAGCTCAGCCACCCTTCCCCAGGCCCGGAGGGGTGGGAAGGGCCCCGGGGCAGGGACATCACCCAGAGCCAGGCAGTGGGGTGGCACAAACCCATCCCTCAGGGGCAGAGCTGGGCAGGATCTTGTCCAAACACCACATCATGCTCCTGCTCCATTCCTTTTCCAGCTCACTGAGGCTGCTTGGAAAGCCCAGAGTGGCTGAGCTCACAGGAGAGCTAAATTTTCCACTCTTGAGCCAAAGAGTGTTAACTTCGTCTTTCCTGAACCCAAGAATGTTAACTTCTGCCATTCCTGAGCCCAGGAGTGTTAAGTTCTGCCATTTCTGCAGATTTTGATGTGTCAGGATGCATCTTGTCTCACTCCATCAGGTTTTTTGGAGGCCACACCACCTCACTTGCTCTGGATTTGGGTTAGGAGAGCCCCTTGCTGCCTCCCTCATTCTGAGTTCCCACATCACAGAGCAGGGGTTCGCTGTTCAGTCCTGCTGGCACAGCCTCCCTCGGACTGAATCAAGGAATTCCTGATTCCCAGAGGTGTTCCTGTGAGAACCCTGCTGTGCTGCATGGAACAGGACCCCAGGGATCTGCTCTGGGCAGACAATGGCCTCTCCAAGTGCAAAAAGGTGTTCAGGCCAAGGAAATTGCCAGCTGAATTCACAATGAATCACCCAAATTACAGCCCTTTAATAAAGATTAAAAGCAGAGAGAATGCAACACACTGCAAACCTATGGGCAGGGGTTGGTCTCCTGAATCCAAAGGCAAAGCTTTGAAACCCATGTTTGCTTGCACAGGGAGATTGTTTTGGAGAACTTCAAAAGGAGTTTGGAAACAAACAAAAAACTAGTTAAACATGGGGAAGCTGATAATCACAAATTTTTCCTTTTTTCCCCTGATTTGTGAATTAAACTGCATTCCTGCCACATGGATGTGGCTTTTCCCCATCAAAGGCTTCTGCCTTCCTTGATCCTGCCCAGCCCAGGACAGGCTTCAGCCTGATCTTGACCCTACTCAATGCCAGGTTGTCCTCTAAGGAGAGACCCCTTCAAAAACTGAAAATCTGGCAAAAAAACCCTGCTTCACCTGTGTTTGAAAGGCAGAAATCAGCATCAAATTAATCTTTACCAGGTCTGCTGTGAGGGGATATGATAATGAAAAATAAAAAGCAATATCTGGGTTCCAGATATGGAAAAAAAGGGGTTTTTTTCTTTTCACAGTTGGTGAGTGTGCAAGACACACTGAGAGCCAGAGCTGGGCAGGACCTTGGAGGACTGTCCATGGACAAATGACAGGAATCCCCACTTCCACTGGCAAGCAGCTTGGAAGAAAAATGTGAAGGAGACCTAAATCATCCTGTTTCAGGACATAAATCAGCCTCTAACTGACAGTGGGAACAGAAGAGCCCTTATTGATGGGCCGAGTTAGGTTCTCCAAACATAAAAGAAGAATTGAGGAGCTGTGAACTGACAGCTTTAACAAGTGCTGCTGCTCCCTGGCTGCTTGCAGCTGCAGTCTCAGGAAAAACCAAGGTCAGGTAGCCAGAGCCCCAGTTCCTGAACTGTCCATCCTGCTCCCTCCTGCACACACTGCCCAGCTCAGACTCCATTTCATCCTGGAGCAGAGATCCCAAGGGTTTGCTCTTCCAACAGGTTTCAGGACAAGTGGTTGAATAAGCCCAAAATAAAGTCTGTGAGAGGAAGAGACAAACTCACTTCTGCCATGTGCAGAGACAACATCACTGCCCAGCCCAGCATGGGGCTTCAATCCCTAAAATCACAGATCCAGTGAGGCTGGGAAAGGCCACAGCCAGGTGGATTTCAAACCCTTCTGGGCATGGACACTCACCCCTGCCCTGGGCAGCTGTGCCAGGGCTGGACAATCCTTTCCCCAAGGCAAGTTTTCCTGCCAGGCTGGTGGGGGCTGAGGGAAGGAGCTGAGAGTGCTGGCTGAAGATTTGAAGGCCATAACTCCATAGAAAGCAGGTCCTGTTGGCTCTGCTGCCGACAGAGTTGTTTCACTGTTTTTTCTTGCCTTCAACTGAGTCAGACAGAGCTGCAAAATTCCAAATTGCCTCAAATCAGGAAAAGCTTCAAGTAAAACCCCCCAAGGTTTTGTCCCTGCAGTCTGCTCTGCTGCTGACGTGCCCTCCCTGCCCCACACCTGCAGGCCTGGCTGCATTGGCAGGGCTCCTCCAGCTCAGCAATTCCCACCTGCCAGCCCAGCCACGTCCCTCCATCCATCCAGGCAGGAGGCAAAGGCAAGGAGAGTCTCAGCAAAGAGCCCGCCCTGGGCTTGCTAGGGTCAGCATCGTTCCCTCAGCCTTGCAGGAGCTCATTTCACTCCTGGTGGGTTTTGGTTTCCTAATGGAAGTGGCACCACTGATTTTACTGCCTATCCCCTATTCCTGATGCATTTTTCAGGCTGTTGGTGTCTTTTCCTCTTTCAGAAGGACACAGAGCCCACATTTAGGATGGAGTGAGCCAGACTTTGTTACAAGGCCCAGCAGCCACATCCCGCTGTGTGTGGTTTTCCCATGTCCCTGTGTGGTTTTTCCATGTGCCACCATATTCTCCTTCCAGTGCAGCCAAACCAGTCCAAGCCCAGCTCCAGGAGCCCTGTCCTGGGGCCACCAGTCCTGCTGGGTGGCCCTGACAGTGCGGGACAAACGTGGCTCTGAGCTGGGAACCCTCAGCACTATGGAAGCTCAGTCCCTGAGCCCAGGCACTGCCCCCTCCATCTGAGATCAGTCACATGCCAAAGGAACTTGGCAAGTATTTCCCATATTTTCTTGCATCTCCGTGCTTCCCAGCCCACCAAGAGCCAGGGGAAGGGGTTGGTACCAGGCTCAGGTGCTCAGGGCAGCAGCCCCTGCCCAGGAATGGGATCCTGGCACAGAACAGGGACCTGGTCCCAGTGCCCAGCCCTGGCTGGGGGAGTGTCCCCAGAGGGAAGGAGAGAGTTTGGCTCCCAGTTCACAAGAGAAGGAAAACAGCCATCCATGTGCACTGGGAACAGCCCAGAAACCCCAAATCCTGGGCTGATCCCAGTGTAATGGCAGGGGTGGCACTGGGTGGGCTTTAAAGTCCCTTCTTACCTAAACCACTCCATGATTCTGTGATTCCATAACACCGTGTGGGTTTCAACCACATTCCAGCCCCTCCGTGCTTCCCTCTGCTGTGATTTCGGGTGGATTTTTGGATCGCTGGGGCCGTGGCAGAGGCTGCTGTGCCCTCGGGTTCCTTTCTGCCCCTCGAGCCCTCCCTGGCAGCGCTTGCAGAGCCGCTCCTGCTCTGCTCCGGTGCCCGCGGCCCCGGGGCTCGGCGCAGTCATTAAAGCGCTCTTTGAAGTGCAGCTTTTCTTCCCTGAAATGCAAGGCACGATTTAGCGCTGCCCCACTGTGTCACTGCCCCGGGGGGGACCCCGCCCGCCCCTCCTGTGCCCCGGGGCGAGCACACGGGGAGCAGAAGGGAAGGGTTCAGCCTGGAATGGAATATTTACGTGCCACACGGAGCCGAGGCAACACATAAAATAAAACCACCTCGCCAGCGATGCCAGCGCGCGTTTGCAGCCGGGAATGTCTGTCCCCTGCCCCCGCTGCCCCAGCGGATGCTGCGGGATCGGGTCCGTGCTGCCGGGATGTGCCAGAAGCAGCACTGCCTCCTTACCTTGGCTTCTCGTCTCCATGGCGATGCTGTGCGTCATCCTCCGAGCGCCGCGGCATCAGCCCATGCCAGAGCTGGGCTGCTCCGGGGATGGGATAATGGCCTGAATTGTGGCCTTGCAGGGCCTGAAAGGAGTCTGCAGGAAACAGGGAGAGACTCCCTGAGAGCCAGGAGGAGCAGCTGGGCAGAGGAGCTCAGAGAAGAGACCTTCCCCATGAAGTCCTCCCAGCCTGGATTTCCAGAGGGATCATCCTTAGCTGGGAGTGTGACCCTGAAGAAAGACCTGGAAGGACTCCCAGGGCAAAAAGGCTTCTGGAGGTGGGTGGGGGGAGAGGCTCAGGATCAGCAGGAGGTGGGAAGCCCTGGATGGGCTGGTTCCCATGGTCACCCCTGCTGCTCCTTCCCAGCCCCTTCCCAAAGCTCAGCCTGAGCCCAGACCCCAGCTGGGCTCTCCTGAGCCGCAGCCCAGGGCCCTCATGTGGGAGCTTGGGAGGTTTTCCCAGGAGGATTCAGAGGCCAGGCAGGAGCAGCCCCAGGGATGAGCACAAGTTTCCATGCAGGAAATGCCCCAGCCAGGACAGTGCTCAGGAATGATCCCCTGGCCTGCTCCAGGGGCAGAGAAGGGAACTCCCCTCCGCCCCCCTCTCCGAAGGATTACCCAAGGAGACATCAGCAGGACAGCCTCACAAACACCTCCTCCCCAGGAGGGTTTTTCTTCCTGTGCTTGTTCAGTGAGTGACAAAAGGTCTCAGGATTTTGCCACAAATAATGAAAAACAGGTGCAGGAGCAGGTTCCAGTTCCAAGACTCCTTTGTGATTTCTGGCAGCTCCCGAGGCTGCCTGGCTTTGGACAGAGCACGACTGAGGCTGCTAAAAACACAAACCTGCTCCTGCAGGGTTTATTTGGATTGCAGGAATCCTCAAGTTCAAGGGAAAAGAGGCAGCACTAATGGCATGGGATAATGGGATGGGATAATGGGATATGATAGGATGGGATGGGAACGCTGCTTAGATGTCTGGCCGTGCCCAACCCTCCCCCAGGGAAAGGCTGGGAAGATGGACAGACCCCACTGCTCCAGGAGCCCTGCAGAGCCCAGTGGAGGGGCTGCAAAGTCACCTCCAGCGTCACCTCCTTGCTCCCCACCCCTGGCACAACACAGAGGTGACCACGCCGAGGAGGGATTTTGTCACCCTGCCACCCTGTCCCCCGCACAGGCAGTGCCAGGCCCTCCATGGGGACAGCTCACCACAAAGACCAGCTGCAGCTGGGGTTTGCTCCTGTGCATGCAAAGAAACCCTCAAATCAAAGGCAAAGCCCTGTGCCCACCTGGCACCCCGAGGAGTGCCCAGAACCTCGGGGTGTCTGTCGGGGTGTCTGTGCTGCCCCTTCCTTCCCCACGGCTCTGCCCAGGGCAGGGCTGGGGCCCTCCTGCGCCAGCAGATCCCAGCAGGAGCAGAGGAGCTTCTCAGCATGGCATGAGATGGAGTAGGATAATGGGATAATGATGATGGCTCTTCACCTTGCACCTGGCCTGCAGGCAGATGTGGTGTGTCCACACTCACCAGCCTTAATGCAGCCCCCAGGGGAGAGATGTTCTGAGGCAAAACCAGAGACAAAAAAAATCTGCTAAACCCCCAAATTTGGGATGAAGAGCTTATTAAGGGGTCTTGGAAGGGAGAGGAGAAAGAAGAAAGATGTGATGGGTTTATTTGAAGAAGACACTGGGAACCACTGTGGTTGTCCAAGGCTCCATCCACCCCCAGGCTGCTCCCTGCCTTTATCCTTCCCTAAATCACCTCCCCTCAATCACCAGAGAGAATTGTTTGAAGGAATTTTAGATTAAAATTAAAGAGTGAGAGCTTCTCCCTCCTAAAACCTCATTTTGGGTTAATCCTGTATTTATCCTAAATGTGAATGAATCAAATAGCTGAAGGACAAGGACGTGAACAATGAGTATCATCATGGAGAGGTTCCCATTAGCCTGTGTGGGATTACATCCATTCCATTATGTGCTGGAGAACGTGGATTAACCCTTCCTGTGCCCCATGAGACCCTGGGAATCCTCTCTGCTGCTGTCCCTTGCTGGCCATGCCCTGTGCTGGAGGAGCAGCTGGAGGAGAGCAGCCCATGGAGAACCCCTTTGGGATGGAGAGGCAATAAATAACACAGTCCTGGCAGGTCCTGAGGGGGAGCAGGGCAGGTGGCAGGATGGGGGGAAACTGGAGAGAGAGATGGGAATAAAATGAAGAGGACAAGCAGGTGCCAGTGTGCCAGTGGCACCTTTGCCTCGGCTGGCTGGTCACCCTGCAGCCAGGCAGGAGCTCCTCAGGGATGGAGGGGGCAAGAGGGGCCAGCCTGCAGGAGAAATGCCTTTGAACATGCCTGGAATGTTGGTAAATGCTGTTGGACACATGTGGAGTTGTAGTTTGGGGAACTGCTGGTCAGAGGGGATCCTTCACACAGGGTCCACCTGTGGAGCTTCCTGGAAACTCCTGCTGAAACTGCTGGAGGAGCCCAGAGGAGGCTCCAGGATGAGCAGAGGGATGGAGCAGCTCTGCTGGGAGGAAAGGCTGGGACAGCTGGGAATGCTCACCTGGAGAAGAGAAGCACTGCTGGGAGGAAAGGCTGGGACAGCTGGGAATGCTCACCTGGAGAGGAGAAGCACTGGGGTGACTGAATTGTGACCTTGCAGGACCTGAGGGAGCTTGCAGGAAACAGGGAGAGACTCCCTGAGAGCCAGAAGGAGCAGCTGGGCAGAGGAGCTCAGAGAAGAGACCTTCCCCATGAAGTCCCCCCAGCCTGGATTTCCAGAGGGATCATCCTTAGCTGGGAGTGTGGGGGCTGCAGGGATGCCCGGGCTGTGGGACGAGGCCGGCGGGCACAGCTGAGCGTGGCCAGCCGGGGCTGCAGGGATGCCCGGGCTGTGGGACGAGGCCGGCGGGCACAGCTGAGCGTGGCCAGCCGGGGCTGCAGGGATGCCCGGGCTGTGGGACGAGGCCGGCGGGCACAGCTGAGCGTGGCCAGCCGGGGCTGCAGGGATGCCCGGGCTGTGGGACGAGGCCGGCGGGCACAGCTGAGCGTGGCCAGCCGGGGCTGCAGCCGTGCCCTCCCCAGGGGAACGCAAACGCAGCGCTCTGTGCAGTGCCCTGTGCTGCACGCCCCGGCCAGGGCAGGGCTCTTCCCTCCCCATCTCCTGCTTCAAACATCATTCCCGAGCCAATTCAACCCTCACTTCAGTTCAATTGGAAAAAAACCCCAAACTAATCCAAAGGAATCTTTTTGCACGACCTCAATCCATTTAAGGCGGGATCTTTTCCAGAATGATAGAAGCCATTTATCATTAAAAAAATATCTGTGTCATATTATTGCCTCTGTGACTGATGGCATTACAGACGCTGATGGACCATTAGATGTGACATCACAGATTTCTGTTATTTAAAGGGACAAAGCCAAGTTAAATTTACCAGTCAGGGGGATGAGACAGGGAACAAATCCGCTTCATTAAAACTGCTCCTGACTCCTGTCAGAGTGCTGTGATTTGTTCAAATACACATAATTTCCTTTCCCATTCTGTTAGTACTGGAGAGAGAGACATGGTGTCAAAATCCAGATCAAAATGATGGAGCGCTGCCAGAGACACCCAGGGTTTGTCATCCGGGGCTGCCGATCCCTCCAGGAGCTGAGGAATTGTGAGGAGTTGTGTCCTGCTGCTCCCCAGGCTCCCCCAAACCTCCCCAGCACCCACCTGGCTGCAAAGCCTCTCCTGGAAAAGCCTCAGGGGAGCAGGGAAAAACCCCCAGTGTTTTTTGCTTAGCTGCAGAAACATTCCCTGATTTCTGGAGCCCCAGCATGGAGCTCGTGGGGCTGGCACAGGCTGCAGCTGGAGTCAGGATATAAAGTCAGTGAGCCAAAGGGAGCAGAAATGTCTGATGGGATGGAGGTGGGAAGGAGAGTGAAGGACCAGGCTGCTCAGAGGCTGCAGCACTTCATGCTGTGAGGAAAATAATGAACACCCCAAATGAGAGAGGACCACAGTCTGTGGATGCTGGGAGAGGCACAGAAAGAAATGTGCCATGGAGGGTCCAGGGAAACAGCAATAAAGGTGCAAGTAAAGATTTTCAAGAGTGGTTTAGGAAGCTTAACTTTCCTTTTATGCAGGACTTTAATTTGCATGGGCTGCCAGTGAGATCTGAGCTACAGAGAGCCTGACCTCAGGATATTTAAATACCTCAAACACAGTTTGGGCTCCGAGGATGGAAGGTTTTCACTCTGAAGAAGTCCCCCAGCATGACCAGCATCTTCCAAAGCCTCTGGCCAGGCTCCTGCAGATCCATCCCGGGAGCCTGAGCCACTGCAGGAATGGGATTGGAGGCAGACTGCAAGCTTTGCCCAAAATCCCATTTCTGGAAGTGAACACAGCTCAGTTTGGCTAAGGAGCCGTCTGGACCAGGAGCCAGGCCCTGAGCAAGGCCCAGCACAGGCTGGGGGCTGGAGAGGAGGGCAGGAGCAGCCAGCGGGGATCCAAACGGAATCACAGGCTGTGGGAGAGGCTCATAAAACATGGAAAAGGAGAAGAAAGCAGCAGCAGGGAGCCCCCAGCCCAGAAGGGAAAAGAGGCAGCACCTGCAACCTGCACTGAGCCATCAGAGCTGTCTGGCACCAGCCTGCCAGCACCCCTTCATCCACGGCAAACACATTTCCCAGCTGGAACTGACAGTGGAAATCCCTGGGCAGCTGTCCTGTTCCAGTTTCCACCTCCTCTCACTCCCAGCTGGGATCACCCCTCTGCTCTGCCCGCACCTCCCCTGGCAGTCACACCAGGAAAGGTGAAGGGCACCAGTTTCTGCAGTTTAGGGGGAAAGAAATGAAGTGGTGGCAGCATCACAAAGAGCTCAGATGTTAAAGAAAATAAATAAATTTAAAAAGAAAACTTTGGAAGAAATGAAAGGGAAACAAATCCCGAAGCTGGGGCTGTTCCTGTGAGGGGCACTCTTAAGAATGAGCAGCACTGAATGAAAATGGATTGAGGGAATAAGAGCAGAGACCAGTCCCAGTCATGGAATCACAGAACAGCCTGGGTTGGAAGGGACCACAGGGATCATCAATCTAGCCCCTGTCCCTGCACAGACACCCCAACAATCCACCCTGGGCATCCCTGGGAGCTCCTGGAGCTCTGGCAGCCTCAGGGCCATGCCCATTCCCTGGGGAGCCTGGGCAGTGCCCAGCACCCTCTGGGGGAAGAATCTTTCCCTGAGATCCAGCCTGACCTGCCCTGGCCCAGCTCCAGCTGTTCCTGTTCCTGTCCCAGGGAGCAGAGAGCAGCACTGAGCAGGTGGAACCCAGAGCCCTCAGCAGCCCCTGCCCAACCCCAGCAGCTCTCCCGTGGGTGTGGTGCCTGGGTTTGGAGCAGGAACACTTCTCCCAAGAAGCTTTTGCTGGAAGCAGCTTCTTCAGTGGGCAAGAGATGGGACAGGAGGGCACGGGGTGGGGAAGGACCTCAGGAGCCCGAGGGGTTTGGCTACCCCAGCCCAGGGTGGCACAGTCCGGGAGCTGGGGTAGAGCCAGGGTGGGAGATGCCAGCAAGGAGCTGCTGGCACCATGTGCCGTCCTCTCGGTGAGCTGGGACTGGCACCAGCCGGGGCTGCAGGGATGCCCGGGCTGTGGGACGAGGCCGGCGGGCACAGCTGAGCGTGGCCAGCCGGGGCTGCAGCCGTGCCCTCCCCAGGGGAACGCAAACGCAGCGCTCTGTGCAGTGCCCTGTGCTGCACGCCCGGGCCAGGGCAGGGCTCTTCGGCCCAGCCCAGCCCGGCCCTGCCCGGTGCCAGGGACGCAGCAGCACGAAGGGACAGTGCAGAACCAGTGGGGGTGCCCAGCACAGAGGGGTTTGGGGGCACAGGAGGGGCAGGGCTGAGAAGGGCACTCTGGAGCCCTGACCTCAGGATGGCCAGGGAGGGAGCCGGGCACAGCACTCTGCCCCAGGGCCCAGCTGGATTTTACCCCTCGGTGAAGCAGCTCCCAGGAGAGGCTCCCTGTAATTCTGCAAGGAGAACAGCTAAACCCTTCCAGTGAAAGGGCTCTTCTTTTCCATTCCATGCCTGCAGCCAAGGAAACATTTCCAGCTCCATTTGATCTCCCCTTATCACCCAGCCCAGGATGGACAGTGCATTCCACTCCACTTTCCATGTCCATTCATCCAGGCGTTTTCTCCTCACAGGAACCCCCTGGCCCATCCCTGGCCAAGGTCCAGGGTCCCCAGGATTGCTGTCCAGTGCTGTCCAGCAGGGACAATCCCTCTCCCCTCTTCTCTTCCACAGCCAGCTCAGCCCAGTGCCAGCACCCTGGGAGGGAGCTCCACACCAAATTCCTCATGGGAAGCTCCTGGCTCCCTCCGTGGTGGCATCTCCTCTCCAATGGGACACCCTAGTGAGTTGTCAAACCCCTCCAAAAGTCCCCTGAAGACCCTCCCTGGGTGGGTGGGTGGGGGCTGGGAGTGCCCCTGGGCACAAGGCCCTTGGGCACCAGGACATGGAGCCCATCTGTGATCCTGGATTTCCTCAGGAGGCTCCATCCCCCAGGAGCAGCAGCTGTGCAGCACCTGGAGGGGCACAGAGGGCAAAAAAAGGGCAAAGAATCAAATGTGACTCACTTCAGGGTCTCCAGGATTTTGGCTGGCTCTGGCTTGGAGCTGGCTCAGTGCAGTTCTCCCCCTTGTCCCAGTTCCTGCCCAGGCTTTATTTTGTCATCCCCAAAGTACAGAATGAACAGAGAAGCTCTGGAGGATTCAGGCACTTGAACACATCACAAATGTGCTGCTTCATAAATCCTGGTGTGGCTGAGGGCTTGGAGCTGCAGGAAAGGATTGATGGATGGGTTTTTCCATTCTTATTAAGCCTAAAAAACACTTTCCCAGGAGCCGTAAGGCCTTGAAACCTCCTTCCTCCTGTCTTTGGGACACCGAAGGGAAAGGAAAAAATAAGAATATTCCTTCTCCTGCAATTTCCTCAAGTGGACACGGAACAAATCCCCTCAACTCTGGAAGGTTTTGTCTTCACACTTGTGCAGGTGGGGCTTGGTCAGGGAATTCCTGCTGTACCTGGGGATCTGAGGGAGGGCTGGCTGTGCCAGGCTCTCCATGGACACAGGACCCACCTTCCTCTGCCCCTTGGAGACAGAGCCTGGAGTCCCAGGGCTGTGATGGATAAAGCTTCATCCTGAGCTCATGAGCCAGCAACATCAGTCTCCCAAAACTTCATACTTTTGTGCCTCCAGGTGAGGATAGAATGTCTCCAATCCCTCATTTCCAGCAGAGCAGGGAGGATGTGGCTGCAGTCCCAAACTGTTGCTCTGGGAATGGTGTTCATGACTCAGCCACCTCTCCTGGTGTGGAACTGGACAAGAATTAAACCCTCCCTTGTCCCTTTACCACCTGCAAGGGCAGCTCTGAAGGGTCCATTTTGCTCCCAAATTTTTGCTGCTCTTCTGTTCTAAAATTGGAAACTGCCATGGCCAGAGATGGTTGAAAAAGTCACAGAGGCTGAAGGCTTTTCTTGCACAAATCACTGCAGAGTCTCTGCAGCTAAAAAACTCCTCTGAGACCATCGAGTCCAACCACCCCAGCACTGCCAAGGCCACCACTGCCCCATGTCCCCAAGTGCCACATGCACAGGGCTGTTAAACTCCTCCAGGGCTGGGGACTCCACCCCTGCCCTGAGCAGCTGTGCCAGGGTTGAGTAACCCTTTCCATGGAGGAATTTTCCCAGTATCCACCCTGAGCCTCCCCTGGCCCAGCCTGAGGCCGTTCCCTCTCCTCCTGTCCCTGTTCCCTGGGAGCACAGCCCGACGCCCCGGCTGTCCCCTCCTGTCAGGAGTTGTGCAGAGCCACAAGGGCCCCCTGAGCCTCCTTTTCTCCAGGCTGAGCCCCTTCCCAGCTCCGTCAGGAGTTCTCCAGCTCCTGTTTGTTTCCACCTGGATAATCCAAAACTCATTAGTGTTGACTCAGCACCTTCACTCAGTGACTGTCACAGCCTGGGGTCTCTGAACAGCCAGCCCTTAATCTCTTGGGATTTCACCCACACAAAAGCCTCAGTGAGAACCCTCAGCCACTTGTCATGGGTTGATGGCACCTGGTGGCCATGAGGCTGTGCTGAGCTGTTTGGGCTGTGACAGGTTTGGGAGTGACAAGAGACAGAGAACTCAAAGGAAAATGTCCAATCTCCCAACTGATCCAGTCCAGCTCCTATTAGAAATGCAAGGAAAGTAACCAGGCATATGCAGGTAGCAGCAGGATGATTTATTTTATTACCCCTACAATTATTATTAGAGCTCAGAAGCTCCTGAGGCACAGCAGGACTATTGGAATAAAACATGGAAGCAAAGTGCAGAGAAGGAATGGAATAGAATAGAATAGAATAGAATAGAATAGAATAGAATAGAATAGATAGAAGTGAGGTATGCAAACACCCCATGCACCAGGAAATAGTGTGATCCAGGATTAACAGTGTTCTGGAAATGGGAGCCTTCCTTGGGAAAGCCAAGGAGCAGCTGTTGGAACTGAAGAGTTTAAAGCAGGCAGCACAGAACAGTTCTGGATTTTGGAGGGAATGCCAAGACTGGGGGATCACAGGGAGGAGAGTTCACCTTTGGTCACCCTGGGGTTCTGCTGGAGATGGAGCCTGGATGGATGAAGCCAGCTGTGACCCCAAGCTGCCTCTGCAGCCTCCTCCTGACCCAGGGCTCCAGGGGGTCCCTGGAAGGGAACAGGATGGGGGTCCTTGGGTCAGGAGCAGAGGTGAGAACACCTCCCTGCCTTACCTGCATCCCCTGCACTCGGTGCTCCCCAGCCTCGCTGGGCTCCTGCTCGCTCCAGGGGCCATGGGGATCCTCCCAGATTTGCTTGGGTATCCATCCAGGATCCTCTCCCATCGAGTGCCCTGGAGCAGCAGCTCAGCCCAGCTCACTAAACTCATCAAACCCATCAAATTCATCAAACTCATCCCACACCTCCCTGTGGCCTGAGCAGCTGCAGGGCTGGTGGTGCTGATGCCTTAAGGAGCTGGAGCAGAGGCTAGATGGAGTTCAGAGGAATAAGGTGGATATTTATTGAAGGGCCTTCAAAGGCCAGCCCCTGGCAGTACCCGAGCCACAGTTGTGCCTCTGCCTGGATGGCTCCAAGATAGGAGCAAAAGAGGGCTTGGTCACAAGATCTTACATTTTTATTAGCTTTAGCCATTTGCATATAGGAGCCAGCTGTCCAATTAATAGCTTCAAATGATGAAATTTCATCCTCCTTGCCCGCCCTCCTCTTCTCACGTTGTTTATGCTTTGGGCCTGAAGTTTGAAGAGATTGTCTTTGAGTCTCCAGCTAGAATGGGATTGTTTTGTCTTCACTACTCTGTGGAAAGATCCCAGGAACACTTAATATAAAGCTAAAAGCTGCACACCAAAACAGAACAGAAAAACTTAAACCCCGAGGTATCAGTGCCAGCCCAGGCAGGGGTGACACCCACACAGAGCAAAGGCCACCACAGGTCACCTTGTGTGGCTTTTCACCCCTCCAGGAGCCCATGGCCTCAGCAGGGCCCTGACTGCTCAATGCTAGGGATCAGAAAAGGAGAAGAGATGGAAAACCAAAGGGCTGGGACATCATTCCTGCAGCAGAAGCCTGGGGTGGTTCCAGACCTGAGCCTGTAGAGCAAGGGACTGAAACAGGACAGGAAAGGAAGGACTGGCCAAGCAGGACTCTCTTGGTTATCCTGGACAACCCCAAGCCTCTCTTGGCTCCTTGTTATCCTCTCCTGGTTATCCCACTTTTCTCCCTGGGTTTCCAGTGCGGGCCTGAACCTGCTGAGCTCACAGCAAAGCCCCTCCTCCTCCCAGCCGAGCTCAGGCAGACGTGAAGCACCTCTTTCAAAGCAGGGAAGACATTTGGTTTTGCAGAGATGTTCCTTGTGCTCTGCACAGGAGGATGTGGTTGGGAGGGTGGTTGAGAATTCCCTAAATCCAAATTCTGAAATGCATCTGCCATGGAGCCCCAGCTGCCCAGGGCAAGGTGTTTACAGCAGCTCCTTCACTGGCTGGTGGTTTCTCCCTTCTCTACATGTGCCAGCAAGACTATTTCTATTTTTCAGTCAAGTCTCCATCAGTGTTTTTGCCTTTTTCCTGAGTTTTGTTGGATTTCAGGACCTGCCAACGCAGGCTATCAGTAAAGCTTTCCTCAGCTCGTTGATGTGGTGCTGAGGGCCAGGTCAGGGTGGGGTTGTCATTGCAGCCCTTCCCTGCTGGCTGATCCAACAGGAGGCAGAGAACTCCAGAGTTCGCTCCTGGCCCTGGGATGTTGGGCAGGGCTTTACTTTCAGCTCAGCTGCTGCTGCTGCAAGCTCATCACACTGGGGTGGATTAAGGGCTCAACTCCATTGGTTTCCCAGGGAATCAGGTCACCTCTGGAACAGCTGGATTTCCCAGGAAAAGAGGAGGCTGTGCTGGGAAGGGCTGGGGGCGATTGCCCCAGTTCAGTGAGGATGAGAGCAGGTACAGCTGGGCCAGGGAGGTCTCATCCTTTGGCCAGGCACCAAAAGCAGCCTCAGCATCTGAGCCCACAGGCAGCAGCCTCTGGAAGGAGCAGCAGACAGGTGTCCACGTGCAGAACGTGCACCAGGAACCGGGAAACCTGACCTGCCTGGCCTTAACGGGGCTCTCACACAGAACTGAGGCAGAGGACAAAGTCAGGAAACGGTTCAGGCAAAGACCCAGAAGAAAGAGAACTGCCAAAGGTGCTGGCATTGCCAAACTGCAGTGGGAAGGGTGAAGGGCAAGGACTGAACCCAACCCCTTCTTCCAGAACTCAATGCTGAGCTCTGAGCAGTGCTGCAGCTGTGGTTTCCCTGTGCCTTTAACTGGAGTTTTGTCCCGCAGTCACCACAAACCCCTGTCAGGGTGATGAGTGTGAGCACTAAAGGCTTTGCATTTTTAATCGAGGAGCAGAGCTCTCGCTGAAGGGAAGCTCTGGCCGAGCAGCCCTCCTGCCTTTGGAGCTGGCTTTGGAGGGGAGCTCAGTTTTGCCTCGTTTATTCGTGTAGAATGTGCTGTGCCCGCTGCTCTGCACGGGGGGCTGCGGCTCCAATCCCACCCAGCAGAGCACCGAACTCAGAGTCCCGAGCAAAGCCTGCCCAGCCGAGCTCCTGGGCTGCCCAAACACTCCCCAGACAAAGGTAAAGCCATGCTGTGCCACCGCCCTCCCTTCCTGAGGAACTGATGAATAATTAATGCAGCCACTTAACTCCACTTGACCCCTATCGTTAATATTTACAGCCGAGGAAAGGCAGGGCAGGGCTGGGGATCCTGCCCTGGTGTCACCAACCTGACACAAAACTGGAATAGAGATGGTAAACAGCCCCCAGGCAGCCCCTGGGCCTGCAGGATCCAGGCTCCCAGAGGCTGTGCCCATACAGGGGCTGCTCTGCACCATCCCTGGCAGAGGTGGCTCCAGGAGGGCTTTGGAAAAGCCCAGCAGGGTGGTCAGGAGAGGGGAGAGCAGACCCAGCTCTTGCAGCTGCTTTCTCACTCACACCATGGCATCCCAGGCCTTTCTCCCAAAGCCTGGCCTTGGTGTTCAAGGTTTAACAGCAGCAGAACGAATCCATGGCCAGCAGAATTCCAGGGAGCACTGAGGGCACAGGAGTGAATCCAGGCCAAGGGGATAAAGCCTCACAGCATTGCTTTGTTTGGGTCAATTCCTTGGCTGAAGAACACTGGGACAGGACCAGGGCACACGAGGGCAGCCCCAGCAGGCAGAGCTGGGGCTCAGGAGCTGGGACCATCCTCCAGGAGCTCCTGGAACCCTCTGGAGCAGGGCTGTATCCACTTGGGATGTGTGTGAGATCCCGGATAACCTGGAGCCACAGCAACACCAGGGTTTCTGGGGATTTTTCTGGGCTCCTGCCCGTGGAAAAGGAGCTGCTGAATGTCCTGGAGCTGCCTCTCCTTGCTCTGCACAGCAGATTTACAGCACAGCCCTGCGAGGACAACTCCCTGTCCTTGGGAAGAACAGGCACTGCCTCTCCTCCTCCTCCTCCTGCTGGCCCAGCAGCTCCTTCCCTGGCTCTGAGACCCTTTAACAAAGCCCCAGCCCTGGCTCTTCCCTCACCTTCCCCAGGCTCAGCTTTTGTCAGCCCAGCTCCCCCAGCCCATCCCTGCAGAGCCAGCCCAGCAGCACCAGAGCCAGGGTCACTCCAGCCTCTGGTCCCCTGCTTTCCCTCATTCCCAGCCCCTGAGGCACCAAATCCCTGCTCTGCCTCCCAAACCCCTCTGCTGTGGCCATCCCCATCCTCCTGGGCTCAGGTCCCTGAGGAGAGAGGGTTCTGGGAGCCCTTCCCTGGCCCCTGCTCCTGCACACAAATGTATTCCCATGCTCCCAGAAATCCACATCATTAACCATGATGAGATTAAACATTTTCAATTTCACAATTTCCAAGTGCCCGAAGGCTCTCAGCTCCCTTTGTTTTCCCTCTCCATTCCCACTCCTACAGCCCAAAGGACCCTATTTAGGGCAGACCCACCCCTGCTGGCCTGGCTGGAGGGACCTGGCCCTGCAGGGCTCCTGGAGCTGTTTCTCTCTCTGGAACACAGAAAACAGCTCCAAGTGACGCCGTTCATGTCACCAGTCCCTCCCACCCTCCACGATGCTCCTTGAGGCTGGAATTTTTGCACAAGGTTTTTGGTTTGGTTTCATGTGTTTATTTTCTTTCCCCCCTTGGAAACACAAAACTGCTCCTGATAAATGCTGTCCCTGCTCTTCTGGCTCTTCTACTCGTCTCTCTCATCCATTTCCCCATTTCCACCACCCTTCCTTCCCCCTCCCTGCTGTGCCCAGGATTTTATCTCATGCATCATTCATCCCAGCTTAGTGCCTTCTTTTAGGGCAGCCTTCTGGGAGCTGCAGATCTCCTTGAGTTCCTGCTCTCCTCCTGCCTTGCCCTGGTTTGCACTTACACACACTTTCCCCGGAGTTTTCCTGGGAATGTTGCATCCAAGGCAGAGCAGGAAGGAGGAGAGCAGCCTCCACACACCTTGCAGCAAACCTGGGGAGACTTCCATGAGATTTTGATGTGCAGAGCCTGGCCTTGGGCTGGCAGCTCTGGCACTGACACATGGCCAGTAGGAGGGGCCAGGGTGACACTGTGGTGTCCAGCATGGTAAAACTCCAGGTGGAATTGTCCAGGAGCTGCCGGGAATGTTCCCCAGGCTTTGGGAATGCTCAGGGATGCTGTGCTGATCCTGCTCCCAGCAGCACCTCTGGGAACAGCCGCTACAGATCCCATCCTTGCACCTGCCAGTTGGAATTTTAACTGGGATCCAACACCCCCAGGCCACTGAGGTGTCCCTGCAGCTGCCACCACAGCAGTGTCCAGCACTGAAAGGGACAATATTTGCAGCCTGGATATTTCCATTGCATTTCTCTGCTGTTTGTGGCTGCCCCTGGATCCCTGGAAACCCAGGCCAGGCTGGGTGGGGCTCTGACCAAGCTGGGATGGTGGAAAGGGTCCCTGCCCTTGGCAGGGGCTGGAAGAGAGGAGCTTTAGGGACCCTTCCAACCCCAAATGCTCTGTGGCTCTACAGTCACCAGTGACAGTTCAACACAGCAGAAAACTCCCCCAAATTGCATTTTTGTGATACAAAAGACAGTCCCGGGGAGCACAAACTGAACGACAAACACAAACAGGAGGAAAAGCTTGGGAAGGGCTTTCCGGCCCCTTGGTGGAGCCTCCCAAATTTCTGTTGGTAACAGAGGTCTGTAAATGTCCCAGCTCTGTTCCTGACCCTCTTTAAGGGTCTAAAAGCTGCTGAGGAATTCCCACTCATGCTTTGGGCTGCCAGGAGAGCTCCAGGTGGGATTTGGGCTCTGGCTGGGAGGAAGGAGGAGGCAGAGCCATCCCCTCCTCCTTCCATCAGGAGATGCTCTGGGTGTAATTCCCTGGAGTGTGGAACGAGCATACGGCCAGAGCTCCTCCACTGGGCCAGAAATGCACACAAATTTCAGAGGCAGAACATGGCACATTACTGCTGAGGAGACAGAATGGATTCATCCCAGCAGCAGCTCCTCTGCTGGCTGGGGACTCAGAGAGCTCTTCCAAGCACTCTGTAGCTCTCGTGCCTTGGGAGAGTGGATAAATAAAAATAACTATAAATATAACTATAACAACTATAACTGTAACTATAACTATAAATAGATATAAATCTAGCAGGTACACACAGCAGCCAGGTGGTTTTCCACCTTCCTTTTGGGTTGTTGGAGGTTTGGCTGCTCTCCCCCAGGGGCTGTGGAAAGGCTGGAGCAGGGAAATCCATCGGTGGGGTGGGATCTGGCCATGGGCAGCTCCATCCCAAACACCCCTGGAGACGTCCTGGGAGAGCTGGAACTTCTCCAGGTGGGATGAGGCACGGGAGGTGCCTTTAAGGCAGCTCAGCCACATCCAGTGACAAATCCCAGGGATCAGGGATGTTTGGGCTTATCCCAAGGCTGCGCTGTGACTTCCACCCAAGGCTGGCATCCCGGAGGAGGGGGGCCCATCCAGCTGTGCCCAAAGCACATCCCGGGAGAAAAGCAGGACACCAGGAGTGCTCTAAGGTGGGCTGATCCCACCTGGAGCTCCAGGCCTGGAGGGCAGGGCAGCGAGACCCGGGGCAGGGATCAGCTCCAATCCCTTACTCAGCATTTGCAAAGCCCCACTCACTGTGGAGGGGATTTCAGATTAAGCTCTTTAAGCAACAAAGCAAGATTTCTCTTTTAAAGCTCTGCTTAATCCCATAATCCTGAGGGAAGGCCTCTCCTCCCCCTGGGGAAAAAGGAGAAGCAGGTTTTTTGCTGAGGGAGACAATAATGGCTTCATCCCCACAAAATCAGGTGATATTTGCTGATTAGACACAGAAGGCCTTGAGGGATTCTGGGTTTTGGATAACAACTTGAAGATTTTGAAGGAAAAAAACAGATACTCCCAAAACCCCCCTAAAACCACAGGAAGAGACAATGGGAAGGGGGAAAGGGTCCTGCTCTGGTGGCCTTGAGGTGCAAAGAGCAGAGCGGGTTTGCCTTGGCTGCAGGAGGGACTCAGGATTCTGTTATGGGACCGGGAGCAAAATCCCCAGTGCATGGCTGGGAACCATTTGGGACGGCCCCGGGGAAAACTCAGCTCTTACATGGAACAGCCCCCAGATATTATGGGATGGAAGGGACCTCTGGAGGCCTCCAGCTCAAGCTCCTCTCTCAGGGTCAGCCCGGGGGTCACTGGGGCTTGTCCAGGGCACAAAACCCTGCAGGGCCCGAGGCAGCCCCGCAGCCAGACCTGCCCCTGCACCCTCCCACCTTCCAGGGAATGATGCCGGGCAGGGAGGGAGGGACGGAGGAGCTGCCACCGCCCTGTGCAGGAGGTTTGGGATCTCCAGGCACAGTGAAAACAGAACAAAAGGAGCACAAAGCCAGCACAGCCCGGCCCTCGCTGCCTGGCTTTGAAGGCTTTAGATGGGAGATAAGAAACATCAAAAACTCACATTGTGTTATCAAAGGAGGAGTGAAGTCCGCAAACAGGTTAGAAAACCTGGAATCCTATTGATAAAAAATAATATCGAATCTCTAAACAATGTGAACACTCATTTTCTGTCTCACACTGATTCTGCTACAAATATTTCGGAGTTTATTCAGCACTACTCATAGTTAAAGTGATTTCAGCACTAATATCCAAAGGAAGCAGCCAGTGTGAGCTAGAAGCCTGTTAGAGATGTGGAGCAGGTGACTCCTGCCAACATTCCTCCAGAACTGCTCCTCCCTGGGTTCAAGTTGGGGGTCTCAGTCTGCAAGAGAGAAAAAAAATGCTGGGAGCTGCTTGTGTCAAGGGAAATGGAAACAGCTCCAATTGCAGGACTGCGGGGTGTTTAATGAGCTCCTTGGGCCATCCCACACCTGAGAAAGGAGCTGCAGGTGATTCCTCTGAGGAATCAGAGTCACAGAATCTCCGGGGGTGGAAGATCCACCGGGATCCAGCTCCCGGCCCTGCACAGCCCCCGGCACCCCCGGCAGCGCTGGCCAAATGCTCCTGGAGCTGCAGCAGCCTCGGGCTGGGACCTTTCCATGGCAATAAATCACATTTCTTCATGGTGGAAAAAGCCCCCTCTTCATTCACATCACTCCTTTCTATACAGTTTTACAGACCTCGTGTGGGACTGCAGTTGGTCAGGAGCTCTCTTGCCAATCACTTCAATGGTCAGTAACAAGTTGTTATCCTCTATTGATTGGTCACTCAAACCCCGGGGTGTACCCGCAGGAAAAGTTGTTTGTGAGAGATAGTTTTCATTTTTCTATTTAAGGTGTAAAACCAGTTTATACAGCTGCAGGTTGTTTTTTACCCAGGAATAGATTGTTATGTTAATAAACTGCTCCCACCAGGATTGCTTTCACATGGGAACTTGCAAAGGGCTAGCCTGACAAGGCCAGCCACTGATTTTAGGAGAGCAGGCCTGATTTCATGAGGTCTTTCTTTATAATTTTTCTACCTTACTGCAACACCTTTCCCTGGGGAAGACAAGTCTGCCCAAAATTCCATCACCCAACGCTGCCAGCAGCCTGTGCTGGTGGCCGAGCAGGGGAGAAGCAGCCCTTGTTGCCTCGCAGGAGGGTGTGGGGGTCAGTCAGGAAGACAAAAGAGGGACTGGGGTTTTACCTGCCCAGCCTGAGGCAGGAAAAGTTGTTTGTGAGAGATAGTTTTCATTTTTCTATTTAAGGTGTAAAACCAGTTTATACAGCTGCAGGTTGTTTTTTACCCAGGAATAGATTGTTATGTTAATAAACTGCTCCCACCAGGATTGCTTTCACATGGGAACTTGCAAAGGGCTAGCCTGACAAGGCCAGCCACTGATTTTAGGAGAGCAGGCCTGATTTCATGAGGTCTTTCTTTATAATTTTTCTACCTTACTGCAACACCTTTCCCTGGGGAAGACAAGTCTGCCCAAAATTCCATCACCCAACGCTGCCAGCAGCCTGTGCTGGTGGCCGAGCAGGGGAGAAGCAGCCCTTGTTGCCTCGCAGGAGGGTGTGGGGGTCAGTCAGGAAGACAAAAGAGGGACTGGGGTTTTACCTGCCCAGCCTGAGCCTGGGAAAGAAGAAAAAAAAAAAAAAGAAAGTCCAAGTGAAACCTCCAGGATCAAACAAATACATCTCCACTGCTCTGGCTCTCAGCCACGTGGTGGTTGGAGCTGGGATGGAGGTGTGTGAGGAGCTGCTCCCAGTCCAGAGGAGGGTGGGAGCCCCCCAATCCCTGAGTCCCACCTGGGTGTGCCCTGCAGGGGAAGAGGATCTGAAGCTGTTTGAGCCCAACTCCTCCCCCCAGGCTGTCCCCTCCTGTCAGGAGTTGTGCAGAGCCACAAGGGCCCCCTGAGCCTCCTTTTCTCCAGGCTGAGCCCCTTCCCAGCTCCCTCAGCTGCTCCTGGGGCTTCAGACCCTTCCCAGCTCCATTCCCTTCCCTGGACACGCTCCAGCCCTCAGGGACATCCCGGAGCTGAGGATCCCCATGGCCAGGATGCCCCAACAGCAAGGACTGCACCAAACCCGTTCCACTGCAGGACTTTCCAGCCAGGTCCCATTTCCATTGTTCCTTAGAGATGTGGGACCAGCCTTCCAGAGGGGGTCAGTGCCAGCCCGGGCAGGCATCGCCAGGTGCCAGTGAGGCTCAGGAGATGAGGATGGTTTGACAGGAGGCTCCAGCTTTCCCGGGAAAGGCACCCCGGGCTGCTCGTTTAACAGCTGATTATTGCTGCCTTTGATGCTCTCCCTGCTTCCCAACCAACACGTGTTCAGCACTGAGATGATTTAACAGCTGAGCCGAGCCCAGCCCCTGGCACAGAGAGGGAGTTTAGCAGTGCTTGATTTCCCAGATGGTGCCCCAGAGGTGAGGATTATGTTGTTATCAGCATCCCTAAAAATCCCGGTGATGGGAACAGCAGAGACATGGAGAGGATAGAGCATTTCTCCTGTCAGGATTTCACCACTTTTTTTTATAAGTAATTGCTGGTTTCTGAATGTTTTCAAGAGTTTCTTTGGCTTTTTGTTTGTTTTTGTGGGTTTTTTTGTTTGTTTGTTTGTTTGGTTGGTTTTTTTTTTGTTTGTTTGTTTGTTTTTTTTTGTTTCGTTTGGTTTGGTTTCGGTTTTTTAGGGTTTTTTTTTTTTCTTTGTTTGGTTGGGTTTTTTTCTGGAGTAATTCCTTGCAAATCTTCTCATTGACTCCAGTCTGTCCTGAAGCAATGGGGATTTTTTGGTTTAGAGATTTGTATTTGGAAGATGCCCCCAGTCACTGCTCCCTGGGGGTCTGAGTCCCCGTGCCCAGGTGGGGCATCCACCACCCCAGCAGCTCTAGAGGGCTTTGAGCCTGTCCTGAAGTGGAACGGGGAGAAGGTGGAAATACATCCTTGAGGCAGAACTCAGCTGCAAGGAATCCCAGAATGGATTGGGTGGGAAGGACCTCAAAGCCCATCCAGTGCCACCCCTGCCATGACAGGGACACCTTCCACTGTCCCAGGCTGCTCCCAGCCCCATCCAGCCTGGCCTTGGGCACTGCCAGGGATCCAGGGGCAGCCACAGCTGCTCTGGGCACCCTGTGCCAGGGCCTGCCCACCCTCCCAGGGAACAATTCCTAATTCCCAATATCCCATCCAGCCCTGCCCTCTGGCAGTGGGAGCCATTCCCTGTGTCCTGTCCCTCCATGCTGTGTCCCCAGTCCCTCTCCAGCTCTCCTGGAGCCCCTTTAGGCCCTGCAAGGGGCTCTGAGCTCTCCCTGGAGCTTCTCCTCTCCAGGTGAGCACCCCCAGCTCTGCCAGCCTGGCTCCAGCCCTGGGAGCAGATCTGGGCCCCCTCTGGACTTGGGCACCAGGGATGGGGCACTGGGTGGTGACAGCCATAAATCCCCTGCACTCCATGGGCTGGAATCACCCCCACTCTCCTTGGCCTCCATGGTTTCAGGGGTGGAGATCTGGCCTGGCAGCAGGAGCTGGGCTGGTGCCTGGCTGGGTCCCCTCCTCCCAGTGTCCCTGCTGGAGCCGGGGCCAGCAGCCCGGCCACCTCCAGGCCCTGCTGTGACTGCTGGGCTGGGCCAGGGAGGAGGCCCAGGAGAGGGGGCACCTGCTGAGCACCCACCCCGGGACAGCTCAGCTCCAGCAGGGCCAGGGCTTCCTTAGGAAGATTTCCCTGGGATTTATTGCCTCCCCTTCCTCACAGTGAAGGAGCAGAAATGTCCTGGCTGGTTGGGTCCCTCCCTCTGGCAGCTCCTGCCTCAGTTTGCAGGTGACAAAATGAGGACGATGCCCTTCCTTCAATTAATTCCCATCTCTTCTTCCTTCCCCCTCAGGGCACAGCAGCAGCTCCAACATCATAAATGATTTAGGAGCGGAGCCAGATGAAGCCAAAGCTGATGGATGACAGTGCTCTGCTTGGGGGAATGTTTTCCTGCTGGAGGTTTTTTGGAAACAAATATATTTATCCTCATGCAAAATTGAAACACAGCCCCCATTGCAGGTGACTCAGCCCTGAGTCAGGATCCAGTGGGAGCACAGCTGGAAGAGCCCATGGAGCAGCCAGGAGGGCACCAGGCTGTGCCAGGGAAGGGGGAACTGGACCTGGCACAGGAGTCCTCAGGGCTCCTCAAATTCTCCCTGGCTTTAAGAGGTTAAAATTATTTTTGCCCATTCTGCCCCTCAGGATGGAACTTCCTGAGTCTCCAGGTTGGCTTTGGAGGCACCAGGTCCCCCTTTTCAGGAAGTGGCAGCCAGGACACGCTCTGTGCCTTGGCTTTGGGCAAAACCCCCCAAACCAGGCTGTGGGCAGCTCTTTGGGGGCCGTGCTGAGGGCAGGAGGGAGGATGGGGAACCCAGCAGCACTATGGGCTGTGATCCAGATCAAAGCCTACGGAAAAGGGGATGGAATTACAGGTATTGAGTCAAATACACTTAGGGCAGCACGAGAGCATGGGCTGGTCCTGAACCGTGCCACTGGAGAGGTTCTCCCAGCCGGGACCTTCCACTGCCCTTGGCAGAACAGAAACCCTCCCTGAACACAGGTCACTTTTTCCTGGGGTGCATCCTATTCCCTGAAAGGCTCCCTGAGCAATCCCAGCCCCCCAGCCCAGGTACCAGCCCAGTTTAGCTCCACCAGGGGCAGTTCCAGGTGGGGCAGGGGGTGCTGCTGTCAGAGGGCAGCAAATCCCTGCTCCCAGCAGGGGCAGAGCCTCTGGGCCCGGCACAGCCGGAGCAGGATCCCAGAGCAGGGTCCCACAGCTCCAGCTGTGCCAGCCACGTCCCCAATTCCAGGTGTCCCCAATTCCAGGTGTCCCCAAACAGCCAGAGGGTTCTGTTCTGGGGCCTTGTGTTCTCTTGTGCCTCTGGAAGCGCTGGGTGTGAGCACAGCCTGGAGGGGTTTGGGCACTGGAAGATCCACCCTGAGCACCAGGCACTCCAGTGGAACTGCAGGAGCAAACCCTGCCCCAGCTGCTCTGGGAGCAGCTCCAGATGTGGCCCAGGTGGGTATCCTAGTCCCACCTGCCTGGCACTCGGGGCTGTGCTGTCCCACAGGGCAGGGGAAAGCCCCATTTTAGGACATGGCAGGTGCCAATTCCCATGGGAACGCCGTGGCACTGACCCCATGTCACCCACACTGTCCCCTGCAGTGCCCTCCCTGCCCAGCAGCCATGGGGAGGAGCAGGGAGAGGATGGAGGGAATGCAGAGACACACGGAGGATACAGAAGGATGGAGGGAGTGTGAGGACACAGGGGAGATCAGGAGATGGATGGAAGGAGCACAGGGAAGATCAAGAAGGATGGAGGGAACACGGGGAGCACCAGGGAGAGGAATGGAGGGAGCCCAGGGAGGATCAGGAGAGGCCTCTCAGCTCCAGTGAGTCCTCTCAGTTGGCCTTGTGGGGGTGGGACCCTGTGTGACAGGGACAGCAGGGACTGGGTGTCCTGGGGGGCTGCAGAAGAAATGGCACCAATACCAAGGACAGGGCAAATGCAATTTTCTTTGGAGCCCCCTGGACTCCAAGGGAAGGCACTGTCAGGGTGCTGTGGAGCACCTCACACCACGAGCTGATTCCTGTGGCAGCCCCAGGATCCTCCAGCACTGGGGCTCCTTTCCCAGAGCAGCTCCTGCAGCTGCCAGCGCTCCCAGGGGCCAGCAGAGAACTGGGATGGACTGGGAGGGTCCTGCCAGGGAGGTAGGTGTGGGATGGAGGGAATTTAGGAAAGAGGGAGAGGTGCTGAAGGGCTGGGATCCATCGAGGGGAATGTGCTGGGTCCAGGTGGACACCAAACACACCAAGCCCCAAAATTCCAGCTGATGGTCCAGGGTTAACTGGAGGCTGTGTCCAGGGCAGGGAACGGAGCTGGGAAGTGTCTGGAGCCCCAGGAGCAGCTGAGGGAGCTGGGAAGGGGCTCAGCCTGGAGAAAAGGAGGCTCAGGGGGGCCCTTGTGGCTCTGCACAACTCCTGACAGGAGGGGACAGCCGGGGGCATCGGGCTGTGCTCCAGGGAACAGGGACAGGAGGAGAGGGAACGGCCTTGGGCTGGGCCAGGGGAGGATCGGGGTGGACAGCAGCAGGAATTTCCCCATGGAAAGGTGGTCAGGCAGTGGAAGGGGCTGCCCAGGGCCCTCCCTCCACCTCCCTGGGGTGGAGTGCCCATCCCTGGCAGTGCCCAAGGCCAGGCTGGATGCAGCTTGGAGCAGCCTGGGACAGTGGAAGGTGTCCCTGCCCATGGCAGGGGTGGAACAGGATGGGCTTTAAGGTCCCTCCAACCCAAACCATGCCAGGATTCTGTGATTTTTTAAAAACATATTCAGGAAAGGCACCCACTATCCATCACCCACCTAATGTTCTCCCTTCCACCCCACATCTGTTAGGAAAGGGCTCTACAACATTTGTGCTTCTCATCTCCTTCCAATTAACCTCCCACCCTCCCTGACAAACCCTGCTCAGCAGCCACACCAGAGGTGCTCTAGGAAAAACTCCTTTATTTTCCTTCTGCTTTAGAAACTCTGTACAGCTTAAGAAAAGAGGCTGTTTTTAAAAAGCAATGGAACCCCCATGTCAGGGCTGCTCCATCTACAGCACCAGGCACACCCAGCTGGAGCCCAGCAGGGCTCTGACGGTCGGGAGCTGGTGTATAGGGCTGCTGGGAGTGGGATAACACTGCTCCTAAACCTCATTCCCAAAGCCATGAGGTTTGAAGACACTTGGAGAGGTATCAGAAGCTGCAGGTGGTTATCCATAGGGGTGCTGTTACACCATTCCCAACGTTTGGCTTCTTGGGAATGGGGTTTTTACAGGAAATGGCACCAGTGTGTAAAATACCTGAACCTGAACAAAGTCCCTAAAATGATGCTCCCAGCAGAGATCAGCTTGTGGATCCAGGTCTGGCTGTGGCCCTGATCCAACCTTGTGGGGCTGAAATCCCCTGGCATTTTTCCTTGGGGATGTGGAATGTTTTGCTGCCAGTCTCTCCTTACACAGGAGTCCAAGGAACCCTCTGGCCCCATGTCCCACTCCAAACATTCCCCACTGAGGAGATCCCAGCACTGCCCACCCCCCACCCCCGCTGCTGAACCAGTTCTGATTTATCTCAAGAGAAGAACATTATCAGTATTTTCATCCAGGAAGCCCTAAAAACAGGAGGGAAGGGTAAAATCCAGGCTGGACCCCCTTCCCAAACATCAGGATAATCCAGGTGGGTGGATCCAAAACGAGTGTCAGCCTGAAATGGGAGTCCTGGGAAGCCCAGGGTGCAGGAGCCCAGCCCTCAGCACCCCGAGGTGTCCCGTGCCTTGTTCTTCCGCTGGAATCTCACATCCAAGGGGTCGAATCCCCGTTCTCTGGCCCCAAAGAGGGCCCAGGGAGGAGTCCTGGCTGTGTACTCAGCTGCTGTGAAGGTCCTGGAGCCGCCGCTGCGCTCGTGCTCCCTGACCAGCTCCTGGAAACGGCCGTAGTCGATCCAGGTCCTCCACTCGCCATCCACCTGGAACTGCAGGAGAGGAGACAGTGAGGGACCACCAACCCCAGGGTGTGCTGAGCACCTGGGTGGGGACGAACTGGGATCCCCAGCTGGTGTTTTTGTAATTCTGCATCACATGGAGCTGCAGGTAAAGCCATCCAGAGGCTCCTGTAGGATACAGCTTCAGTAGGAAAACAGGAGGGACCCAGGAGCCAGCAGGGAACTGATTCTCCACCTCTGCTCTGCCCTTGTGAGACCTCCCTGCAGAGCTGCTTCCAGCTCTGGAAATCTCAGCACTGAAACAACCTCATGCTGCTGGAGCAGGCCCAGAGGAGGCCCAGGAGTGCTCCCAGCAAGGGGTGGCACTGGGTGGAATTTAAGGTCCCTGCAACCCATCCCAGGATCCTGTGGTATCTCCATGAGGGCTGCACTGTTGGATGCTTTGCTGGAGCCTTCAAAGTATCAGATCCTCCCCCACTTTCCAGGAGGGAGGCTCCTAAAATGCCTCCCCACGCCTTCCCAGGTGTCTGCCCTTGCCCTTGACACTTCCATGGGAAAGCCCTTGGTGTGGGGAGCTGGGAGAGCTCTGCAGGACAGGTGTGGATTTGGGGCCATGCCCAGGTACCCCTGAGAAGGGACCTTGCCAAGGTCACCTCAATCCCAGCATGGGACTGTGGCTCCAGGGCAGCCCAGCCTGGGACAATGGCCCAGGAGCAGCACCAGAGGCACGTGCCAAGGGATTGGGATGGATTTGGGTGACTTTGGATAGGGTAGGAGGGCTGTGGTTGGGAACGGGGGAGATGAAGAGGTTTAATGACACAAATCCTCTTTCCATGTGAAGAATGGCTCACTTTGACAAGCTGGAGCTGCATTTGTCTCCCAGACCTGCTCTGCCCATTTAGCCCCAGCCCTTGCTGAAGCCTCAATTAGGATTTATCTCAGCTAAGAGCTTATTATGCATTTCATCCAAAAAAAGAGGGAAAACAGACCGGCTCCTTGGTTATTGTGGGCTTTTTCCCCCCCAAACTTGATGGCTGTGCATTTCAAATGGCACTTGACTTTGTGCCCAAGAACTAAAAGCTTTTTTGGTTGGGAAAACTGCTGACACCCCTGAAATTCTGCACTCAGCCGTGGCTGATGCTCCTCCATCCCTGCCCATGGAATTACAGTGCGTCCCTGCCGGGGCTGCAGCCAGGAGGGGACACTGCAGAATCACAGCACTGGGAACCAGTCCTGGCATCAATCCAGGGGCCCAAGGCTCACTTCTCTTGTGCCAAGGTGGGGACGTGTGTGAGGCCACCAGGAGAGCAATGGCAGAGGAGACATCGTGTCACCTGAAAGGAAAAATCCTGAGCCCAAGGAGGATCAGGGCTCTGCAGAGCTGAGCTCCCCCCCAGAGCTGGGGAGGTGACAATGTCACACCTGACACCAAACTCTGCTCCCTCCGGGTTTGATCCATGAACACTCAGCAAATTAAAGGGCAAACCCCAAACCAGAGGATCCAGCAAGGCCTTTAAGGCCCAAGGGGGATTGGCCTCCCACTGCCAGAGGGTTGGATGGACACGGGGAGGGAATTCTCCCTACTGACGGTGGGGAAGGGCTGGGATGGAATTCCCAGAGGAGTTGTGGCTGCCCCTGGATCCCTGGCAGTGGAAGGTATCCCTGTCCATGGCAGGGGTGGCACTGGATGGGTTTGAGGTCCCTTCCCACCCAAACCCCTCCATGATTCTGTTCCCCGTTCCTACCAGAACAACCAAGCTAGGATCCATTCCAAAGCAGATCAATCAATAATCACCATTTTTAGTGCAGTGAATGAACCACAACACCAGAGGGGCAAGGGTGTCATGGGGAGAAATGGCTCCTGCTGAGGAGTAAATCACAAAACCAGAGTGGGGAAGAACAGCCTCAACTGCCCTACTGGAATTTACAGCTTGGATTTAACAATGTTGTGATTGTTCCACAGGGAACAAAAGATTTTCGGCTCAAAGCAGTTTCACAGCCTCCATTTAACAGGTGAGCCAACCCTAAACATCCCTGGCATCCCACCCTAACATGGGCAGGTGCTTTAGGGAACTGTTCACTGCCTGTGGAGCCCTTCAGGGTGATAAATACATTGACACAAGGTAAATGGCTGAGAGCCCTGCCCTGGTTCTTCCCTAAGCTGGAATCACAGAGTGCCACAGCTCCTTCAGCTGGCCCTAGGCTGGGCTGGAAAGGGAAACTCTCCCTCCCCGAGGGCCCTGCCCAGCACTGGGGTGACTCAGGAGCCTTCCTTTGGAGCTCCTGGAGCCCCTGAGCTCCAGTCCGCAGGGTCTCAACACCCACTGCTCTCCACAGATGTGGCACAGATGCACAGCCAGGAAAACCCTGATGGAATCCTGCAGATCCTCCAGGGCAAGGAGCACTGCTCCAGGAAGGCATTAATGATGGGATACAAGAGGCACAGGAATGAGGGGAAATGAAATGCCAGGCTGGGCCAGGCTGGACGGGAGCCCAGAGGTCCCTGGTGCCACCTCCCTGCTCAGGCAGGGCCATCCCAGAGCACAGGGCACAGCATTGTGCCCAGAGGGCTCTGCAGTATCCCCGCTGAGGGAGACTCCAGCCCCTCCCTGGGCAGCCTGTTCAGGGCTGGGCAGTGCCCAGGGCAGAAGTTCTGCCTCCTGTGCAGGGGCAGTTCCTGGGCTCCGTCCCTGCCCGTGGCTCTGGTGCCACTGCTGGGCCTGGAGCAGAGCCCGGGCCCTGCTCTGCCCCTCCCTGCACACAGGGACACCCAGGGCTGAGGGCCCCTCTCAGCTGGGGCTCCTCTCCAGGCTCAGCAGCCCCAGCTCCCTCAGCCTTTCCTGGTGTAAGAGATGGTCTGAAGTTTCCCTCATTTGCCTCACGACCATCACAAGAACAGAGAACAGGACCACTGGAGACCCTTATCGGAGTTCTGGCCTGGCTGAGGTGGATGCTCACCAAGGGATTGCTCACAGCTGTGCCTACAGCGCTTCCAGCAGGGCCTGCCAAGGGGCAACTCACCCTGTATGCTCGCACCTGCTTCATGACAATGGCCCAGGAATTTCCCCACCTCTCGGCCAAATGAACTTTCAGGGGTAACTTTGGTAGCCCCCCCACGGAAAATCCTTCATCTGCTCCACTACCATCGTGACGGATGGAGGTTGAAGCCCCCTCCCAAGGACTGAGACTGAGACCCCCGTAATTCTGGTATAGGGGTGCTGGCCTGACTGAAGCAGAACACTGCCAAGTGTTGCCTGCAGGTGTGTTCACTGGACCTAGACTGGTTTCCCATAAAAACCAGTCCTGAAACAAAGGGTCCCGCTCACTGCTGAGAACATGGACTGTCTGTACCCGTCTTCAATACCTGTTCCCCCTCAGCAATTTCAAGAGACTTATTCTCTATTGTATCTGTTCCCCCTCAGTGATTTCCCCCCTCAGCAAAGGACTATAATAGATCCCTGAGTTAACCAGGACTTTGAGATTCTCCCCAATGTCACAAGGTGAATTTCCCACCGATGGGAGCACGAGGATCTCGTCTCTACGTTTGGTAGCTATACGCCCTTACGCCCTCTCTCTCTCTCTCTCTCTTATCTCTTTTCTAATCCCTCTATTGCATTTGCTGTGGTCATTCAATAAAAGGTGTATTTGTTTTGATCAATACTGAAATCCCCTCTGTGTTGTTTTTTGCACTCTGAGATCAGCTAACAAACCATCACGACCTCCTGCTTGTATGAGCTGATCGTGACACCTGGGCACCGAGATGCTCCAGGCCCTCCTCATCCTCCCAGCCTGAGCTGGCCCCGCTCCAGGAGCTCTGTCCCTGCTGTGCTGAGGATCCAGAGCTGCCCCAGGGCTGGGATCCCTCCCCGACCTGCTGGGTCAGGACAATGAATTCATTAATTACCAATTCATTAACCCCAGGGCTCTCTGCTGGCCCAGGGACAGCTCAGGGTCCCCCAGGCCCCTTCCTGGCACCGCAGCAGGGCTGGAACGGGACAGCCCCGGGACAGGGCTGGGCTGGGCTGGGACAGGGCCTGTCCCTCACAGAGCCCCAAGCCAAACTGGGAGAGATCCATGGATCCATACACTCAGACTGGGATAGAACCATAGATCCACATATGCAAACTGGGAGAGATCCATACAGTCAAACTGGGATAGATCAATAGATCCATGTATCCAAACTGGGATGTATCCGAACTGAGATATATCCATGTATCCAAACTAGGACAGAGCCATATATCCAGACTGGGATATATCCATATATCCAAACTGGGACAGATCCATATATCCAGACTGGGATATATCCATGTATCCAAACTGGGACAGATCCATATATCCAGACTGGGATATATCCATGTATCCAAACTGGGACAGATCCATATATTCCTACGTCCAAAGAGGGATAGCTCCGTATATCCGGACTGGGATATATCCATCCACGCAAGCTGGGATATATCCATCAGAAACGAATTAAATGGAGAGCCAGGTTCCCTGGAAGCATCTGCAGAGCCGACTGAGCCCTCCCTTTGCTCCTGAACTGCCAGGAGTGGCCCTGACCAGGACAATTCCATCACTCCTCTTTGGCAGTAGATTCACAGCTGCTCTCGCTGCAGCAGGAGCAGCTCCTGAAATCCATCAACATTCCTGAAGGAGAAGAGCCACGCTCCAGATTGCTTTTCTTATCAACATATTTGCAGAGGCAGTTTGCGGGGGTGGGATCTTGTGCACAGATTAAGGACAGTCCAGGAGGACCATGCACTACATTCCTCCAGACATGAGCACCGCTGAGAAATAATCCCAGGTGTATCTGACAGGATAAAATATGGGAGAGAGGCTGGGATGTGACACAGGGAATGCTGAGGAATGGATGCAGCTAAAACCAATTAGTTTGTCCTACCAAGGGTAATGTTGTATTTCCCTCAGAGCCAACCAGGCTGGCACAAGGAGGCTCCTCCTGAGCCACTCACTCCAGTCCTGCACCACACACATCCAGAGGATTTTCAGGGAAGGACTGAACAGCACAGGAGAGTGGAGCAGAGCAGGAGGAAAAGAAAGAAAAGGCTGTGAGGGGTCCTGCAGACCCCATCCCTGCAGGGCTGGAAGCCCAGGGTCCATCCTGGACGGAGAACTTCTCTCCTTGGAGCTGTGCTGCCCTCCAGGATCCCAGGGGAGCACAGGGGGAGTGGGGGAGACCCCCGAGCTTTGGGGCTGCCTCAGCTCCACTTTGGTGAGAATCCTACAAACAGTGGGGCTGGAAAACTACTCCAGGATCACAAAGTCCAACCAATCCCAGCACTGCCAAGGCCACCACTGCCCATGTCCCCAAGTGCCACATCCACAGGGCTGTTAAACCCTCCAGGCACAGAGACACTGACACTGCCTTGGGCAGCTGTGCCAGGGCTGGACAACCCTTCCAGTGAGAAATTTTCCTCCCTGAGCCTCCCCTGGCCCAGCCTGAGGCCATTCCCTCTTGTCCTGTTGAAGATTCAAGGATACAAAGTCCTCAAATCCAACAAATGGATTTTCCCTGGGGGATGCACAGGATTCAATGGTTAAATTCAACAATTTTCACAGAGTTTTAAGGACCATACACCAAAAATAACAATCAGCAGCCAGCAGCGGAACCAGCCCCACAAGAAAACCCACAAACAAACAAAAAACCCAACCCAGAACAAACAAAACCTGCCCCTTCCAAACCAAACAAAAATAACCACAGAAAAAAACCCACAAAGCTCCCCACAAAGACTAACCCTCAAAATCACAATAAACAAAAATAAAAGAAAACAACACAATTCCACCAAAAAATCCAAACACTCTAAAACAGGGGGAAAAACCCAAACCCAAATGAAATACCAGAAAGAAACTCTAAATCCCTCCCCCAAAAAATAAACCTGAAAAAACCAAAACCAAGCAAAAAACCCCAAATCAAACAAAAAACCTCAAAGCCAACCAAACCCCAAACCAACCCAAGCTCACCAAAACCATCAAAACAAAAATACAAACAAAACCCAAAGCAGACTAAGACTCCTCCCAAAGTAAACCAAACCCCAAAACAAACAAATGCAAAAGAACCCCCACAAGAAATCCCAAACCAAACCCAAATGGCACACAAAAGCAACCAACCAAACAAAACCCCAAAGCCACCAATGAAACACTTGGTGCACAGAGAGTCTGACCCACACCCACCTCTGGGGACACACGTCGTGGTTGTCAGAGGGACAGACAGACACTCGTGAGCTGTGCACAGGGCTCTCCAGCTGCTGGAACTGCAGTCCCACAGCAGCAGCTGGCAGGGGCAGATCCATCCTGCTCTGTGCCTGGCTCACCTGAACTCACCTTCCCAACCCCCAGCACAGGAACTTTCCTCCTTCCCCAGCCTCTGCCCTGGGACCATGGAGCACCCTGGGCTGAAGGAGCTGGGGGCTGGAAAGAGCTGGGGGGGCTGGAAGGAGCTGGGGGGCTGGAGCAGGAGCTGGGGGGGCTGGAAGGAGCTGGAGGGCTGGAGCAGGAGCTGTCAGAGCAGAGGTGACACCCAGGTGGGACCCAGGAGTGAGATCCCCCTGCAGGTGTGGCTGCCAGCCCTGAGCCCTGTGTCCATCAGTGGCCACTTCCCTGGGCACAGCATCAAAAGGGAAAATTATCTGGATGGCTCTGTCCTGAACTCCTCCATTTCCCTCTGGGGACAGCCCATCCCTGGGATAAAGCAGCAGCTTTGCACCTTCCCACAGGCTGCCAACAAACACAGCACACTGCACCACCTGCCAGCACCAGCTCCCCAAGACAAACAAATAATTCCCAGAATTATGACCCCTTTCTCACCTCATTAAGGCTCACAGTTATTTAAGGCTCCCCTTGTTTGACAGGGGAAGTGACTGGAGTTACTCAGCAAAACAAGGAGAAATATTGTGTGAAATTACACTGAACAGGGTCACAGCGCTTGGCAAAAGCATAGAAACTCCTGCTTTTGAATTATAATCCCAACCTCAAGCTTTAGGAGGGAATTGAACCAGTTTTTAAATTGCAGGTGAGGTAAGAGATGGTAATAATGGCTTTAAGATGAAGGAGGGCAGGGTTAGATGGGATATTGGGAAGGAATTGTTCCCTGGGAGGGTGGGCAGGCCCTGGCACAGGGTGCCCAGAGCAGCTGGGGCTGCCCCTGGATCCCTGGCAGTGCCCAAGGCCAGGCTGGATGGGGCTTGGAGCAGCCTGGGACAGTGGGAGGTGTCCCTGCCATGGCAGGGGTGGCACTGGATGGGGTTTAGGTCCCTTCCCACCCAAACCATTCCCTGACTTATCCCACAAGCAGTGAGATGACAGGCACACAGAGCTGAGTCTCTTCACATCCCAGTCCATGGGGCTGAAGGAAAACCAGCACAGGGACACAGCCCTGGGAACAACCAAGCCTTAAATCCCTCAGCAGCTCTGCAGACAGGATCTGGGAGCAGCCACCAGCACCACAGTTCCCATCAGTTTTAGCTGGGAGCAGTGAGCAGCTCTGCAGTTCCACCCTCAGTGACTTCAGCCTGTGCCCAGGAGCCATCAGAGGTGTCAGGGCAGAGGGAACTCCTCCAGAGGCAGCACATGGAATGCCTAGAGATGGAATTCACTGTTCTGGAGATGGAATTCACTGTTCTGGATCCCCAAAGAGTGGGACAACCTGAACTGCCCTGCGCTGAGCCCAGCAGAGCCACAGCCCATGGAATCCTGTGCTGATCCCCCTGACCCCGGGGCGCTGTTCCAAGGGAAGGTTCTTTATGGCAGATTTGGGGTTTTTAATCCCTGCCCGGCTGCCAATGGAGCCAGGACTCCACCTGGCAGCTCCCACTCCCAGAGACAGAAGTCAGACAACTTCAGCACAATGGAGAGCTGCTTATCATCACTGACAGAGCCAGGCCAGCAGAGCCACCTTCCTGCTGCCAGGAGACAAGGAAGAAAACCTTTGGGAATTCCATCATTCCCTGCTCACAGCTGCTCTAAGGAGGCTGCTTGGCTGCTGAGACACCTTGTCCACACCTGGGGTCGCCTGGTCCACAGCTGGGCTCCATGCCGTCCCTGCTCTGCTACAGATCCCAGGATGTTCCATCTCTTTGTGACCCTCTCCTCCAGGCTTGGTTTCCCTGTGGTGCTCTCCCTGGATCACAAGGACAGCTCCCACTCTCTGAAGGACAGAGGAAGGAAGGAAGGAACTGAACGTGATGGACTCTTTGTGCCTGATGCACCCTTGTCAGGGGATGTGCAGCTGTCAGTGAAGTGCTTCCTCTTCCTCCCTAAATACAGCTGGGATGCTCAGCGTGGGATGCTCAGCATGGAACACTGCAGTGCCTGTCCCTGAGCTGTACCCGAACCGGGAGGAAAAGGCCAAGTCCCTCCTGGCTGGGACGATTTTGTGGATGAAGGACAGGGATGGGCACCTCTGACCAGGCTGCTCCCTGTCCCCAACACCTGCCCTGGGGTGCTGTGACACCCCAGCACTACAGCCACACAGAATCCTGGGCTGGTTTGGGCCCATCCCATCCCACCCCTGTAGGGCAGGGACACCTTCCATGATCCCAGGCTGCTCCAAGCCCCACCCTGGCCTTGGGCACTGCCAGGGATCCAGGGGCAGCCACAGCTGTTCTGGGCACCCTGTGCCAGGGCCTGCCCACCCTCACAAGGGCATTTGGGTATGGGAAATGAACGTATTGAAGGGGTGTCCCCAACAGCCTGTCCCTTTGTGGATGCCACGGTGCCCCTGCCATGCTGGGAAACACAAGGCTATCCCAGACCACATCCAAGAGGGAGAGAATCCAGCTGGTGAGGCAAGGGAAGGCTGGAGCACAGAGCTGCACCTGCAGCACGAGGGAGTGTCTGGAGCCAGAGAGGGACACTCTGCTTGTGCAGTCTTGGCTGTGGGCTGGAGGGAGGTGGGTGTTGGTCCCTTCTCTCAGAAACAAATGACAGCACAAGCGGAAATAGTCACAAATTGTGCCAGGGGAGGTTCAGGTTGGATATCAGGGAAATTTCCTCACTGAAAGGGTGGTCAGGGCCTGGCTTAGCTGCCCAGAGCATGAGGTGGAGTCCCCATGCCTGGAAGTGTCCCAAAGGTGTGTGGATGTGGCACGTGGGGACATGGTGGTGGTGCTGGGTGGCCAGTTGGACTTAATGGTCTTGGAGAGCTTTCCCAACCAAATCCCAGCCTGTCTGATTAATGAAGGCAGAAAGGGCTGATGGCAGCAGGGTGCTGAGCCCACCCTGCTGATATCACCCTGTGAGCTGAGACCTCCAGACAGAGCAGGCACTGGAATTTCAGGGGCATTCCCTGAGCTGTGCATTCCCCAGTGAGCTGAAATCAGCCCTGGGGTCCCAGGGGTGCTCAGACATGGAACCCTCCTGTCCTGCCCCAGAGCTCTGGGACCCCGGTGCCTCAGCCTGCCTGAGGGCAGCAGCAGCACTGACTGAACTGGTGCTGTAAAGCCCCAGGGAGCTGGAAAACAACCACCTGCTCCAGGGGGGAAAGGGTTAATGAACAAAATGGGGTGGAAGCTTCAGGACAAGGACAGGGTGGAACACACATGGAAAGTAAATCCAGCACCTTAGGGCACAGGGATTTAGTCCAGAAATTACCAAGATATTGAATTTCCTTCAGAGAAATCCCTGTGAGGCAGCTGCAGCTCCTTCTCCCTTCTCAGGAGCTCTTTTGGTCCTCCTGAGGGTGCACTGAGTGTCCCAACCAGGAACAGCAGCAGCCCCAGGCCTGTTTCTGGTAAAGGTCCCTGAAATTAACTGTTCCATTAGAAAGTTGCTGCTGTGTCAATATCTCAGCCCATTAATTCCAAGTGATGCCATAAATCCCATTTTTGTGACCATGGTTTATGGGATTTACTCAAAAGCAAAGAAAATTACTCAAGAATTCAGCACTGTTGCTAGAGAATCAAAGAGGATGGAGCCCAAACACCAGGCAGCTCCCAAAGAGGGATGGAAACCAGGGGAAGGCCAGGAGGAGGATGCAGGAAGGGCAGGGAAGAGGAGATCCCAGCCAAGGGAAGGCTGCACCCAGCTCTGACTGTCCCCACTCATCCCTCAGGCTTCAGCAGAACCCACCCATCCCTGGCAGTGCCCAAGGCCAGGATGGACAGGGCTTGGAGCAGCCTGGGACAGTGGGAGGTGTCCCTGCCATGGCAGGGGTGGCACTGATGGGCTTTGAGGTCCCTCCCCACTCAAACCAGACTGGGATCTGAGGAGCTGACACCCAGTGCCCCAAAGCCATGGAAATGCCAGGAAGAGATGGATCCTCAGGGCATGGGGAGCAGGGCACAGGGGCTGCTCTCTGGGATGATCTTTAGGGCTGTGGGAAGGGTAAGTGAAATCCAACATCTTGCTGTGAGGATTCAGTTTTTAGGACTTTTTGAGCTCCCCTGGGATGCAAAGCTCTCTGAGGTTCAAGTGGGACCCATCCTCTCCTGAGGGCTCCCAGGAGCACCTCCCAGAGAGCAGAACCCACTGCTGGCCAGCAGGGAAAGGGATGTGTGTGTGGGAAGGGACCTGGAGGCTGAATAGGAGAGTTTTAGGACCCTGAAGGCCCCCAGGTGCCCCAGTTCCCATCTGGGGGCCACCCCGTGACCTCCGGAGAGAGAAAATAACACCAGACACACACCCTGCAGTTTGCTCTCCTTAAAATCCCTTTTCTCCCTAAATCCCTGCCCTTGAGAGAGAGAATGCCCTCTTGCACTGTCACCCATCACAAGCAGGTGCTAATCAACGAGTCCCATCCAGCCCAGGCAGCAGCTGCGGGAGGGATTATTCCTGACATTCCCAGACCCCTTCCTACAGGCTGGCATTCAATGACAGCATTAAACTTATCAGGAGCATTGTTTGAACACCTCCAAACTCAGACCTAGGAAAACACAGTGAAATAAATCACATTTCTTAATGATTTTTATCACACTCTTACTGCAACTCCTTATTTTTTAAGGACCCCTTTGATTTTGCAATTACTCCAGTTTGATCAGTCCCAGAGCACAGGTTTTCCTGCAAATAATAGGCACTGACAGATTACATTCTCCACTAGAGCCTGAAACTCAAAAATTAAACCCTAATGGAAATAAATTTATTTTTATTAGCTATTTTAGCACCGAGGACAGATTGCTTCCCACAGACACCCTCTGCTAATGGCTGTGGAAGTAGAAGCAGCTGTTGAATTCCTCCTGGACAGGTACCAATTTATTCTCTTTGCTAATGGTGTTACTTAAATTCTGCCTCAAGAAGGCTTCTGCAATCTGTTTGTTTGCTTTCCTGGACCTTACAATGCAAAAGGAGATTTTGCTTTCTCAGGAACAGTTGCCAGTGGCAACAGCCAGGAGTGAGACTGTAAATAAAGCCAATTTAAGGTGAGATCAAACACAACCAGTGCCAGGTGTGCTAGTTTTCTCTGCTCCTTCCCAGCTGCTCCATTTGCAGATTCCAAAGTAGGTTTAGATTGCATATTTGGGAGAAATTCCTTCCTGGGAGGGTGGGCAGGCCCTGGCTCAGGGTGCCCAGAGCAGCTGTGGCTGCCCCTGGATCCCTGGCAGTGCCCAAGGCCAGGCTGGACATTGCGGCTGGGAGCAGCCTGGGATCATGGAAGGTGTCCCTGCCATGGAATGGGATGGGCTTTAAGGTCCTTCCAACCCAAAGCATTCCAGCAATTGACAATTTCATCACATGCCCAGCTGGCACATTATTATCTTTTTCTGCTGTCCTTCTATTAATCTTTTCTGAAGCTCAGAAAGCAAATATGGACTCATTATTTTTCATTTCCTGCATCCTTTAATTTTTTTTTTTTTTGGCATTTCACTTGTATTTAATTTCATTTCCTTTCCAGTACTTGAAGGGGAGTCAAACCTTCCCAGCAGGACCTATTGCAAGGGCTGATGGATTTAAACAGCAGCAGGGTCGATTTCCATTGGATATAAGAGAATATTTTTCACCATGAGGGTGGTGAGGCCCTGGCAGAGGTTGCCCAGAGAAGCTGTCATGACAATGCAGACCCTGAGGGGCTGGAGCATATCCAGGGAAGGGAATGGAGATGGGAAGGGTCTGGAGCCCCAGGAGGGGCTGAGGGAGCTGGGAAGGGGCTCAGCCTGGAGAAAAGGAGGCTCAGGGGGGCCCTTGTGGCTCTGCACAACTCCTGACAGGAGGGGACAGCTGGGGGGTCGGGCTGTGCTCCCAGGAAACAGGGACAGGAGGAGAGGGAACGGCCTCGGGCTGGGCCAGGGGAGGCTCAGGGTGGATTTTGGGGAAACTCCTTCCTGGAGTTTGTTGTCCAGCCCTGGCACAGCTGCCCAGAGCAAGGATGGAGTCCCCGCCCCTGGAGGAGTTTAACAGCCCTGTGCATGTGGCACTTGGGGACATGGGACAATGCAGCCTAGGCTGGGGCAGTGGTTGGGCTTTTCCAACCTAAATGATTGTGTGGTTTTCTGATTCAAATATAGTGATTCTGCCTCTGGAGAGGTGGCTCAGAGCAACAGGAAAATAACAGAGCATCCCTTGGGTCTGAGTGGCATCCAGGGGTGTGAAGGGCTGGAATCCTGGGGCACACCTTGGATTCTCCTGGCCAGTGACTGGAGGGGCTTGGAAAGCTTTGGAATGGGCTGCCCAGGGCAGGGGTGGAGTCCCCATCCCTGGAGGGGTTTAACACAGGTGTGCACGTGGCACTTGGGACATGGGTCAGCAGTGGCCTTGGCACTGCTGGGCTGGACACAAAGACCCAGAGGGCTTTTCCAGCCTAAACCATTGGGGATAACTCTGGAGAATAAGGCTGTTAGAAGCAGAGAAGGCAGCTGTGCCCTCCCCAGGCAGGCTCACCTTGCTGTGGGCCAGCAGCAGGCAGTTGGAGTGCTCGTGCTCGCAGGCGATGCCGTACTCCGGGAGCAGCCGCGCCAGCTCCTGCACAAAGCTCACCACCTCCCCGTGCCATGGCACGTTGGCCATGGTCAGGCTGCTGGCAGAGCTCTCTCCGCAGTAGGTCACACCCTGGGGACACAGGGAAACAGGACAGTCAGCTCAGCAACCCCAGCCCCAGCCATGCCAGCCACAGCAAACCCTGCAGCTGCCAGCTCTGCCCCCTCACACCCGATCCCATGGCAAGGTCACAGATCTCTAGATGGCATCAAAATGGGTCCCTCCCGCAGTGACACATTCCCAAAGCACCGTGCCAGGTGTCCCCAGCAGTGACTCAGAGGCTGGGCTTGATCCTGGAACACTGCTTTAACAGGAAAAGGCAGGATGATCCCGAGTGACCAAGGGACCTTGGAGAAGGTCACTGGGGCTGGAAACGTGACAAGTCTGGAAGAGTCTCATGGCAACCAATGCCATGTCAGTGGGACAGTCCCAAAGATCCTGTTCATGTGCCACAGAGCTCTGGGCCTTTTCCTTCCAAGCCCAGGCTGTGATATTTCTGCCGTGCCCTGCCTGTACCCAAACCCAGCAGGTCCCTGGGTGGGCTGTACCCATCCCATGCACACGGAGCTGATGGGCACTGGGAGCATCCCTGGCACAGCAGAGACCAACACAAAGCGCAGTCCCTCCCTGGTGGGAGCACTGGAGCTTTGGGAAGCAGCTTCTGGGTAATGTTCTGGAGGCACCCCCAGAACTGCCCCTCAGAGGTGACATCATTCAAGGACACCTCCCCTGCAGATCCCAGGGTGTCAGAGAAAAGGGGCTCCTGCTCCAGCTCCCTCCCCAACCCCCCCCAGCCAGGCATGGATGGAGAGCCTGGAGCAGGACTCGTGTCCCTCTGTCCCCACACAGAGCCAGGACACGAGTACTGCTCAGGGAGTGGAACACCTCCAGCTCTCCCCCACTGCATCCACCACCCTCTGCCTCTGAATCCAGAATTCTTGAGGCTGGAAAAGCCCTCCAGGATCACCAAGTCCAGCTTGTGACCGGTCCCCACTGTGTCACCCAGCTCAGAGCACTGAGTGCCACATCCAAGCCTTCCTTATCCAGCTACACCATTCAGGGACCAGTTACTCCTAATCTGGAGATGTCATCACCTGAAACTCCTAAATTACTGATTTAGTCTCAGCCATGACCTCAAACTTGCATTTCCTTCCTTCCTTCCTTTCCTTTTCCTTCCTTCCTTCCTTCCTTCCTTCCTTCCTTCCTTCCTTCCTTCCTTCCTTCCTTCCTTCCTTCCTTCCTTCCTTCCTTCCTTCCTTCCTTCCTTCCTTCCTTCCTTCCGCAGTGCATGACACAAAACTCTTGGACAGCATCCTTCCGTCCTTCCTTCCTTCCTTCCTTCCTTCCTTCCTTCCTTCCTTCCTTCCTTCCTTCCTTCCTTCCTTCCTTCCTTCCTTCCTTCCGCAGTGCATGACACAAAACTCTTGGACAGCACAGAACGCTGAATGTTCCTTGCCCTGTAATTTGCCCCACAGCACAAGCAGCTCAGTGGGTGGTGAGCACTCAGTGTCACCCACTTGGGGTGCAGACCCTGCTCAGCTTTAGGGTGTCTTTTAATGTCTGCTTGAAAATAGTTCACAGCCAGGATCACGATCCCCATCAATTGCTCCCAATCAAATAATTCACTGCCAATTTCCCACCAATTCATCTGCCATCCCTGAGAGGAGATCACACACCATATCCCAGGGCTGGTCACAACCCTGGTGCCCAAAGGGCAAACAGAACAAAGGGCTTTTCCTCCAGACACCACCCAGCCCCTCTGCCCCTCTCTCTGCCTGGTTCCAGCCCCTCTGCTCTTGGGCTGAGCTCTTTTATTCCAGTCACAAAATCTCATCAAGCACCAGCGTTTACAACACAGTTTTATGGATGTGTCTGGCCTGCTCCTGGTTTTCCCCCTGGGAAGAAGACTTTGACCTCTTTAAACGGAATTTGCATCCAGGTTCATGTGTGGCACAGCCATGGCACCTGCTCCAGCTGCCACCATGCTCCCAATTGCTGATTTACCTGCATTTCCCTGGACACAGAATATGCAGACACATCTTTGCCAACACTTTCAACCAGAGCACAGTACACACACAGGGCTGCAGGAGCAACAGCCTGCTGCTAATTGAGAACTGTACAAGTTTTGGAAGCAACTACTTTCTCACCCATAAATTTATGAGGGACTCCCCCCATTAATCTGCCCAAGCACCATAACTCAGAGCCAGCCAGCAGGAAGATTGACAGGCCACAAGCCAGGGAGTGCTCACCAGGGATGTACATTCAGGCTTTTTTAGGCCAGCTCTGTAAGTCTGAACCCAGAGTTGAAACATGTTTGTTCTCTATTAGTCAGTGTTATATCAGAGCAGCCAGCCACGCAAATCAGGGGTTTGGATCCCCAAAGTTCAGCTGGAGACACACAGCAATATTCTCCCCACACTCATTATCCAGATTATGATTTGAGCAGCATGAAAAATGTATGAGTATAGAGGGGGAAAATTCTTCAGAAGCTCCAACGTGATTCATGCTCTCAGTAAACTACAAAGGTATCGTTTACAAGCAAAGAAAGCACAGAGGCAAATGGAATAAGTGAGTGCTTGGCTGGCTGATTAATTCCTAGCACAAATCAATGGGAATCAGCTTCCAGCACACCGAAGGAAAGCAGCTTTCAACTTCCCCAACTTCTTCAAACTGGAGTTAATTAACAGCTGATAGCACTTAAAACCCATGCGGAGCTGATGAGGGCGGTCACGTTCTGCTTTGCAGTAATACATGAAGACAGTTATTAAGACATCAAGAATTAAAAAGGAAAGGATCCCATTGTTCACCCAGAGCTCTCTCCCCAGCCTCCCTGCGGCAGGAACAGCAACGATTCTGCCTCTTAATTACCTGCTTAATAAGGGTGCTTTGAGCAGCCTAATCCACAGAGCTCTGGCCAAGTACCTTGAAATGCAGAAGCCTTTGAAAAGCATCCCAGCTCTTCCTGGTTCTGCCAGGATGAATCCAGAGCAACTGTGCTGGGCATGCTATGGAGTTCACAGAATCATGGAATCATGGAATAGCTTGGGTTGGAAAGGACATTAAATCCCATCCCATTCCACACCCTGCCATGGCAGGGACACCTCCCACTGTCCCAGGCTGCTCCACTCCACAATGTCCAGCCTGGCCTTGGGCACTGCCAGGGATCCAGGGGCAGCCCCAGCTGCTCTGGGCACCCTGTGCCAGGGCCTGCCCACCCTCCCAGGGAACAATTCCTTCCCAATATCCCATCCATCCCTGCTCTCTGGCAGTGGAAGCCATTCCCTGTGTCCTGTTCCTCCATCCCCTGTCCAAATTCTCTCTCCATGTTTCCTGCAGCTCCTTCAGGCCCTGCAAGGCCACAATTCAGTCACTCCAAAGCTTCTCCTCTCCAGGTGAGCATTCCCAGCTGTCCCAGCCTTTCCTCCCAGCAGAGCTGCTCCATCCCTCTGCTCATCCTGGAGCCTCCTCTGGGCTCCTCCAGCAGCTCCAGCTCCTGCCTGTGCTGGGCCCAGGGCTGATTTTCAGCTGTAATGGAGCTGAGTGAGCTCCGAGCCTATGCCAGGCCTATTGCTGCTGCTGTGGGAAGCAAGGGAAGCACATTCCTGCCCCAAGGACCTGGCTGCTGCCCCGGGATGCACACAGCCAGCAATCCCTTCAATCCCCAGGGCTCTGAAGGAAACAACTACAGCTGACAGTGCTTTGTTTCTCCACTCACACTCCAGACTTCCCGATTTAATTACTGAACAAAACAATTCTCTTCACTCCGGGCCCACAAATTATAAATTTAATTGAGGCTCGTACAAATTAGCAGAGAACAAAGTGTAGGCCAAGCTGCTGAGTGACAGAGACGCTGTTTAAAATTCGGGCCAGCCGTGACCCCAGACAAATATAAAAAGCCTCAATGCCACGTTGATTGCCATCTCTGCACTGAAAACACTCCTGAGCTGAGCAGCAGCACTCCCCAAATTACTGCCCCAAAGCCTCACACACGTCTGCTCCTGCTGCAGTGGGTTCAGCCAGGATTCAACTCCTTGGCTGCTTTTAATCACCAAGTTGCTTCAAGTTGATTTAACAAAGGCCATCAGCCCTTTGTGCCACCTCAGTCTGCAGGTAGGACTGAGGATGGTTGGTTGTACAGCACAGCCCCAGTATCCCCCAGCAGCTCTCCAGACCCCCCACACCTGCAGAGGGTGCTGCACTGCCTGGAAATGGGCAGAGATTCCCTGGAAGTGAAAGCAACTCCTCCCGGGAAAGCTGAACTCAAACACAGGACCAGCCTCTCACCCCAGCTCTCCACATGAGCCCTGTGAGGATGGAGAGAGGAACAGCCACTGCTGAGCCACCCCCTCAGCTCCAGGGTCACAACCATGGAATTATCCTGGGTGGAAAAGTCCTCCAGGACCACCGGGTCCAACCTGGGACTGATCAGCTGGAGAAAAGGAGGCTCAGGGGGGCCCTTGTGGCTCTGCACAGCTCCTGACAGGAGGGGACAGCCGGGGGGTCGGGCTGTGCTCCCAGGGAACAGGGACAGGAGGAGAGGGCTGGGCCAGAGCAGGGGCAGGGTGGGCATCAGGGAAAATTTCTTCATGGAAGGGATGGTCAGGCTTTGGAAGGGGCTGCCAGGGAGGTTTGGAGTCCCCATCCCTGGCAGGATTTAACACCTGGGAACACTGGCAGTGCTGGGAGTGTTGGATTCAGTCCTGCAGGTCCATCCCAACCCAAATGATTCTGTGATTCTCTAACAGCAAGTGTCCAGTGCTAGTCTTTTTTCAGGTGTGGAAATCATACATTGTTTGGGTTTATTCACAGCAGGCACCAGAATGGGTGATCCAGCTTCACCTCTTCATCTAAATTCCAGCTGGGATGGTAGCAGGATCCTGAATGGGTGTTGGACAGGTGGGGGCAATCGCCTCTTGCTGCATGCAATTAAAAACTCATTAAGGCACAGCTCATTTTCCTCATTATTTTAAGCAATTAAACAGTCTTTACTGTTTAACTTGACAAGAGTGAGCAGACTGGGACAGACACCTCCCCCTGGCCCTTCCTTGCACACATTTGCTTGGTCATTTCAATTCTGCAGCCAAGCCTCAGGTACCAGAGCAGGAGCTGCAGTCCCAGAGCAGCAGCCTGAGCTGGGCTGGACACTGAGATTATCCAACTACATGAAAAAAATCAGCAGGGAAAGAGCTTCCTAGTGGCTGAAAACCTTCACAAAGGCTTGGGAAGATTCTGTGCCATGACCTGGATCCCTGCTGTGCCCCAGTCCTGCCCTCAGACACCATGCCATGGACAGCCCTGGGACAAAGAGCCAGCCTGGCAGCTTTGGGTTTCTTCCTTAAATTCTGAAGGACAGGGGGAAGCAGGAAGGCTCTGCTCAGGCTGGAGCTCACACCACTGCTGTGAGCTGGGTGCCAAAGCTTCACCCTGCCCAGAGCAGCTGTGGCTGCCCCTGGATCCCTGAGAGTGCCCAAGGCCAGGTTGGACACTGGGGCTTGGAGCAGCCTGGGACAGTGGAAGGTGTCCCTGCCATGGCAGGGGTGGCACTGGATGAGCTTTAATGTCCCTTTCAACCCAAACCATTCCATGATTCTAGAATTCAGCAAGGACAGACTCCTAAGACCAAATCCGGTCACTGACCCAGCACTGCTGAGGCCACCCTAACCCATGTCCCCAAGTGCCATGTCCAGTCATCTTTCACATCCCTCCAGGGATGGGGACTCCACCACTGCCCTGGGCAGCTGTGCCAGGGCCTGGCCTCCCTTTCAGTGAAAGAATTTTCCCAAAATCCACCCCGATCCTCCCCTGGCCCAGCCCGAGGCCATTCCCTCTCCTCCTGTCCCTGTTCCCTGGAGCACAGCCCGACCCCCCGGCTGTCCCCTCCTGTCAGGAGTTGTGCAGAGCCACAAGGGCCCCCCTGAGCCTCCTTTTCTCCAGGCTGAGCCCCTTCCCAGCTCCCTCAGCTGCTCCTGGGGCTCCAGCCCCTTCCCAGCTCCATTCCCTTCCCTGGACACAAAAATGCTGCACATCAAAGAAACCTCTGGCTTTCATGGAACCCCAAGAGGGTACCATGGGAAGAAAAGGAGTTCTGGCACATTCCAGACTTAAGTACAACCATCAGCTCTGTACAAGTGTGACAGTGACACACTGGCATTAGAACAGATTAAGGCAATAAATCAATTTGATGCATTTTTAATGACTGAGTCTCCCTTTACTATTGGCTTAAGTGGGAGAATGGGGTCCCACAGAGTTACAGCACTGTGAGGCACTCATGGAAATGAGAACAAGGATTAAGCCCTGCAAGAATCTAAATCTCTCTCCATCCACCCCATGAGGCTCTCTGGAGCAACGCTGGATTAGCTGCCTTCATCTGAAATGGATGTCATTTATCCCAAGTCTTCAGCCAGAAAATCCCCAGGCCCAGCCCCACTGTCAGGCAGAGCTTTGCAGAATGTCCCCATCACTCTGAGGGTTGGTTTGAGCACCACCTGGTCCTTGGATTTTACCCTGGCACACTGAGGGGCTGGAGAAAGGAATGCTGAGGCCTATCCACACCCCAAATATGCTTTGTTCCCAAAGGAACACAAAAAATGATTTTCAATCAAAAAGACCAGGTCTTTTGGGGAAAATTGCCAAGTCCCAAATTCTGTGTGATCAGCACAGTGTGAGACTGGACCCCCAGTGACACCATCCCACTGCTGGATTCTGGGCATGTCACCCAGCCCCTCTCTGTCCCAGCTCACAGGGGATCTGTGTTCAGAGCTCACAGAACAGGGTTCAGAGATCCAGGAATATCTCTGTGATGAATATCCCTGTCCCAGCTCCCACAAACAGGGTTCAGAGATCCATGAACATCCCTGTCCCAGCTCCCACAAACAGGGTTCAGAGATCCAGGAATATCCCTGTTCCAGCTCCCACAAACAGGGTTCAGAGATCCATGAATATCCTTGTCCCAGCTCCCACAAACAGGGTTCAGAGATCCAGGAATATCCCTGTGATGAATATCCCTGTTCCAGCTCCCACAGACAGGGTTCAGAGATCAGATAAATCCCTGTCCCAGCTGGAAGAGCACCAGGAGTACACCTGTGACCACTCATGTGTTTCCTTGGCAGAGCAAGGCAGGATTTTTCCAGGGCAGAACTCTGGGAAAGCAGGATTGTGACACTGTGAGGCAGAAGGAAGAGCAGCCCGTGCCTTGCAGGGACAGATGTCTGCCCTGGACATTTCCTGGGGGAATCCCTGCTGGAACATCAACTGGCACCTCCTCATCTCACTAATTAACATTAATGCCCCGGGCAGAGCAGCCTCAGCAGCACCAGGCCCACAGACTCTGCTCCATCCCTGCCCTCCCCTCCCTGGCAGGATCCTGCACAGCCAGGGAAGATGGAAAACCGAGGGGTTTTCCCCAAACCAAACTCCAAACCCAAGCTGGGATGAAGCTCCCAACTTCAGCAGCACACCCAGAGAGAAAAACTCTCCATGCTGACAGAAGGTCAAACCTTCACAGCAAAATCCAGGCTTTTTCTTCATAGCAGCAGTAAAAAAAGGTTGAAAAAAATTTAAAAAAAAGGTTAAAAAATGAAAGAAAGCTTGAAAAAATTATACAAGAGAAGGAAATGAGAAAAGAAAAAAGAGAGTCCAGGAGCAACAGAATGCACAAACAGAGTTGCACAAACAGCTGTGCTGCTCTGCAGGAGCTGCTGGGTGAGAATGCTCAGAGCACGTGGGAAGATGCCTTTTTTACAAGTTTGTAACTTTTTTTACAGTCTATATTTACTGAATTTATTAAGCCACGATAAAGTCCCTCCTCCCTGCTGTATCTCACATCTGCTGGCTGGCAGCCCTCAAACCCAGCCAAACACAAACATATCACTGAACCTTTCACCTTTCCCCTGGCAAAACTCGAGACCAGGATGGGAAGAATCCTACCCCAAACTACCAGCTGAACCTGGAATATTTTGTTTCAACTGATAGCTGACATAAAGAAGGAATATCTATTTATCTTTGTTTTCACAGAAATACAAAAAAAGGCCAGAGAGTGATGAATCTGTTGGGCAGAAATCAAGGCTGGCTGGTACAAAGTTTGGTTTGTGGCACAGGGAAACCTGCTCCACAGGTACATACAGGATACTAGAAAACATCACCTGAATGTGAATTATTGTTCACTAATACTAAAAGCAAGAGAGGAGTTTCTTATGCATCACTTCAGAAGAATTTTACTTACTCAGAAAGTTTAGACTAAAGGCAGGGGGGAAATGGGGACAAAACAACGGAAAACAGTGCTGGAAAAACTAAAACAGCTCCATGCAGCTCACCTTGACCTCAATGAAGTCTGGTTTCCCAAGGGATATCAGGTCAGCATAAGCTTTGAGTTCATCCACGTTCCAAGCTTTCACCAGGGTCAGCCTATAAACTGTGCGCTGTTGCTGGAACAAAGGAAAAATCCTATTAACATCCCATGCTGACCCAGGAATGAAGGAAAAATCACAGTGACATCCCATTCTCACCCAGGAACAAAGTAAAAATCCCACTGACATCTCATTTTGACCCAGGAAAGATGTTCCAGTCTTGCACACAGATTCAAACAGGAGAAAGAAATTAAATCGTTATTTTATTCCAAGAACTCAGAGATTGAAGCAAACCTGTTCCTTTAGGAAATCTGCCCTGTTCACCTGGGCTGAGCCAGCTGGTGCCACACAAATCCTCCCTCTGCAGACCTCAGAGCCCAGACATTTTGTTTGTACAGGAGTTTAACTCACTGGCACAATAAGCAGGAAATATCTGTCTCTCCTGGATTTGCTTCCCCAGGCACAAAACCTCCCCGTGAGTTACAGGTGTTTCATGCCTCCAGCTGGATCATCTGCACAGGGGACCCTCACAGAAACACGGAAGGATTTATGTTGGAAAAGCCCTCAAAACATCGAGTCCAACCTTGACCCAGCAGTGCCAAGGCCACCACTGAGCCATGGCCCCAGGTGCCACATGTACAGGGCTGTTAAACCCCTCCATCACCTCCTACACAGCCTGGTTCTGTGTCTGACAACCTTTCCATGAGAAATTTTCCCAAAATCCACCCTGAGCCTCCCCTGGCCCAGCCCGAGGCCGTTCCCTCTCCTCCTGTCCCTGTTCCCTGGGAGCACAGCCCGACACCCCTGGTTGTCCCCTCCAAGGGGAGATGTGGAGAACATTCCCAGATCCAACTCCCTCCTGGGAAGGGGACAGAGTTTCTCTGCTTGGAGTTATTCTCATTTGCCCTCCAAGGGCTGCTCTCCAAAGGAGACACTAGTGACAAAAGGCCTCTCAACACAAGCACTTGACCATGGAACAAATCCACTCCTCACTCCTCACATCCGCTTGCTTCCATCCTTCCCCTCCCCTTCATCTTCTACTGATGTTTTATTTCACTTATTTTTGGAATTTATTTTTATTTATAGAGCAATTTTTCTGGCAAATCTGCAGTTTAGATGAACTCCTTTGCTGTCTCTGCACACTGTGGACTGGAAAATGTAAATGCTGATCCCAGTGTGGGCAGCAGGGCAGGGATTGGGATTCTGCCTCTGTGCTCAGGTGAGACCCCACCTGCAGAGCTGCCCCAGCCCTGGGCCAGCACAGGCAGGAGCTGGAGCTGCTGGAGGAGCCCAGAGGAGGCTCCAGGATGAGCAGAGGGATGGAGCAGCTCTGCTTGCTGGGAGGAAAGGCTGGGACAGCTGGGAATGTTCACCTGGAGAGGAGAAGCTTTGGAGTGACTGAATTGTGACCTTGCAGGGCCTGAGGGAGCCTGCAGGAAACATGGAGAGAGACTTTGGACAGCGGATGGAGGGACAGGACCAGGAGGAAGAAATTCCTCCCTGTGAGAGTGGGGAGGCCCTGGCACAGGGTGCCCAGAGAAGGAACATTTTAATCTTTCAGATCCCGACTGCCACATCAGTGAATTCTGCCCTGCCTATAAAAATCAATGTTTCACTCACCTAGCACCATTTCTGTGTGTTCCATGGAGGGAAAAGTAATATCTACACCAATTTGCTATGCAAACCTTCCAGGTTATTTACTAAGAAATAACTAGAAGAGAAACAAATGAACACCAGGAACATCTTCCAAGTATGTCAAGAACTAGACCAGCTGACCTCTACCCGTGGCATTTAAGCAGATATTTAAAGAACAAGAAATTCTTCTGATTTCAATGGATTGGCAAAAGAAAGGTCAAGAGACAAGCAGGAAATCAACTGTTAATTACTGAAGAGAGGAGAACAGTAGAGGAGCTAATACAGAAAAATAAACATGGTTTTTGCACATAACAGAGGAAGAAGAAAGTAGAGGGAAAAGATCTAAGGAGGAAAATCTGCAGTGCCCACACCTCATCAGTCCTGTGGAATTACTGGAGACCAATTAATGAATTAATGGGTCCCCAAAGGGCAGCTCCCAGTGGGGAACAAGTGCAGCAGCTTCAAGGCACCAGTAAATACCAGTCTGTATTTAACATAACTGGTCCTGTTTCACAGCAGCCCCAGTGAGAGCAGCACATCCTCCCAGGCAGGCAAGTGGGGCCTTCTCCCATTTAAATCTCCTTTTACTACTCTCCAAATCACATCCCAGCTCATTTAGAAGTTTAAGGTCAAGGACTTCATAAAACTAAACATGCTATGAGTAAATTAAAGGGCTTCTTCCCCCAGGGCAGCACTGACAAGGAATAACTGCAGCCTCTGTGTGTGCCCCTCTGCAACACCTGAACTACCCCAGAACCTGCAGGAACTCACCATGGCTGGGCAGGGAAAGCACTGAAAGAAACTGAAACTCTGCCAAAGGCAGACAGCAAACAGGTAGAAAAATCAGAAATTAATCTGGAGAAGCCTCTTTCCAGAGGGCAACATCCCTGCAGTGTTGTTGAGCAGAGAAACGCTGGTAGAAGGCACAAATCAAAATGAGTAATATCCCAAAACGTTATCTGGGAGCAATCCTTGCAGACTGCCAGCAGTACAAACAGCCAGGCTGTTTTATTCATGGATTATTTGTATTTGTTGTACAATAGGGCCCCAGGAGATCCTCTCATAAGCACAGCAAAACAAGAAATAAAGAGCTTAAGCCGTGAGAATTTAACGATCTAAAGCATCAGGATATAAAAGCAGCCCGGGATGCTCCACACTCCATGCTTCCAGGAAAAGCAGCTGTTGCTCCACTCCAGTCAAGAGGAGAACACAGAGGAAGAGGAGTCAGTGTGAGAACAACCCTCCAGATGGGTGCCAGTGAAGGCTGTGGGTCTGGTGTGTCTCTGTGCACAGACCAGTCTGACACGGAGGGGCAGCTCACAGGGTCCCAAAAATGCAAGCCAGGAACAGCCTCCTGTTCCTGAAACTCCTGAGGGCAAAGGAGGGCAGAACTAGCCAGGAGAACCCCAGCCTTTTCCCTTTGGGCAATTCCTGCTAAAATCCTTCCAGGCTACCCCAGGAAGCACTGCAGCCCTTCAGTGTCAGGACAGGGCACCAGGGAAACACAGCCCGACCAGGCTGAGGGGACGATCCTCAGGATAAAGAATCCTTCCACTGGGTGGATCTGAGATCCTGGTCTCAGCACACACCGACTGGCCCAAACCAGTAATCATGGAATCACAGACTGGTTTGGGTTGGGGCCTTAAAGGGCTTCAGTTTCAGCTGCTGTGGGCAGGACACCTCCACTGGAGCTCATGGCTGGAGCCAGTATCCAAACATCCTCAGAAAATGAGGGGATTTTGTCAGAGATGTGGCTTCACTCTGCACTGGAGGCTCTTCTTGTCCCCCTTGTCCCTGGGAGCTGTCACAGCTGCCAGGGCTCCCTGACTGGCTCATGCTTCCCTGCCTGTCCCCTTCAGAGGCTGGCAGTGCAGGGTTACGGGGCAGCTTTTTGTGGGGACAGCAAAAGCAGACTGGAAGCTGTGCCAGGGCAGGGTCAGCCTGGATCTCAGGGAAAGGCTCTTCCCCCAGAGGGTGCTGGGCACTGCCCAGGCTGCCCAGGGAATAGGCATGGCCCTGAGGCTGCCAGAGCTCCAGGGATGGCCAGGCTGGGATTGTTGGGGTGTCTGTGCAGGGACAGGAGCTGGACTGGATGATCCCTGTGGGTCCTTCCAGCTCAGGACATTCTGTGATTCCATGGAAAAGACCAAACTTTCTGTCTCGGGGTGTCTCATGCCCCAGTCCCACACCAGCAGTGCCCATGGTCAGAGCTCAGAGTCAGGACTGGGATCACCCCAACACGGACACAGCTCCTACCCCTGAGCTGAAGGCTCAGCTGAACCCCAGATGAGTCCCCAGGCTGCTGCACCCCTGCCCACCTCCAGCAGCTCCTCCTGGAACACACCAGGCTCCCTGGTCCAACCTGGAGAGCAAGGGGCCAGCTGCCATTGGCCAGCCGGGAGCACAGGGGCAGCACTGACTCTGGAGCCTCTTCCCAAGGCAGGGACACTATCCCTGGAAGCCATCCTCACATCCTCTAGCCTGTCTCATGTACCAGTGGATTCCTTTGCTCTGGCCCAGCCCCAGCCCCAGCCAAGGACACCTCACCAGAGGACTCAGTGTCACTCTGACAAAGTGCTCCCTTCCCACTCCAATAACCACGAGGGATTGAGGCTGCTTCTTTTTTATAATTTCTTTTTAATTCCCTCCTCCTCAACATTCATCTTTTCCTAGATCAAATGTAATTATTCTTCATGAAACAGCCCAGGTGTAATCCCAAGAGGAAGAGGGAACACATCACCTGCAAAGAGCAGGATGCTGGAGGGACATGGGCTTGGCTGGGGCAGGGGAGCAGCTCCCTTCTCCAAGGCCCTTACCTTGGATCCTGTGACTTGAACTCTTTTGTTCAGGCAGAATATCAATGTCCTCCTGTTTGGAAATAAATAGAACTACACCCAGATTTTTGTTTCAACTGCTGGCTTAGGCTCAGGTATCCTGAACACTCACATGGATTTCTTAGGTACTGATAGAATTATTTTATTGTCATTTCATCCACAGACTCCTCCACAGAAATCCCGATTTTTGCAGCTAATGAATCTCAACATTCTCAACAGAAACACAGCACAACTGGATGAAAAAAGCACTCTCGGGGGGAGGAAACGATGGTGCCAGCTCTAAACAGAACCTGCCCTTTGTTTCACACAACTTCACAGCCCTTTCAGCACCGGATGAGGAGCAGGAACCACTTCAAAGGCAGCTCCTTCCATCAGGATTTTCTTCTCTCTTCAAGAAAAGGCTCCACTTGCAAAAAACCCCTTCATGACACATTCTCCGAGCTTCTGAGCTGGCAGGAGCCGCTGTGCCCGTGGCACGGGCGGTGGCTGCAGCCCGAGCCTGCCCGGGTTATGCAACGGCTCCCAGCGCTGAATGCAGATATCAAAGCCATTTTCACACTTGGAAATTACTTGTCACAGCGTTGTAGATCGGGGAAAAAAAGCCCCTGCAGCCAAAATCTCTTCTCCACAGCCGATAAGGAACTGCTTTATGCAGAAATCTCACCAGGGAGAAAAGATCCAAAACACAGCCCGAGGAAATCTCAGATCCCAACGCCCCCCAGATTGCACAGCTTTCCAAAGCCTTCCAGTTCACCAGAAACAGAGCCCCTCTGAAAGGACTGGAGGTCACTCCTGCCTCTCACAAATCCAGCTCTGCTGAGCACCCAGGAGCTCTGCAGGTCACAGAATTCTGGAATGATTTGGGTTGGGGGCATGTTAAAGTGCATCTCATGGGCAGGGACACCTCCCACTGTCCCAGGCTGCTCCAAGCCCCAGTGTCCAGCCTGGCCTTGGGCACTGCCAGGGATCCAGGGGCAGCCACAGCTGCTCTGGGCACCCTGTGCCAGGGCCTGCCCACCCTCCCAGGGCACAATTCCTAATTCCCAATATCCCATCCAGCCCTGCCCTCTGGCAGTGGGAGCCATTCCCTGTGTCCTGTCCCTCCATGCCTTGTCCCCAGTCCCTCTCCAGCTCTCCTGGAGCCCCTTTAGGCTCTGGAAGGGCTCTGAGCTCTCCCTGGAGCCTTCTCCTCTCCAGGGCAGCACCCCCAGCTCTCCCAGCCTGGCTCCAGAGGTGTCCCAGACCTGGGAGCATCTCCATGGCCTCCTCTGGACTCTTTGCAGGACCCATCACACTCCAGAGCACCACCAGGGAAGGCTCAGTGTCCTTGGAAAGATACAGATGAATCCATTCTTGTGGCAACCAGGAGCCTCCCTCTACACAGGGGCTTCTCTCTGCCCTGGGCGCATCCATTACCAGATGGATGTGACTGATGGGGAGTGAGTGTCACCCCCCTGTGACAGCCACTGCAGGGCCAGGGAGGGCTCAGCTGAGCACATTGCACAGCTCAGGAGGGATTTTTCCCCTCACAGCTGAACTCAGCACAGAGCACAGAAGTTTTCAGCTTTCTTTCTTAAGGCAAATGAGCATTAAAGCAAACCCCGAGGAGGCTTTGCTGCGTAGGAACCCACAAACCCACGGAGCATTGTTCCAGCAGCTGCCAGTAATACCCAGGTGAGTGCAAGTGCAGCCTTTGTCTCCGGTGCTAAAAAGGTGCTCATTAGCATAGGCTAATTAACACATTAACTCTGCTGTGAAACACCAGCAAAGCTCAGAGCAGGAGCTCCAGTGCTCAAGAAGTCAGTGCTGAACCCAGGCTCCACCCGAGGCTCAGCTCCAGAACCCTGGGCTTCATCCAGGACCTTCCTGTTGTCCCCAGATCATCCCCAGGATGGGGACAAAGCCACCCTCACCCTCTTGCTGGACCCTGCACAACATTTCACTTCATACCAAGGACCTTCTTTGCCTCCTGTCTGGGTGTGAGGAAAAGCAAAACCAAATTACTGATACTCAAGTACTTGGGGATGTGGATTTTCCACGATTCTGGAGTTTCTGAAGGTTCAAAAGCTGGAGATGGATCATTGGGCCCTGTGTTTTCCTGCCTGCAGTGACCCAAAAGTTACTGTGAACTCTGAGCTTAACTAGAATTGAGACATTTCTAATTCAGCCTGGAGTTTTCAGTCACACTGCACTTCCAAAAGGGAGGTTTTCTTTGGATTTGGATAAACTAAGTTTAGTACTGTGTAAAACCAGCAGACAATAATTTGTTGTTACATGGGTATAACAAAAATGTCAAATTTGGGTATTTAAAGTAGGGCTCCGAAATGACCCAAGACTTGTGTTTCCTGGTATGTCCAAGCACAAAAATATCTCTAGGTGCTCAACTTTTCTCATCTGATATTTAAAACCTTTCCTCAAAGCAGAGGGAATGTGTAGCACCTCTGCTGGGAGGTGGAAAAGGATGGTCTTTAAAGTCCCTCTAACCCAACCCATTCCACGATTCCGTCATCTGAGTGCTAATGCCAAAGAAACTGGGATGTTTCTACAAAATAACCCCAAACTCACAAAAAACAAACATCAACCCCAAACCAAAACATATCTACCACTACTTTTCCATGCAAAAGCCATTCCTGCTCCTTGTGAAGGAATCAGGCAAAAAACTAATTAGAGAATCAGGAAAAATACAATTACGAGGTGATGTCCACACGATGAGGACTGGCTCTGCATCTTCTCTTGAACCTGGAGCCCGAGGCAGTCCCTTTAAAGCACTTTTTAATTCTTTCAGCTTTAATATCAATGTGTAAGAACCAAAATTGTCTCTCTGAAGTATAATTATTGTGAGGAGCCAAGCCCGATCTCAATATTAAATTCCTTGTTCTTCCAAGGCCTTGAAGATAAGATGAAAACTGTCCTGAATAATAATTAGGAAAACAGCAAAGTTGGACTTTTGGTCTGCATCAGGTTTTTTATCACAGAACACAACTGCCCTGATATACCCCCAGCTCTGAAATCCTGCCTAGAAAGAATAAGAAAGTCCTGCAGTGAGATGAACTCATCAGCATTAATTCCCAAGCTGGAATTTTACACCAGAAAAGCCCCTCAGCCTCTGCACAGCCCTGCTGATGTGTGAAGCAAAGGAATGAGGGATCAGGACTGGAAACTGAGGAGAAAAACCACCAAATTTCACTCCCTCCACACTCACTCTTCCTGCACTTGCTTGTAATCTACTTTATTACTTCACACTTCAGCAGAAATTAATCAGATTATTGAAAAACCTCTATAAATAAAACAAAGTACAGCAACAGCTTTGTTTTGAGAGCTGAAAATGTTGTTCTTAAGTAAATCCAAACCATGACTGTTCTTCACCCATTTTCCATGGAATTGCTTTTAACACACTTGCCCTTGGAAATCAGCACCAACAACATTCCAGTGATTCTTTCTTTCCTTTCCATATTTCCAGTGCAGTTTCAAGGAATCATGTAAAATTTATACCCAGGGAAAAAGAAGCCCAATGCAAAGGGACTTAAAATAGAACAGCACAAAAACAGATCCTATCAAATCAGCAGCAAAACCCACTTCAAGCTTGCTGTTTAACAGGCTGAGATGGTTCTTCTCCCAGGAAAGGGTGGATGTTTAACTCCACAGAGGCAAGAAAAGCATCAGCAGGAGCCTGGGATGCCACAGGCACAGCACTGCCAGGCTCCAGCTGGGGCAGGGAGTGGAACAAAAACCCCTTCCAGCAGCAGAAGTGCTCCAGCGAGCTCCCACCGCAGTCCCTGTGACTTTCACAAGACCCCAGGCAGCAGGCCGGCCGGGAATGCTGCTCTGAAAGCTCCCAGGACAGGCAGGATCAGGACCTCGTCCATCCCTGGGCTGGAGCAACAGCTGCTGCAGCAGCAGGGACCTGCCAGGCCCATCCCAGGGGACAGGGCCTTGTCCTGCCCAGCCGCTGCTTTGCCTCATGGCAGGAGCTCAGCCAGGCCTGACCTTGGCTCCAGCCCATCCCTCCCTTCCCTCAGAGCTGCTGGCCCTGGAGAACCCCCAGCTCCTTCCCCTGAACACAGGGATGGCTGCTCCTCTACTGCCCAGGACAGGCCCTGCTGCAAGGGCACACGATGGGGGACACAGACTGGGCTCAGGGGGGAAAAGCCCTCCAAGGTCGAGTTCAGCCCCCAGCACTGCCAAGGCCACCACTGACCGTGTCCCCAAGTGCCACATCCTCAGGGCTGCTCAATACATGCTCGTGTCTGCCCAGGTGTGGGAAAGAAGAGGCTTCACAGGGGGATGAGCTGAAGGCAAAATCCAGGACATGACCTAGCCTCCTCTCCTTTCACATTTCCCAAAATGCCCCAGACACAGCTCCAGAGCCACATTCTGATGCTCCATGACCTGGTGTCTCAGGCTTGGCTCCTTGGCCAGGATGAGGGAGGCCTTGGAGAGGCACCATGGCAAAGCTGTCACCTCATAGTGACAAACCTGTCACCTCAGGGCACAGTCAGACCCCAGCAGTGCAGGGAAGGTGGGAGAAACACAATACTAAAGAATAAACTACAGGGGAGTTCCAAAGAAGGGGCTGGAGTGTATCCAGGGAAGGGAATGGAGCTGGGAAGGGGCTGGAGCCCCAGGAGCAGCTGAGGGAGCTGGGAAGGGGCTCAGCCTGGAGAAAAGGAGGCTCAGGGGGCCCTTGTGGCTCTGCACAACTCCTGACAGGAGGGGACAGCCGGGGGGTCGGGCTGTGCTCCCAGGGAACAGGGACAGGAGGAGAGGGAACGGCCTTGGGCTGGGCCAGAGGAGCCTCAGGGTGGACATCAGAAGGAATTTCCCCATGGAAAGGGTGCTCAGGCACTGGCACAGGTGCCAGGGAGGTGGTAGAGCCCCCATCCCTGAAGGGGTTCAAAGCATGAGTGGATGTGGGCACAGGGTCAGTGGTGGCCTGGGCAGTGCTGGAGGAATGGCTGCACTCAGCACCCTGGAGGCTTTTTCAGCCTCAGTGATTGTGTGGCAGGAGGAAGTCTGCCTCTAACAACAACACATCAGCATCTTTACACAGACTGGGGAACGTGAAGAAAGAGCCCCAGAGTGGCATGTGCGTGGGCAAAAAGGAGTTGGGGGTGAAGAGCAGCTCAAAAAGAGCAGCTCAAAAGGAGCAGCTCAAATCCAGCCCCACTGAGGCCAAGGCCGGGGCCAAGGCAGGAACTGAACATTCCCAGAGCCACCCCGGGCCCAGGGCCGGAGCCCAGGCTGCCCCACAGCACTGCCAGCTGCTCAGGAGTTTTCAGCCATCCCAGTTATTTATACACCCAGCCAAAGACTTGGATGCTTCCTCACACATCATCTCTGTAGTTGGAAATCTCAGCCAGGAAAACAACTTCCCACTGAGATTTCCCAGGGGCCTGAAGGAATAGTCTTCAAAATCGCTGTGTTTTGCTCAGCAGTAGGGCATACAGGAAAGGAGAATAAACTGTATTTTAAATAACCCTGTAATACTGAAGGGTTGAGGGAGTAACGGAAGGATCAGCCTGGAAGAGGGAAAGTTTTGGGGTGATCCATTTGTGGCCTCCCATCACCTGAAGGATTCCACAGGAAGGATGTGAGGGACTTGGGACAAGGGCCTGGAGTGCCAGGACAAGGGAAATGGGATATTGGGAAGGGATTGTTCCTGTGAGGGTGGCACAGACAGGAGCTCAGCCACAGCCTGGGAAAGGGTGACTGTATTTATGGGAATAGTGACACTCGTTATCCTGGGAAATAACAAACCAGCAATGCAACTTCCAGTGATGAAAGCAAGAGATTAAACTGCCATAAAAACATAATTACCTCGTTAAAAAACACTCTCGCAGGCTGTGAAGCAAATGATTTATATTTTTCTTCTGGGTTTTGTCCAAATCATCTAAAAATAGATCTGAAAGCCCCACCAGGATTGCTAAAAATCCTGCCCAGTTGACTTCACAAGAAGCAGTGTAAACAAGGAGCCTGACATAAATTTATCTTATTGATTAAGCAATCCTTGCAAACCCAGTGCTTTTGTAAAGCCTTAATTCAAGAGTTGGGCTCTAAAAGAACAATTATGGGCTTTAAACATCTTAAGTGCCCATTCTGGTAAATAGGTGAGCTTGAGCTGGGGCTGAGGGAACTCCTGCAGGTGCTGGAGCAGAGATAAAAATCCCAGCAAAGGATTGACTCAAGTCCTGGTGTCTGGGGATCCACAGTGCAAGGTGTGCTCCACCTGAGGAGCCTGCTCAGGGGACACCTGAAATTCCAACACCTCACATTACAGTACTCCTTTAAAGACCCAGTGTCCATGAAATGCCTTCAGATCCTGCTGCTTCCACAGCAAGCTGGACTCAAAGAGCCCAGAGGGAGATCAGAGTCCCCAGGATTGTTAAGCAAATTCCAACCCTGAGCTAGAAGGACATAAAAGCAATGATGCAAACACACTCACATTTGTACAGCTCTGTAAACAGTTGTTTTCTATTACACGTATTTATTATGGATCATCAACTCTCCAGTTCCAGGGCTCATCACCCCCAAACGCTCCAGACCTGCTGGGTTTAGCACTAAGCACTTACAGATCGTTTGCACTGCAGCTCATTTGGTTCTTGCACCAACAGATTTTGTCCCCCTTGTCTTGTCACTCTCTGCCTGTGTAAAAGTCCCTCTCCCTCCTTTTAAAAGGCCTGTTTAGGCTCTGGAAGGGGCTCTAAAATCTCCCTGGAGCCTTACCTTCTCCAGGTGAACATCCCCAGCTCTCCCAGCCTGGCTCCTGGAGCATCTCCATGGCCTCTCCTGGACCCACAGTTCACATCTTCCCTGGTAATTCTATGAATTACCACATTATAACCACAATTATACGAATTTCTAGGAATTCAATGAAATATGCCCCAGAAGCTTTGCAGCTTCAGAGGGGACTCAATCCTTGTGCTGCAGTTCCTGCATTTCTCCCATTGCCAAATCCAATAGCAGCTTCATCCAAGAGAACACACAGGACTTGGCTCCCAAGTGCACAACCTGCAAGACAACAGCCTCCAGAGGGGTGACTGGAGGGAGGGAGCAGCCATGGAAACCACAGATGGGCCACGTGGTCTGCAAGGTCACAGCCAGCACTTAGAGCCACCAGCACCCAGCTCCCACCCCCAGCTCCCCACGGCCTGGTGGGGTCGACAGGAACAGGGCCAAGGCACCCACATCCCCATGGGACAAGGGAAGCAGCACACCTTGGCATGGGCCTGTTTATTGCCCAAAGCCACCTGACCAAGGAAGTTTGGGATCTCTGTGACCCCGAGGAGCTGAACTGGGAGAAGATCAGCGAGCAAGCACTGAAGGCACGGCCCTTCCCTGAGCACTGCTGCCATACTCCTGCTGCAGGATCCTGCCCTGAAGGTCCCAATGAACAAACCAGGTCCGGTCCCCTTGGAGCCAAGCACGTGGGTGTCACCCTGGGGCAGGAGAACCTCCCCAAGACCATCCAAAGGACACGTGGCACTGAACAGCCCTGGGCACCCCGTCCATGTGTCCCTGTGTCTGTGTGTCCACATGTCCCTGTGTCCCTTGACCGTGTGTCCCTGTGTCTGCGTGTCCCCGTGTCAGTGCAAGCCTGGCTGCCAAGCACCCCTGCACACAGCCCATCACAGCCACCCTTCAGGAACGGATTTCTCCTCCTCCAAAGCAACATCCTCCTGATTCTGCCTTTCCCAAACCCGGGAGGGTGTTCCCACAACCACCACATTCCCAGAAAATCCCTTTCCTTGCTTCTGTCTCAGTTAGGCACTCCCCATTCCAGATGAGCAAACACATCACTCCTGCAGATGTTTTGTCAACTTGTCTTTCCTGAAATGCCAAATGCAAGGATCCAGAGGAATGGATTCAATGAACCCATTAAATGCCTCTCACCTGTGAGAGCTGCTGGGGTTTGCTCAGTGAGGAGAGAAATCCAGATTTAATGCATTTAGCAACTGTAGTGTGATGCACTGCCCTGCACAGGCCCAACCTGAGCCATTCAGCCCCATCAGCTCAGCTTCATAATAAAGGGCTCAAATAAAACCTTGGCTAGAAGCAAAGTGCAGCCCCAAGTTTTCCCTGCTGCCACAAGCAGAATTTTAGGGTTGTTCTTTCTTTCTGGAGAGTTCCCATAAAAACACACACAGACTCAGCCTCCTCAGGGGGCCTGTCCATGCAAACTGCTCTAGTTCACAACCAGAGAACAAAAATGTGACCAAATGTCCCCGAGGCCACAGAGGCTGCTGGGGGAGCTGGGAGCTCCCAGAGCCAAGTCCAGGGCAGGAAACAGCCCTTGGCTGGTGGTTGGGTAATAAATAACCTGTAAGGGCAACAGAGACTGGTTTGAACCAAGCTTCTTAAAAGCCAAGGCTGGCATCTCTCAGGCAGCTTCTAGAAGAGCTCCAGGCAAAGGAGAGATGCTCTTTAACAGAGGGTGAGAACTGCAAATGCTCCTGACATTTCTGCAGCAGAAATGCTGGGCAAGCTGGAGAACATCTGCTGCCTGAGGAGGGAAGGGATGAATGCAGCTGGAAGGGGATGAGGAGGAGGAGGGCCCTGTTACTGCCACTTCCCAAGGCCATGGGAGGGGGCAGAGGTGCTCTGTCCCAACCCCGAGGTGGCACTGGCACCCTCTGCCAGGCAGGAATGAGAGGAGGGGCTTCACCTGGGATGATGGCTGGGGGAGAACACAGATTCCACCCCCTGCCTGTGCCTGGGGCTCTCTGGGTGGCCAGAGAACCCTCCCTTCCCCAGCCTCACTCCCTGCCTCCCCAACGTGCACAGGACAGCAGCTGCTGGAGTAACCCATCCCTTTGCCTGGATGGTATGAACATCCCTTTGCTGGGGTATGAACATTGCCCCCCTTCCTTGCCTGCAAGCAAACCAGGAGGGACTAGCACAGCCAGAGCAATGAGATTTTGGTCCCTCAGCAGCCAAGCACCTTGCTGAAGCCTGGTTTGGATTGCTGTGAGGACACTGAAAGGACAGGATGGGTTTCAGAATAGTAACTCCATATTAACATCATACCTGTGTCACACTCCTCAGGCTGCATTGCCCAAGGCTTTCACCACAAGTCTCATTAGCAATCCCATTAAAACAAGAACACAGCTGGTGAGAGCATTTACTGTGCAGAAGAGTCAAATTCTTCTAAATTTATAGTGGCAAAATTGATTACTGATTCTAACATCTGTTGCAGATTTTACATTTAAATTCTCCTTAAAAAGTCCCCCCTCTCAGAAACATCAGACATGGCTCCCCTCCCCCAGGAGCCATGTAAATCATCTCCCTGCAAATCAAATCTGTCTTTTCATAAAAACAATTGTCCCTGTCATTTGTTACAAAATAATCAGCACTAAAACCTGCTGAGGATATAACTCGATGTATTTATGCTGTTTGTAATCACACAAAGACAAGGGTAACTTGGAAGACAGGATAATGTTGGGAAAAACAAAGAGTCAAGTAAATAGCAGCAGATGCAAGGCTGGGAATGTTTAAATATCAAACTGGTCTCTTCATCACCCAGAAATGTAACAAGAGCTACCTGTGAACAGTGTGAAAATGCAGACCTGGAGACAGCATTGGGAGATGGTTTTGTATCTCGTGCCTTCCCCTCGACAAACCATTCCTAGCACCTGCCAGCAAGGAACATCCAGCCACCAAACCCAGGCACTGGCAGTGTGTGATATCCTAGCACAGGCAGAGGGAACCATTTCCCTTCTTGATCTTTTTTTAATAAAGGAAAAAACCCAGGTGTCTGCTCCACCTCTCCCAGTAAGCCCTGACCCTGCTTCTCCAGGAAATCCTAATCCCCTTGAAGCAGAAAGAGCATGAGGGCAAGGTTACATCCCAGATCTGCAGCAGTGCTGTGTGTGATGTCTAAAGGCACAGCCTGAGCTCCTGGCAGTGCCAATGAGCTGCCTCCTCTGCTTTGTGACCCTCCTGGAAGGACAGGGTTCTGCTCCATCATCAGTTCCTGCAGTACCATACCATCCCATTAACCTCCAGGGCTCATTCCTGCTCTGTGAATGGCTCCAGGCTGTTTGAGAGGACATTGGCACCTGGCCCCTGCAGGTCCCAGCAGCTTGGCTCTGCCTACCTGGCTCTGGCAGCACAGCAAGTCCTGCCAGGCCAGCCCATGCACAGGACAGGATTCATCATGAGGAGCTCAAGAGGTACAAACAGAGGAGGTGAACGCCACACCAGGGCTGGAAGATGTTCCTCAGAGCATGAGTGACAGCAGGGACCTTCAGCCCAGAGCTCAGCAAGCCCATGGACACCCATGAACCAGCAGCCACTTATTCAAGAGCTGTTTTGCTCACCCTCGGTCAGGAGGAGCATTCCCAGCAAGTCAGGGAGGGATCCCAGCCCTGGGGGCACCTCTGGGTGCTGTGTCCAGCTCTGGATCCTCAGCACAGCAGGGACAGAGCTCCAGGAGCGGGGCCAGCTCAGGCTGGGAGGATGAGGAGGGCCTGGAGCATCTCGGTGCCCAGGAAAGGCTGAGGGAGCTGGGGCTGCTGAGCCTGGAGAGGAGCCCCAGCTGAGAGGGGCCCTCAGCCCTGGGTGTCCCTGTGTGCAGGGAGGGGCAGAGCAGGGCCCGGGCTCTGCTCCAGGCCCAGCAGTGGCACCAGAGCCACGGGCAGGGACGGAGCCCAGGAACTGCCCCTGCACAGGAGGCAGAACTTCTGCCCTGGGCACTGCCCAGCCCTGAACAGGCTGCCCAGGGAGGGGCTGGAGTCTCCCTCAGCGGGGATACTGCAGAGCCCTCTGGGCACAATGCTGTGCCCTGTGCTCTGGGATGGCCCTGCCTGAGCAGGGAGGTGGCACCAGGGACCTCTGGGCTCCCGCCCAGCCTGGCCCAGACTGAGACTCTGTGAAGGCAAAAATTCCCCTCAGAGCTGCTGCCAAAGGATGTGAACCATGAACAGGACGTGCTGCTCTGTCCATCACCATCTTCTACCCAGCTGTTTTCCCAGTGTTTGGGTAGAAATCCACAAGCACTTTGTCACACTAGGTCACTGCATCCCCATTCCAGTTCTCAACAGGGGATTCCCCTTGTCCCAGCCAATGCCCCTATTGCTTGGGAAAACACTTGGTGATTTATGGACACCAACCAGGACAAATTCCCAAAGTTCCTCAGTCACCTCAGGGTGACTTGGTCCAGTCACCCTGAGGGAAACAGAGCCCAAACCTAACACCATAGGATCCCAAATCTGACTGGGGGAGTGATGAGAGCTCACAGACCATGGGTTGTTTTCTTGCTCAGTACATCTGGTTAAAGGTATCTCGGAAAAAAAGCATCAACTCGATATTAAAACCTCCAGGGATGGAAAATCTCCCCTCCTGAGCTGGACCCTCATCATTGGTTGGCAACCCATTCCTCACTGGATATCGATTAGGAAGCAGCAATGGCTGGAAGAAACACCTTTTAGCAGAGATTTCTCATCCTGATGACAAGACAAGGATTCACATCGTCAGTGCCTGCCCCAAGAGCTTGTCTATCAAGCCAAGTCATCTCTCAATCACTCTCACAAACTCAAGGCTGTCAGAAGGTGAGGCTCCAAAACTCAAATGTGGTGTTTGGGAAGGGCACAGTCTAAATTGCACATGCTCATGTCTTTCCTTTCCCTCTCCATTTAATTTCAGGAGTAGAGGAATCAGGACAAGAAACAAAAAGCCTTTGGGAGTCCACCTGCTGTTTAACATAAACTCCTCTCTCAAAAAGTGCTTCTCAGCACAGAAAATGTAACATGAATATCATTTCAATGATAGCAGCTCTAGAAAGGATCAAATTTGCTCCAAGTAGCAGTGGACAAAGGGGGGGTTCATGTTGTTTGCTGCAGAGAGACATAGCACAAAAGCTTTTTATCTTTTCTTCCTGGGCTTCCTTTGAAAATGGATGTAGCAACTAATCCCCGACATGTTGGATGAGGCTTGTCAGATCATCCTGGGAACAATTTGTTATTAAATTCACCCTTTTACTGAGGCTCAAGAACTTTGTGCAGAAGTTCAGTTAAAAGCATGAAATCCATTATCAGCATAACTGGGCCAAGGCCAGGCTGGATGGGGTCTGGAGCAGCATGGGCTGATGGAAGGGGTGAATTTAAGGTCCCTTCCAACCCACACCATTCTAAGATTCTGAGTTCTATAAGCACCTCACTGGGGAAAGAGGTTTGAAGCCCATCTTTGCCTAGGCCCTCCCACATTTAACAAGACCTGGGCTTTGGCTGGAGGAAGGAGAACAGCCAATACAAACATCCTCTCTCCTTTCTCACTTAAAATCATGTCCTTCCCTCTTCCTTTCTCCCATTTTTCAGTCTGGATTACCAAAGCAGAGGATTATTTTGCCACTGCAGCCCCAGGCAGGGAGCAGGGAGAGAGCAGGACCAGCACCTCCCAAACCCCACAGGGGTGATCACAGCAGGTACAACTCATGTTCCCATAAACCCCCTTTGCTCACTTTTATTTTTCAGTATGCCCAGCTCAAAGCTGCCCATGACTGCTCAACAGTGACTCAGATGAGCTGCAGTGCCAGCTCCCCTCCACCTGGGAAGGACTGAATCAGCCTGGAAGGGTTGTCAGGCACTGGGAAAAAACTGGGACTTGTATTTGTTTCCAGATAAATTAACAACACCTTCCCAACACAGTGCAGCAGCATCCCACAGCCAGCCTGGAGAAGGGCCTGTATGTCCCAGGTGCTTTGGCTGTCACCACCTCCCATAGTCACAGTCCCACAGAACAGCTCCTGCAGGGCAGCTGGGAGGGGAACAGAGAGCTGCTGCTGCCCAGGAGCACCTGGAGGTTTTGGGTACCAGAATCCTGTGTTTGATTAGTGCAGGGATTGTCCCCTGTGCTGGCACCTCCAACCCAGAGTCAGTCCTGGGCCTCTCAGGACAATGCAGACCCTGAGGGCTGGAGCGTGTCCAGGGAAGGGTCTGGAGCCCCAGGAGCAGCTGAGGGAGCTGGGAAGGGGCTCAGCCTGGAGAAAAGGAGGCTCAGGGGGCCCTTGTGGCTCTGCACAACTCCTGACAGGAGGGGACAGCCGGGGGCATCGGGCTGTGCTCCAGGGAACAGGGGACAAAGAGAAATGACCTCAAGCTGTGCCGGGGAGACTTAGGCTGGATATGAGGGAAAATTTCCCCATGGAAAGGCTGGTCAGGCATTGGCAGGGGCTGCCCAGGGAGGGTTGGAGTCAGTCCCACCCCTGGAGGTGTCCAAGGAAGGGCTGGGCATGGCACTCAGCTTGGACTGGATGGGCTGGGAGGGCTTTTCCAGCCTCACTGATTCTGGGATTAAGAGAAAACCAACAAACAGCAGCTTCCCCAAGAGTTCCTGCTGTCCCCACATGTGATGCAGCCTCGTGCAGCTGAGCAGGGCTGGCAGAGCAGGGTTTCAACTGGAACAACCATTAATTGGCTCTTGTGTTATCAGTGTTTCAAGGACCCTTCAAAGTGCAGTTGCTTGGAGGAGAAAATGCACCTGGCTAGTGGAGCTGCTTTCTCCTCTCCTCTTCACCTTGACCAGGGTATTTTTAGCTGTATGGACAGACTTGCCAATACTTTCACCTTCAATTGTTTGCAAGGAAACTTCTCCCAGTAATGAACACTCAGGGTCAAGAGAGGCAGCAGGAAAGAAGTGATGGGCAAAAGCAACTTCCCAAAAGGCTTTTTCAGTATTTTGTGCCTTCAGTATTTTAGCTCCACTTCTTCCCACAGATTTCCCTGTTCACAGATAATTTAGTTTGCACTTGATTTCAATACCCTCAGAGTTTGGCCTGAGGTTTTGTACAGGAGAGCTGCACCTCCACACACAAAGCACCTGACCATGCTGCCCACGTTCCTTTGCAGCAGATAGTGTCACTCAATTCCTCTGAGTCTCACAGATCCACTAATCTAAGTTCCTTTGGCAGAGAATGGTCCAACACCATCATCTGAAAAGGCTGGAAAGCTCATTATTCCTACAAAACCTCATTATTCCAAAGCAACAGTCTCTCTTGGCTGTTCACCCCAGCAGGTAACATGTCAATGGCTGCCAGATCAGTAAACACAACCCTGGCTCCCACCAGAGCCAGGAGCAGGAACAAGAGAGGCAGACATGCTTGTGAGGCACTGTTCTTACCCACTCATGTGCTGCTGGGCCCAGGAGTGCTTCATTACTGACTCCAAAGCTCACCTGTCAGAGCCTGAGCTGACACCACCCCAGGGCCCCAGGCACTGCTCAGCTGAGTCCAACACACACAGGGCAAAGCCCCCTTGCTGCTGTGCTCAGATCCCCTGGGCTGGGCCAAGCTTCCAGAAAAAAGCAGATTTCTCTGGGGCAGGAGGGTGACAGAGCTACCAAACCCCAGCACACACATTTTAATGTCCTTCATGTGCTGCCATTTCCAGGGAGCCTCTGAGAACCAGGGCAAAGGAACACAGGGGATTTACAACTCTTGCCTGAATTTCCAGCTTTCCTTCAGCAACCTGTTTTTAGTGTAACCCCTCTGTTAGGAAATCTATTATTTGATAATCTCTTCATCCCTCACAGCACCTTTTATTCACAGCATTTACTGCCCCATTTGACACACACATTCTGGTCTGGAAAACCACTCAAACCTGCTGCACTTCACACACCTGAATGCCCCAACCATGGAAATATACTCCCAACACACCCAGAACCCACTCCATGGTCCATCTTAGAGCCTCTCAAGTCTTCTACTTCTGCAGAAAGTAGAAGCAGGTTAAGGTGAGAAGGAAGAAAAAAGGGTGGTGAGTCAGCAAAGTGTAGAAGGAAGGAAAAAGGCATTTAGAAGTCCATTCTTAAGTGGGTACCTTTTCAGCTAAGGCCTTTAAGCTGTCTAGAAACCTCTGCCAGAAGTCCTTGAAGAGGGGTCTGTCAATCCTCCTCAGGCTCTCCTTGGTGCTGGCATCCACACTGACGTAGAGCTGGGTCACAGGCTCCAGCCTCCTGTGAAGGGAAAAGGGAATTGCTGCTTTCACAAATATGCAGCTTGAGTTTGTGCTCTCCTACAAAAGCAGGAACAGGAACTGGACAGGATTTCCAGGGAATGTTCATCTTTGTCAATGATCCTGGAGGGATTTTCCAACCTCAGGGATTCTGTGACTCTAAATTCAGCCAGTTCCTACTGCTGGACATGCTGAGGTCCCCTGACCTGCAGCAGGATCATCAAGGACATTTTTGAAGGGATAGCAAAGCTGTTTAGAAAATAAACCCACACACAAACCACAACTGTGTTCTCCTTCCACAGAAATCCTGGAGCAGAGCCTTTCTGGTCACAAGTGCTGGTCCCAGCACTGGGACCTCCTGGAGAGACTAAACCTCCTTTGCTGTGGGAAGAGCCTGGCTGGAGGCTGATCCCTTCCATAAATGCCAAGGGAATAAGGGAGAAGCAGCAACACCACAGTCCATCAGCAAAAAGATCAAAGGGATTAAGAACAGCCTAGAAAGAAGCTCCCTCAGAATCCCAGGATCACTGAGGTTGGAAAAGCCCTTCAATGTCACCAAGCCCAGCTTGTGTCTGATCCCCACCTTGCCACCAGCCCAAGGCAGTGAGTGCCACCTCCAGGGGTGGGGACACTCCTCAGGATGGAGACAGAGCCTTTCCCCTGACAGAGTGACAAAGGCAGTGAGTGTAACACACCCAACCCTCGTGGCACCTCCCACCCCGGAGGCTGCAGCATCAACAACCACGTCCCAGTGTACCACAGAGCTCCCAGCATCTGGGGACAGCATTTTGGGAGTGTTTTGTGTGAAGGCTGTAATGAGCAGGCACCAGTCCCAGCTTCATTTAGTTCTCTAGAGAGGATAAGAAGAAATTAGAAGCTATTGTTCAGCTGCCAAACAGTGCCACCTAAAAATACAATGTCACCCAAAGGTGACAGGGACAAGAACTGGCCAGAGTGAGACTGACCAGAGCTCTTTGTGTCCAGAAAAATCCACTTACCATGGATACTCAGTCAACCATTGGAACACATTCTCTTGAGTGTGTATTTAGACAGCAAAACGAAATAACCCAGGACAAACTGAACATTTCAGGTTAAAATCTGTTTTGTAAACAAGTTTGTCTGGACTGGCAACCCAAAGCCACAGAGTCCAAAATGACCAAATGTTCTGGGCCTAAGTAAAGTGCTCAGTTTCCAAGAATACTGAGGCAAACTCTTTCTTTACTCAGTGCTGTCTTGGCTTAATTAAAAGGGGCCCTAGTGAAGTTGGAGCAGGTGCTTTTCAAAAGAGGGGCTGAGAAAAATCATCTCTTCTCAAACCCAGGGACAGGCAGGAGACAGACTCACAGCATGGGGGAAATGAAGGAATTAGAAGTGATCCAAGGGAGGGATTTCAGCCCCAAACAGGAATGGCCCACAGGGCTCTGCATGGCTGGGATCCAAGCCCAGGTGAGCTGGGCACATTCTGCCAAGGGGGAACAAGGAGAGGGCAGCCAGGGGTGCAGTGAGAACAAGGACAGAGACTGGTGTTCCTGGGACAGCTCCAGTGCAGAATAACAGCAATTCCAGCTGTGTGGTACCAGGATGGATTTGCTAGCTCAGATACCTGAAGTGAAATCCAGGAGACCAAATCCATGGCATTTACACATGACATGGGCAGGAATCCTGAGCTGAAGTATTCAGCTGAGCTGTGCCATCAAATAAATCCACTTCAGGCCTCCAGCCCTGAGGTGGCTCCACCAGGCAGGCAGGACAGAGCCCACAAGGACCAGGAACAGCAACACCAAAAATTAGCATTTGCTGGTGAGCATTAATAATCATTTGCCCATTATTGGCATTATTATTGATCATAAAGGCAAACCCACACACAAGAGGTGTTCACAGCCAGGGGTCAGAGACAGGAGCCAGGTACAGGTTCAGCAGGAGCTCACCTGGTATAAAACCTCCCTCAGTTTATTGTGAGTCTGTGGCAGGTAGAGTTGCAGACTGAGGAGAGGAGAAGGAGAAGGCGGCCCAGGGGGCACCCACTGGAGCCCCTGTCGTGAACCCAGCAACACCCCAGGCCACACTGCCCTCTCCCAGAAGGGGTTGGAAGGGACCTTAAAGCTCATCCTGCCACGGCAGGGACACCTCCCACTGTCCCAGGCTGCTCCAAGCCCCATCCAGCCTGGCCTTGGGCACTGCCAGGGATCCAGGGGCAGCCACAGCTGCTCTGGGCACCCTGTGCCAGGGCCTGCCCACCCTCCTGGGGAACAATTCCTCCCCAGTATCCCACCTATCCCTGTCCTCTGGCAGTGGGAAGCCATTCCCTGTGTCCTGTCCCTCTAGCCCTTGTCCCAAGTCCCTCTCAGCTCTCTTGCACCAGAGGTCACCCTGCCTATTGCAGGATGAACTTTTTGACTACAGCTCCTCTGCTGACAGCACAGAACTGAGCTGGGTGCCTACTTCAGTTCCCATATTAAGCAAATCATCTGCTTTGATGAGCCAAAGATCAGTTGCAATTTTTAAGACAGCAAGACCAGCATTTTATCCCCTTCTTTTTTTGTTTCTTTTTAAAAAGATTCAGCAGATCCGAAAAGTGCAGCTTCAAAATAGAGTATGTGCTCTCTTTTTAAACTGCTATATTTAGGAAGGAGCAATTTCTATCTACCAGGCTCATAATACATGACTTAAAGTAACTTGATTACACAATTATTCAATCATTTGGAATGCCTTTGTAGTGTATAATTACTCACTCCCAAACTGCCTGCACTCCCCCCTCAGAGCCAGATTCAGACCACGAGGAGTGCAAAGGAAGCTGTCCCAGGAGCACAGAGGAGGAGCTGGAATGAGCTGGGTGAAACCAAGGCCACCCTGCCCACAGCTCTCACAGCTCTAGGGCTGGACTTGCTGCTGTTCTCAACTGCTGGATGCTGAGCAGCCCCAGCCTCCCTGGAGCTGCATTTCCCCATGTGCTGCACTTCCTTTCTACACTTTGGTAACAGCAGCCTGGATGCTCCAAAGCATCAGAAAAAGGGATTATTTTCCTTTGTAAAGACTCCAAAAGAGTTCATTGATGTGTTTGGAAGGTTTCATTCAAGTCCCTCTGAGGGAGGTAAAGCAGATCCCACTTTGCTGATGAACATGTGCTTGTCACCCCTCCTGATCCTGCTGGGGATGCTGGGCTGGACAGAGCTGTGGGTTGAGTCTTTACAGCTGCTGCTCTGGGGTCAGACAAAGATCAGCCTCAAAAGCAATCTCTGAGCTCAGTCCCTGCTCTGGCTGGCAGAAGGACAGAAACTATTCCTGCCCCAGGCACAAACCTCAGCTCACTCACTGCTCCCCTCCTGCCACTCCTTCACAGGTGTCACATTCCAGCCTCTCCACTTCCAGCAGCAATCACAGCTTGTTTAGGAGGAACAGAAAAAAATCAGACTGAGGGAGAGAAAGGGCTGAGAAGGAGCATGAGGAGACTGAGGTTAAAAGTAGATGCTGAGGGGGATTTTCATTGCCAGTGCTCGTGCAGAGCTGACCCTGAGGGGCACTAAATGGGACCAGGACACAGGTCAGCACTCCAGTGTTTCAGGAGGAAGTTCAGGAGGAATTTCCTGCAGCTCTTACCTGATCTCATCAGGGAACTGGGCATTGGTGACCAGGAAGGTGGAGATGCCGTGCTGGTGCAGGAGCCTCACGAAGTGGTTGATGTGTGGGTACATGATGGGCTCCCCCACCAGGGACAGGGCACAGTGCTTCACTGCCAGAGCTTCCTCCAGCCGAGCTGCCTTCACTCCTGACACGCCTGGAAAGGGGAGAACACTCTTACATGAACAGTGCATGGGGCCCTGGGCAACCTGCTCTGGGGGAAGGCGGCCCTGCCCATGGCAGGGGTTGGAACAAGATGATTTTTAAGGTCCCTTCCAACCCAAACCCTTCTGTGGTTCTGTAACAATTCCCCCTCCTAAACATCTCTATCCAAAACACAACCTGGCACAGGAGGGCTGAGAAGAGCAGCTGGAGCCCTCCCAAAGCAGAGGGGACATCAGGCCAGAGCCAGGGCCCAGGGAGCAGCTCTGCAGCACCCAGAGAGCAGCACCCAGAACCTGGGGCTGGGTGTGCTCTGGACACTGCTGAGAGCAATGTGCTGGTAACACCTGAGCCAAGATTAAACACTCAAGCCAAGCTCTCCACTGCTGAGACCTTGGGATGCTGCTGAGTGCTGAGACACAAACACATAGGGCAGCTCAATGCCACTCCAAGCAGGTGTGTTAAGAAAGCAGCCCAGGTCATGGCTGTGCTGCTGCTGGTCCCCGTGGGCCTCCAGGAAAGGCAGCTGAGCACAGCTCCCCAAACACTGCAAGGGACTGAACCCTGACTGGAAACACAGAACGTGCAGCTCCACAGAGGATCAAAAGAAAACCCAGCACACGGCACAGTCCTGAACAGCCAGAGACCTTTCAGAAGGAAAACACAAGGAGCTCAAATGTAGCATCCATGTGAAAACACCATCTGAGTCCCACTCCTGATGCCCACGGGAGGGAGGGGGAGCTGGATGCTCCTCCAGCCCACCCACACCTGACCAGGTGCTCAGGACCCTGGATGAAATCAGCTGCCTCCAAACCGGCTTTTGTTCCAAATCTGTCACTTCACACTTCCCTGACGTGCCTTGATGTACTCAAATCCTATCTGAGGCTTTAGATTGGGGGTTGGTCTGTTTTAAAGATAAAAAAATAAAGTCTGGAGTGTGAATCCAGGTCCTCAGCTCCCTTCTCTTTGCCTTGACGCTGCAGTACAGAAAATTACAGCTCTGCTGCAAAGCCCAGATAAAAGAGGTGTTTGTGGATATTGCTCCAGCCTCACGTAGCAAAGCTGGTTTGGAATCAGAGCAGGGCTCAGTGCATTTTCAAGCAGCCAGGCTCAGTCCTGAGGAAGTGACAGGACTAATGGTTATTCCATAGAAACCTGACAGCACTAAATGAGAGCTTTATTGGAGAAGAAAGCAGCATCTCCAGCACACACTGAGATTAAAGGACTAAGTTTCATATTTCTAAAACTACTGTAAGTCAGTTTTGGAATTAATTAATTTCTCTCTCTCAACATTTTGCATTTGGACTCTAATAATTACCCTTCCAGCTTTATAAGCAGAAGAACAAAATCCCAACATCCCCTAAAGTTTGAGTGGAACTTTCCCAAAAGAGTTTACACTAAACCTGGTACATCCATCCAGAGCAGGGAGTGGGTTTGTACACAATCACTTGAGCACACAAATCACCAGCCAGGCAGGATAAACTGCCCAGGACTGGTGTATTCCAGGAGGGCAGGGACTCTCCTGAATCCCCATGGCTCTGTTCCTGCCATCAGCTCCCAGCAGAGCACATCTCCCTGAAAAAGCTGATTCCAGCTGCTCCACTAACTTGGAAAAAGACAACACCCCCTGGCACAGCACCCTGGGGAGGCTGGGGGCTGACTCTGGTACCCCTGTAAGGACCTGAGCAGCACCACAAGAGCCTGGGGGCCAGGGGGATGAGGGACCTGCTCTATCCATGCTGATCCATGTACTGGGTACTCTGTACCATGGGTACTCTGAGGATTTCCTGGGACAGGTCATGCATTTATCTTTGGCTTTTTTCCCTTTATTATCAGACTCCCACTCTCCCATTCCTGAGTTATGTTTCCATCCTGTGTGTGCCCTTTGCAAGGGCACAGAGATTTACAAGTCACTCCCCAGAAAAATGTATCCATCAAATAAACTTCGCAGCCTCACTCCCTATCAGTGAGGTGTCTCTCCGTCATTTAATCCATGAGAGAATTATGGAGCTTTAATGGCTGTGCTCTCCAAACCCAGCACAAACTGTGGCAACACTAAAGCAAAAGATGATTTATCATCACCCATAGCCACCCAGAGTATGAGGGCTCTCCTGTAGGGTATCCTAAAGGATAAAGTGACACAAGAATTCTGTTCCTTCAAAGGAAATCTCATTTTTACTGCAATGGGTTGAATGAATAAAGCATCAGATGAGCTCACCAGTTTCTCTGGCCCATGGAATGGGTGTGTGGATGGATCTGCCTGCAAAGCTGTGGGACTGGGACTGGAAAGAGCAGCACCAACTTATTCAAATGGCTCAGGGAGGAACCTGAGCAGCACGCCCAGACACTGCAGTCCTGAGGACTCCCTAGCTAAGACACTTCCCATGTGTTGATTCCCCAGAAGCCCAAACAGTCTATATCAGGGGCCAGGGTCCAACACCTCAGCCCTGCTGGGACACCTCTGGAGTCCCTATGTGTGCCCAGCCAGTGCTGCAGGATCAGACACATTAATGCTGAGAAATGGAGATGGAATCCAACCATCCCCCAGCACTGCAAGGTCACCATTAACCCATGTCTCCAAGTGCCACATTCCACACAGTTTATAAACCTCTCCAGGGCCGGGGACTCCACCTCCCTGGCAGCTGTGCCAGGGCTGGACAACAAATTCCAGTGAAGGAATTTTCCCAATATCCACCCTGAGCCTCCCCTGGCCCAGCCTGAGGCCGTTCCCTCTCCTCCTGTCCCTGTTCCCTGGGAGCACAGCCCGACCCTCCCCCCGGCTGTCCCCTCCTGTCAGGAGTTGTGCAGAGCCACAAGGTCCCCCTGAGCCTCCTTTTCTCCAGGCTGAGCCCCTTCCCAGCTCCCTCAGCCCCTCCTGGGGCTCCAGACCCTTCCATGCATCCATTGCCTCAACCATGGTGTTTCTCCTGGTGCCCCTGGAGTAAAGCCCTGCCCTGAGTGTGCCTCTCACCCTCCCCAAATTTCCCTGCAGAGCTGCTGAGTGGTTTCAGTACCACCATGCCCTGGGGCAGGGGATGTTTGACACAGTGCCAATGACACCCCAGGCTCAGGAGTGAGGTTTCATTGAGCTGCTGCTCCAAACCAGCCACGTGAGGAGAATGAAGCCCATGGGGCCCTAACCAGAGCTATTTTTCCATCCATTATCCAACTGCAGATATTGAGGCAGAGCAGCTCAGCTCTGCTGACAGAAGGGCTTTGTGCCTGTCACATCCTGGATCCATTGGATTCTCTTTTGAGCACAGCCAACCTAAACAATCGGGTTCCCAAAATGACAGCCAAGGCCAGGGCTCATCCTGCACGTTTTATGGCTGTTCCACTCCATTTGTGCTGCTCGAGGCAGCTGGGGAGAGCAGAACCTGGAGCTGTCCTGTTAAACTGGCCAGCCCTGCCAGCACACACAGCTGACCTTGGCACAGCAACCAGATCACCACATTTGGGAAATAAAACCCCCAGCCCTCTCTACAGTTATAGACACAGAATATCAAACTTCCAGGGAATTTCTGTGGGAAGCAAGCTGCAGTGCTTTCCAAAGATGCTGTGGAACCGGAGCTTCAGTCACAACCACTGGTACTGAATAATTGCTGAAAATCAAAATCCCCTGCTTGCTGCTGTTTCCTTATTCATAAGACAAACACAACCCAGAAGCTCCAGGGTAACACAAAGCTGGGTGTTAAGGCTGGCAGTGTATTTCTTGTCAGGTAAGAGGCTGATTGCTTTTGCTTCCTACCTGCCCTCACCCCTCCAGAGGAGCCAGGACCCCCCATCATCCAGGCTGGCTTTAACCACTGTGGAAGGCTCTGTGCACACAAGGGAAAGGAGTTGACAACTACCAGGTTGCACCAGAGGCAACTCCACTCTACTCCCTCCAGGCAACAGCACATACTCAGTGGCTGAACCTCATTTCAGAAGGCATTAAATGTGCCACAGCAGTTTCTTCTCCCCCATCCTCCTGATTCCCTGAGCCTCAGGCCTCCTTCCCAGAGGTGCAGAACATTCTCACCTGCTCTGAAGATGTCACTGCTGGTTATCCTCTAACAGCACCAGGGGTGGGGACAAAGGAGAAGTTACCTTTGAACTGCCTGATCATGTTCTGGTGCTTCTCGAGGGCCTCCTGCAGGATCACTTCAGGCTGGTCCATCTTCCACCGCCACTCGGTGCCCACAGGGTTCGTGTGGTGTCTGAGGGAAGAGAGGACAGTCACCCACTGCCACCTGGAACCCACCTGGAGAACTCACCTGCCACCTAGGGACTTTGGCATCAACAGCATTCAAAGCAACAAAAGATCCTCAGCAACTCCTGCTGCTGCCCCAACCTTTGGATGCCACCTCTGAACATCTCTCTTACACCCCTCTCCTTCCAGGCTCTGGTCTCCCAGAGGGAGGAATGGGCCTTGTGGATAATATTACACTTTATACAAATATTTTGAAGCACAGGTGAAAGGTTTCTAAGCCAATATAATGTCTGCAAAAATGTCTGTAAAGAAAGGGAAACTGGCTCTGCCTCCTGTTCTGCCCACAGCTGCACCAAGCTCTGGAGAAGGGAGGTCCCAGGCCATTTTTAGTTCCATTTCCAGGTACCAAGCACCACCCTGAGGACAGGATTTGTTGCTACCCCAATCTTTGTGTGGTGCTCTGGTACCAGGACAGATGAGGGCAGGCTCCTCCAAACCCCCTGAAGAGAGCAGGAAGCCTGTCCTGTACCCAGGATGCATTCCTGGGGGATCTGGGTCATCTCCCAGATTTTTATCTCCCTGACCCAAGCAGATTGCAGGGGAAAAATCCCAGATCTTCCATCTGAGGAACAGCTGGGTCACACTGGGGTGGGAAGCCAACCTTGCCTGGAAAGGATCACTGTCCCCATATTCTGTTTTCTTGGAAAACAGCAAAAGCCAACCCAGTTAAATCAACCCAAGCATCTGCAAGACCCATAGAGTTCCTCCTCATTTCTTACTTTATTAGCATGAGAGGATCATCCAGCCCTTAAACATCATCTAAGGAAGTCAATGAAATTCTGTGTTTTCACTCTGTGTTCTCTCTCCATCTTTTCCTCCTTCATCCCAAAATATGCTCCAAAAGTCCCCTCAGTTTTTCCCTACCACTCCCCTGGCAGCCCACAGAGTTCGTTAAGAGCAGCACATTGTGCAGGGTCTTTCACAAAAGCTCCTGGATTAACTCACCTCTGGACAGGAAAACAAGGCCAACCAAAACACTCCTGACACTCTGTTTCCAGCCAGGTGACCTCTGCTTCCTGTAACCTCTCCACCATCCCTGGATGTTGGATTACGCCTTGTTCTGACCCAGAGATGGGGCTACTGAGAGGTGTTTTTAAAACTTTTATTCCATTTTTAGTCTCATGAGAAGGATGGGACAATACAGATGTTATAAGCCATGCCATCACAATCAGAAGCCAACTATTTCCTAATTACAATACACTGTAAGTGTTCCTTGGCCTATCAGCTTTAGCCACACCATGCTGTAAATGCCTTAAAGCCAATCATCTAAAATTACCTCTTGTGGGTCCCAGTACAATCATCTTTCATAGTTCTATTTCTCCAAAGTATCCAACCTTATTTGCAAGGCCATCTTTTGAAACTTGTTTCTAGTTCCATTTGTCTCTCAACAATATCTGTCCTACTCCATGGCATTTCCAAGTCAGCATTTCTTATTCCAAAGTTTACATACATGCACACTGTGTGAACCTTCTATCAAGCTTTGAGAATTCTCTACAAATCCATTTCCCACATTTCCCCCTCTCTCTCGAATGGAAAAAACTTTTTTGATGGCCTTGTTCATCATTTGTCATGTACAGTAAAGTACATAAGGCACTATTACTAACACTGTCACTACCACAATTAATGCACATGAACTGTCCAGCCCTGGGGACACCTGGGAGGTTACAGTTGCATTCAGCCTTCCAGCTCCAGGGCATCAGGACAGGATTCCCAGCCTTTAACAGGAGGGAGAAGGGACAGGGGAGCACTTTCTCAGGATGAGGGGGCTGGTCCAGTCCTCACTGGAGACAAGAAAAAGGCTCCCAATGACCTCTGGACAGGGGGGAAGGGGTTCAAACCAAAAGAGAGTAGGTTTGGGTTGGACATCAGGAAAAAAAATTCCTCTCTGGGAGGGTGGGCAGGCCCTGGCACAGGGTGTCCAGAGCAGCTGTGGCTGCCCCTGGATCCCTGGCAGTGCTCAAGGCCAGGTTGGACAGGGCTTGGAGCAGCCTGGGACAGTGGGAGGTGTCCCTGCCCAGGGCAGGGGTGGAATGGGATGGGATTTAAGGTCCCTTCCAACCCAAACCAGTCTGGAAAGGGTTGTAACTCCAAGTGAGAAACACCTGCAGCTGCATTGTCTGATAGTGCTAAAACACAAACCCAAGCTCAATAAAATCAGGCTTTTGGCCCAAACATTTCTTCATCCACTTCAAGAGCAAAGATTCCAACACTGTTCTCAAACTCACCACCTCAAGGATCCTTTAAGCCAAAACAGCTTTTTGAATTTCACTTTTATTTCCCCATCTGGCAACATGGAAAGTTTTCTGAATGTCAGCTATAAAAGGCATTTATAAAACTCTTCCATGTTTAACTGCAAAACTTGTACCTTGTATATTTAATAGGGCCAGCTGGCAGGAAATCAATAGGCTCTGGGTGCACCCTGGACAGCTATTAGTGTCCAACAGGCCCTGCATTCTTAACACATCCTACTGTTTAATAAACACACCAGGTCAGGTCTACAGAGCTGCTTATTTGGCAAAAGGAGGTTCCCTGACAAGAGGAGGATAAAGCAGTAATGCCTTGAGCTCAGGAGGTTGTTTCCCAGTCCCAGCACAGACAGAACACCAGAGCCACCTGCCCACTGCCACCAGGCTCTGTGACCTCCCACCACCCACCTCTGGCTACACCAGCACTGAGCAGCAATTTGTGTCAGGGATTCCTTCCTTCCATCCCAAAGTAACACAAGTAAAATGAAATCTCCCCAAACCCACACACAGCAAAAGCTTGATTTTAGCAGAGATTCCAGGTGTGAAACAGGTTTGGTGTGCTGCTTCAGAGACACCTCAGTGCCACAGCCCCACTGTGGCAGGGAACACAATGCCCTGGAATTCCCCCAGCCACCCAGCCTGCTCCCATCCAGCTTCCCTGCAGTCTCAGCTCACCTCTGAGCCACCAGGAGCCTGGGACAGCATTCCCAGTGTCCCTTGCAGGTTCTGGGACCCCTGTGAAGGTGCAGCTTCCTCAGGGCTGTGATCTGCCTCCCCAGTCACTTCGGGGCTATTTTAATAAATCAGCTTTTGCTTTATACATTCTGCAAATGGCTGTTAAGAGGTCCTGAAGGCAGATGCAGCTGAGGTATAAAGTATCATTCACCGCAGGCATTGACTGAGCCAGGGTGATACCTGGTGGGGAACAGGAAGGTGAGGAAGTGCTGGTGGCAGTGACATGAGAGGACAGGGCACACCATTCCCAGGGAGGGCAGGAGCAGAATAAAAATAAGAAGAGTTCAAGAAGCAGTCTCAGTGAATTCTGAGAGCCAGCAGGGAGATTCCAGAGGAGAGGAGCTTAAGGCAAAAGAACTTCATGAGAACTGGTAGTTTTGGAAGACCTATTAAGGCAGAAGTGCAAACTGCAGCAATAAAAGGCAAAGACAAAACAACAAAATCAATCTGCTCTTCTGCAGCCTCGTGAGCCTCCAGCTGCAAACAAAAGAAGGAGCACAAAAACACAGGGGCACCAGCAGAAAGGGGAAGGCAAAACATCAGCCATGACCAGGAAAGGACACAAAAAAGAGATCCCAAGGACTCTCTCTGGAATGATGGAAGGAGAAAGAGGGAGACCACAAAAAAAAAGCGTGGGCAATGCACAAGCCAACCATGTTTAATGTTCCTGCTGTACAAAATGAAACCTGGCTGCTCCTTTTCTTCTGCACCTCCTGAGAGCAACAGGAGGAGCCCAGCCTGGGCTGGGCAGAGCCCACAACTGAGACACAGAACCTGAATTTAATGTTTTCCCTAGGATGGGTGAAGTCACCCTGGAGCAGGCTGGATAAATTGGATGACAGGACCAGAGGGTGCCAGGGGTGGCTTAGACTGGATATTAAGGGAAATTTCTTCATGGAAAGGGTTGTAACAGGGCAGTGGTGGAGAGGTTTAAAAGCCCCATGGACGCATCATTTGAGGACAGGGTCTGGTAGCCTTGGCAGTGCTGGGGGAACAACTGGACTCAAGGATCTTAGAGGGCTTTTCCACCCAAAAGAATTCTGTGATTCTCTTCCAATTGAAACCTTAAAGATGGAAGATGCCCCATGCTGAAAAGCTCCATCCTAACTCTGAGATGCTCCCTTTTTAAAGAGCAAAATCTCTGGAAAGGCAGGTGATGCTTAGCGTCCTGTGCTTGTGTCTACCCATCCCACCCCATCCCTGAACCCTGCTCAGCACAGATTCCCAGACCATTCCAAAACTCACCTGGATGGCAAAATGTGCAAATTCACTTTCAAAGCCCCCAGCCACTGCCCCTCATCAGTGATTGCTGGACCTGGCACCATCCCCTGCAGGGACACCCAAGGCCCAATGTGGACATTTCACAGCCCATAATCTGTTTATATTCATTACTGAGGCCATAAATTTGGGAGCTGATTGTAACAAGTCCCAGGACCTTCAAGAAGTCCAATTCCAGGAGAACACAAAGTGCTATTTTTCATAAAATGAAAATTGAGAGATTTCAACCCACACATGAACATTTTCTCCTAGAAATGCCTCAGATGACAGAGCTGGCAGAGCAGCACATGAAGGCTTTTTTTTTTTTACCAGGGGCAAGAACTGGGCACATTGATTCGCTTTCCCTCACCCCATTTATTTGGTCAATTCAGGAGCTCCTGGCAGACAGACAAGCCCAAAACTCAACAAACCAGTGAAGAATCCAGTGTGAGAGATGAACCTTGGTCACAACAGATCCTTTCTGGAAACAAAACCACAACCAAACTGAAACCCTGGGAGAAAAGGGCAGCTGCTGGGCAGAACCAGGACTGGGGGCTGGACATGCACAGAAACTCTCTGAGCTTTCAGGCTCAGCTTCCAGGTGTTCCAAACCTGCAGTGTCCACTCCTTTGATATCACTACTCCCCATTTCCCTGAGGAATTTACCCTCTGGAATCAAGTTAGTTACTGAGGAGAAGCTTTTGTTTTCATCTGTTTTTGGTTTCTTCTTAATTTTTTAAAGACCTCAAGTACTTCTCCTATGAGAGATTATTAATTTTTAATCTCTGTATTTTGCAGGGCTTACTGTGATACCTGGCTTTTGGCCACCCACTGATTTAGTGTCTGAACACAACTTCAGTTGCTGCCTAGAGGCAAAACCTGAAACCTCCATGCACAGGTATAAGCATTAAAGTTATAGCAGAAGAAATACGAGCCAATTTCTTCACAGGATATTTCACTCTGTCTGGTTTGCCTCCTCCTCAGATGCAAAAGTAATAAACCCTATTAATTTAAATCTTATTTAGCTGTTCCATCTCTCCACAATAATTGATTGGGCTTTGGACACTGAGCCAAAAATCCTCATCAAATCAGGTCTGCCTGGTGCCTGTGCTGCAGGGAGGTGTCACAGAGCTCCGAACCCACACTTGCTCTAATTGATTAAAAGATTTGGTCACTTGCACATTTCCATTTAGGCAATTAAGCTAAAGAGACACAGCCTCAGTGAGAGCAGCTGGGAGCAGGGATGGAGAGGGACAGACTCCCTTGGAGGACAGCATTATGACTGGCGATGTTGCAGTAACTCAGGTGTGGGGTGTCCCCCTCAGTGCTTTTGATAGAACAGCCTTGGGGGACACCAAACAATCCACCCTGGAGAATCATGGAATATCCTGAGCTGGAAGGACCCATAGGGATCATCCAGTCCAGCTCCTGTCCCTGCACAGACACCCCAACAATCCCAGCCTGGCCATCCCTGGAGCTCTGGCAGCCTCGGGGCTGTGCCCATTCCCTGGGCAGCCTGGGCAGTGCCCAGCACCCTCTGGGGGAAGAGCCTTTCCCTGAGATCCAGGCTGACCCTGCCCTGGCACAGCTTCCAGTCTGCTTTTGCTGTCCCCACAAAAAGCTGCCCCGTAACCCTGCACTGCCAGCCTCTGAAGGGGACAGGCAGGGAAGCATGAGCCAGTCAGGGAGCCCTGGCAGCTGTGACAGCTCCCAGGGACAAGGGGGACAAGAAGAGCCTCCAGTGCAGAGTGAAGCCACATCTCTGACAAAATCCCCTCATTTTCTGAGGATGTTTGGATACTGGCTCCAGCCATGAGCTCCAGTGGAGGTGTCCTGCCCACAGCAGCTGAAACTGAAGCCCTTTAAGGCCCCAACCCAAACCAGTCTGTGATTCCATGATTACTGGTTTGGGGCCAAAATCTGTCAGTCAGGACCAGCCAATTCCAGTGATATCCAGCTCCCAGGGAAAGCAGCTGCACTGCAGCATTATTGCCAAAGTGAGGAAGAGAAAATAAACAGGCTCCTTGGCCTTTCCTTCAGCCATCCAGGGACAGCTCGGTGCTTGTGCAATTGGAAACATTGGCAGAATCTACAAATGTCAAAATCCTCAAAGAAAAGATCAAGAAGAAAGAATCCCAGCAGCCTTATCTGCAAGGCAGCAAGCAGAGCTGCACGAGGAGCCCAGCACAAAACCTGCATGAGGAACATTCTGCCAGAAGCAGATCAAAACTTGCATTTCACATGTCTGCACCAGCACAGATGGCACCTGCTGCTCAGGAGCTGCCTTGTTTATCCTGCCCAGCCATCAGGGCCTGCAGTTCCACTTCAGTCTCACACACTGAGCAACCTGCAAGGTGTGGGGGATAAAACAAGTAGCACAGATAGGCCTGACTGCAGGGTTTGGGAGCAGGGGTGGCACAGGATCAGCAAGGATTGAGTGTGAAAAGGAGGGAGGGAAGACCCCTCTCACAGCTACGTGAAGGCTGCAGCAGTCTAGGCACACGAGCTGGAAAAGTCACCAAAAAGAAACCTTCTTTCAGCAGCAGCTCTGATTTAATGTCTGGGGATGAGCCTCAAACTGAGCCTCACATCTTCCAACTTAAACCTTCCAGTTTCCAGGGGAGGCTGAAGACAGCCAGCTGCATTCCATACGGGAGAGTCCAACACCTGCCACCACCTCACCCAGAGCAGGGAAATAAATTAATCAGTGCTGAAACCTCTGAGCTCAGTGCCCTGGGAAACGGTTTCCTTGCACTCAGGTTGTAGCCAGCAGGAAAATCAGCACTGTAGCACTCATTGTCATCAGGCTGCTGCTGCCAGATCCCTCTGAAGTGACAGGTGACAGTGACAGGATGACGAGTTAGACACACAGGGAACAGTGCCACCTTCTCTGCATCTCTACACTAATGGACTGATTTATCAATTATTGATTAATCTGTCTCATTTCTCAGTTTCTGCACTCTCCAGTTCACACCTGCTGGATTTCCCTGATTCAGCCTATTCCACATCCAGGCTGCTGCCAAAAAATCCTGAATGAGGGCATTTGGAAGAAAAACTGGGAAATGCTCTGTGGAGCAATGCTGGGAACAAAGGCCCTCATCCTGCTTGCTGTTTAGGATGTATCTTGTTTGTGGGGACAGAAGGACAAGCACAGGCAGGGCAATATCCCTCCCAGCACAGTCCCACTGCAGGACTCCGTGCACACCACGTGGAAAACAGACACAAGCAGAAGGTTTTCCTTCCAGGCACTGCTCTGCTCTGAAGCAAAGCAGAAGCTGCACATTAAAGGCGCCATTTGCTGCCTCCTTCCCAGCCAGGAAAGCCCATCCAAAGCACCCAGAAACCCTTTGGAACAGACTTCCAAATGCAAACTGCACAGGATGCCCAGTGTCCAGTGCTCACATTTAACATGGGACACAGCCTTCAAGATGTCCCCAAGTCCTTTAAATGCCCCCATGAAATACCTGCATCATTAAAGCCCGAGGACTATGAAAGACAGAAAGGGGCACTCAGAGGAATTTGGCTGGTTTTGCACGGAAATATTATCACAGAATCCCAGAATGGTTTGGGTGGAAGGGACCTTCAGGCCCATGTCATTCCACCCCTGCCATGGCAGGGACACTTTCCACTGGCTCAGTCTGCTCAGGGAATACTCACTGGGATGCTGGACCACCATCCCTCAGGCTGGGGGATGGAATGGGTGTTATTGGCAGCCTGGGGTAAGGTTTTAGTCCCAGAGGAAGTACAGCTCCCATGGGATGATTTAGCAGGCTGGAAAACAAAAGCGCTCAAAGCACAACCTCCCTGTCCTCCCACTCCAGGCGCTCTCACGTCACTGTTGGCATTTCTGCTGAACCTCAGCCTCTCTTCCCAATCCCATCCTGCACTCCCCCAGCCTGGCACACACCTCCCTTGCAAGCCCAGGCAGGAGTGAGTGAGTGAGTGAGTAGTGCTAGAGAAGCTCGGATCCAGCACAGCTCCTTTCCTTCAGGAATTCACCACAAAGTCAGCACTCTGAGGAAAGGGGAGACTTTCCTGACCAATGGGAAGTCATTGAGTTATAGACAGGTTGTCCTGCCTGGAGAAAAGGAGGTTCAGGGGGGCCCTTGTGGCTCTGCACAACTCCTGACAGGAGGGGACAGCCGGGGGGTCGGGCTGTGCTCCCAGGGAACAGGGACAGGAGGAGAGGGAACGGCCTCGGGCTGGGCCAGGGGCGCCTCAGCAGGAATTTCCCCATGGAAAGGGTGGTCAGCACTGAAGGGGCTACCCAGAGGGGTTTGGAGTGCCCATTCCTGGAGGTGCCCAGGGAATGCCTGGACATGGCACTCAGCACTCTGGGCTGGGGACAAGGTGGGGATCAGGCACAGTTTGGACTGGGTGATCCTGGATGGCTCTTCCTACCCATGTTTCTGAGATTTATCAGCTGCTGTTTTAGGAAGGCAACAGGTACTGACTGATCACTTTTCACTTGTTTAGAGCAGTGGAATTGGTGGGGGTGAAGGTACTTTAAATATGGAAAATGGTCCAATTTCCAAAGACACTGCCATTGCTGAGCACCTCGGGGGGATCACACAGCACACCCAGCCCATGGCCCCCCGAGCGCAGCTGGCTGTGTCCCACAGACCCCCACCCTGGCCAAAGCCCACGGGTGCCTTACCTCCAGCAGAAGACACACTTGTTGGCACAGGCCAGGCTGGGGGTGGCCTCCATGCAGCGATGGCTCTCAATGCCATAGAAGGTGTGCTTGTAGCAGCCCCCACGGCCCCGCAGCATCGACTGAAGGCAGGGAAACACAGGGAGTGTTAAAAACCCAGCTGGGGCCAAACTGACGGCACACACTCGCACACCCCCCACACACAAACACACAGCAGGAAAGTTAAAATTCCCCATCTGGAACCAAACTGAGGGCAGCCATGGATATGCTCCCTTTCAGCCACCCGTGACTTTAGTTCCAAGTCCAGCAATGCCCTGAGCAGGGCTGAGGGACACCAGTGCCACCTGCCCCGAGAAAGTCCCAGCCCCCTATAAAATGTGAGACTATACATGCAACCTTTCAGCCAGACTGCATTTGGGAGGTCAAACTCATCCCAGTGTTAGAGGAGAAAGAGCTTTAAGCTCCTCAGTCCCTTCTCTGGCACACCCCAGTACAACAATGTGCTCTCCTGCAGCTTTTCAGCCTCAGCCCATGAAGAGCAGGTGAAGCCTCTTGAGCTGCAGAAAGTGTTCCTGGAAAAGCTCACTCAGGAGCAACAAGGATGCATTTCAACGCTGTCCTACTGAACACTCCATTCTTTTCATTTATCTGGCAGAGTATTTCTTGCAGCACTAAATTAAATAAATGCCCTGACCTTATAAGCTCTCATTCACAGCCAGTAGTGGCTCCAGCAGGATGCTGCACTTCCCTTCCCAGCACAGCCACAGCAGCTTTCCCAACAGGATTCAACTCCTATTTATCATGCAGGCTGCTTGCAGGAAAGGCTATCTTTCATTAGCTCAGTTAAATAATAATAAATGAGAAAGAAACTTTACTACTCTCAAGAGAAAATCTGAAATATAACACAGCAGCTTTCAATCTGCCTTCCTCTTCCTGGAGAGTCCTGGTGATCCAACAGCAAGGAGCAGCAGGGAAAAATCTACAGCTACTCCCTAACTGGCTGTACAGGTGGATGATTTAATGACATGGAAAACGCTGTTAATTCTACCCATTCTTCAAATGAGAGAGACTTCAGGAGATTCACAAATTCAGGATATAAGTTATATTTGGCCTTTCCTAAGGCAAACAGACTCTTCTGAAAACATACAGGGTTTCTGTTTTTTCTGGAATTTGACAGAACCCAATCTTTTCCATCTGAGATACCTCTATGAAACTCTACTCAATACTGATCCTGCCAGCCCTGCTCCTGCTTTCCTCTGATACAAATCTCCACAAAGGCTCCTGAAGGCTCTCACACACTGGTGTGAACCTGAAGCAAAGCCACTGCCTGGAACCAAGCTCAGCTCATTTTGTTAGAAGACTTTACATTCAATTCCTGCTTAAGCTAAAAATAGTGTGAGCCCATCTAAGCACACACAGCTGCTATTTATTTTGTGAAATGGCTTTACAGTGCTGCATTAAAGCTTGGATCTTTCATAAAAACAGGTTCTCTGGCTTTCTCAGTCACAACATGGAAGTTTGGCAACTTTTTCTTTAAACATTTCATGATCATGTCTGCCACTTACAATGACAGAAAAGGAAAATGGGTGTAAGAGTGACCAGCAGAGCAGCAGTGGGATCAGTGCATCCCACACACTCCTGACAGCCCAGGGTGGGCTCTCTGTGCTGCTCAGGAGAACAAGACTCTTGATAAAACAGTTCATTGACACCAGGCACTGCAATGAAAACTCTCTGCAGCCACCCTGGGATGGCATCCTAAGGGCTGTTTCAAAAATAAACAAAGTTAATCATGCAGCAAAGGAGAGCTCAGACAGCCAGGACTGATCACTGCCACAGCACAGGAATTACAGATGTGCTGGCATCTTAACGAGGTGTTGATTCCAGAGGTTCCCATCCAGAGATTCTCAAGGGTGCATTCTCAAGGGTGCAGGATGTTGCAACATGGTGGGTGAAGGGTCTGGAGCCCCAGGAGCAGCTGAGGGAGCTGGGAAGGGGCTCAGCCTGGAGAAAAGGAGGCTCAGGGGGCCCTTGTGGCTCTGCACAGCTCCTGACAGGAGGGGACAGCCGGGGGGTCGGGCTGTGCTCCCAGGGAACAGGGACAGGAGGAGAGGGAACGGCCTCGGGCTGGGCCAGGGGAGGCTCAGGGTGGATTTTGGGGAAATTCCTTCCTGGAATTTGTTGTCCAGCCCTGGCACAGCTGCCCAGAGCAAGGATGGAGTCCCCGACCCTGGAGGGGTTTAACAGCCCTGTTCATGTGGCACTTGGGGACATGGGGCAGTGGTGGCCTTGGCAGTGCTGGGGGAATGGTTGGACTTGATGATCCCAGAGGGCTTTTCCATCCTTAAGAATTCTCTGATCAATATTGCTCCCCAAATGTACAACACTAGAGACTTGTGAGATCCAGAGGGACCTGCCAAGGACAGCTGAAACCACACCCACCCTGAAGGGGCTGCAGTTTATTCTCCAGGGCCCTGCTGGGAATGTTTTTAACTCTGAAAACTGCCTGAAAAGATACTGAGTTCCAGCTCCTCCAGGAGCCACGTGCAGGGCTGGGAGGAGGCTGTGTCACACAGGTGCACTCATATCCACAGGTACTGTACACAGCCACATCCACACTCACCCCAAAGAACAGGGAAATAATTAGCAATAGTGAAATCATTAACGCCTCCCTGTGGAAATCTGATCTGATAAATGCTGAGAACCAGGGGAGCCCTGACTGTCACAACCCAGCCCCAGCACAGGGGGTTCAAACAGCCTCATGTGCCTGCTCAGGTGTGGCAGTGGCTGTGCTATCCCTGTTCCACAACATCACGACAGGGATACAACCTTCCCACTCCTCCCTCACGTGGATTTCAGTAGGCAGAAGATGTTTTAACAGACAGCAGAACAACAGCAAAAACCAGAAAAGGATGTTCCCAGCTCTGTGCCACAACTCTATTCTCACTCTTTGCAGAGGAATTTTAACAGCTGGAAATGCAAGGTTACAGCTTGAATGATGGAATTTGGGTTTGTGCAAATAATAGCACATTTTAAAATGATATTTCATCAGGAAATTGGAATACCTGAGCAAGTCTCTAGCTTTGTTTTTATTTAGGAAATGAGAAAAGGAAACAGAACGTACCTTTGTCCATCGGCAGAGCTTCACCCCAGAATGGCTCCCAATGAGTTTATAACCTGAAAACAAAGCAGAAATCATCAAAAAGCTGAATTTAGCCTGCAAAAATTGACACACAAAATATACCTGGGGGTACCCAGAGTGACTGACACCGTGGACTCAATGCTGCTCTTCCCCTCTGGCCCCAAGGTGACACACCAGCCATGGCAGTGCCACCCCAGGGACCTCAGCCAACTGCAAATGGTTTCTTTTAGTGGGACAGGGATTGATATTGCTGAGTCTGGTTTGAATCAGGGTGCCCAGGGAACTCCTGCATGGACAGGATGGCAGAGCCTGGCTAACCCAAGGAGCAGGACAGGGAACCAGGAGCATCTCCCTGGCCCCAGGCCATGACCCTAGAACAGCCTCCTACCCAGCACCCAGGATCCCTGTCCCAGCCTGCAGCACAGGAGCTGATTCCCAGTGCAGCTGGGAGGGCACAGGAGGGAAACACAACCAGGGCTCAGCCTGAACCCTACCTGAGCCTCACCAGTTCCATGGTGAGGGAGCTGCTCCTCCACACCCAAAGGAAAGCTGAGCTCAGATCAGCTCCTCATTCCTCAGCCAAAGTCAACACAATTCTATTCCAATGGGTCCAGGACGATTAATTGCACAACGTTCATTAAGCACTAAGTGCTATTATTACCCAAAATGCCTGAGTGGGGTTATATCCCTCTTTGAGAAAAGTGCTTAGAGGCCAATATGTCTGAAGGATTAAAAGTCCCTTCAAAATCAGCATAAAAATAAGAGGGATTTGAGACTCCTCGAAGTGTCCCTCACAGTGGCGTTCACACCTCACTGGCCTGGCTGTCCCCAAACTCAGCACCTCCCAGCTGCCTGCTGCACCTTCCTGCTGCTCTTATTAACACTTTCAAGGCAAGGAAAAATATCACATTTTAGCTATCAAGTCTTCTTCCTGCCAACCAGTACAAACTTAACAGGGAAAAAGCCTTCAGCTCAGCAAACTGGCCTTCAGCTCCTCCACAGCAGCAGCACAAGTGCCCTGCCCTGCTCGTCTGTCCCTGAGCTGCTCTGGCACAGCAAGGTCCCAAAGCAAGGTGAGAGCAGCTGCATCCTAAAGTCCCTCACACCTGCAAGGACACCGAGCCAGCCAGGAACTGCAGGAGCAGCAGATGCCACAGCAGCTGCAGCAGGCAGAAATCAAACTGTGCACACAGACAGGGCTAACAGGGAACCAAACCATGCTCTGCTCCTGCCACTCAAACCCAGCAGGGACCTGCCCAGGCTCCTCTGCCCACTTCACCTGGTGGTGCTTGATCCATCTCCTCGCACTGGAATACACAGGCAGAGTGAACTCTGCTGCAAGAAGGCTGGAGAGGGACTGGGGACCAGAGATGGAGGGACAGGACACAGGGAATGGCTGCCAGAGGGCAGGGCTGGATGGGATATTGGGAAGGAATTGTTCCCTGGTAGGGGGGGCAGGCCCTGGCACAGGGTGCCCAGAGCAGCTGTGGCTGCCCCTGGATCCCTGGCAGTGTCCAAGGCCAGGCTGGACACTGGGGATTGGAACACCCTGGGACAGTGGAAGGTGTCCCTGCCCTGTCCCCTTAAGGTCCCTTCCAGCCCAAACCATTCTGGGACTCTGTGACAGCCCTTCTAAGCCAGTCCACGAAGCCATGTGCAGTCCTGGGACACCTTTACCTCAGACTGGCTCACACTCAGAGGATGCTGGTGCAGGTTCCAGAGGCACAGCCACACACACACAGAGCTGCATGTGGCTGGAACCCAACACCTCCCTGCCCTGGCTCTGTCCTGCCTCTTTCTGTAGCTTTTCCCTGCAAACAGCTTGTCCAGAAAGGTCTAATCTCAGCTGAGACCTCCCTGCTAAAATGTGTGTCCTTACAGGATTTGTGGATGAGAGCTGAAAAGGTGCTGCATTCCTCCCCTTTCAAACACAGCTGTCCAAGACACACTCTGCTGCTGTCACCCAGCACAGTCCAAGCCTTATTTTTCCCATTTCTCCAAATCCAGCACCACCAGTCATATAAGATTATTCTCTCACAGATCACTTGTCAGTAACAGCAACATGGCTGCTTTCAAATGGGTTTTGCAGAAAAATTACATTGGAAATAGGACATGCCCACCCAGATCTGCTACTGAGCTGTTTGAGGGAAGAGAGGAAGCAGCTGAACTGAGCAAGGTGCCAAGCTCCAGAGCTCCAGCATTTTCTCTTAGGTTCCTTAAATCAACTTCCACCACGTGGAGCACCCACAGCTTCCTTTAAAGGCCAAGAAAATTGAACATGTTCAACATCAGTCTTACAAACGCCAGCCAGCTTTGGGGATGAGAGAGGGGTTACTCATCTCTGTCACTGCCAGAAGTCCCAGCTGTGGTGACAGGAGGGAGCAGCAGAGATGTGCAGAACCCTAAAGCCACAGAACTGGGTCCTGCACCCTGTGGGGAACTGGGAGAAGGTGTGGTCATCCAGCACTAGGTGCTAGCCATGCCAAGCTTCTTACACTTGGCCATCAGAGAAAATACCAGAGACCAAGGCTGGACACTTGCTCCCCCGCTGCTGCCAGGGAGCAGAGACTCTACAAGACTGCAAAGCCTTTTTTCAGCACCGGCTGCACTGCTGGGAAGGAGGCAGCAGAGCAGTCTGGGCCAAAAGAAAGGACAAAAGGCTAAGCAAGAAACTGGGAGTGTCTCAGAATCACAGAACTGTTCTGGCTGGGAAAGCCCCCTGAGATCATTGAGCCAAACCATTCCCCAGAACTGTCCCATGTCCCCAAGTGCCACACGCACTGGGCTGTTAAACCCCTCCAGGGGTGGGGACTCCATCCTTGCTCTGGGCAGCTGTGCCAGGGCTGGACAACAAATTCCAGGAAGGAATTTCCCAAAATCCACCCTGAGCCTCCCCTGGCCCAGCCTGAGGCCGTTCCCTCTCCTCCTGTCCCTGTTCCCTGGGAGCACAGCCCGACCCCCCCGGCTGTCCCCTCCTGTCAGGAGTTGTGCAGAGCCACAAGGGCCCCCTGAGCCTCCTTTTCTCCAGGCTGAGCCCCTTCCCAGCTCCCTCAGCCTCTCCTGGGGCTCCAGCCCCTTCCCAGCTCCATTCCCTGCCCTGGACACACTCCAGCCCCTCAATGTCCTCTCTGTAGTGAGGGCCCAAATCTGACCCCAGGATTGGGGTATGACCTGAGCAGTGCCAGCACATGGGGACAGCACATCCTTACTGCAAAGCTTCAAATTAAACATGTGAAAAACAGTGATCAAAGCCAGCCTGAGGGTATCCAGCCCTGTTCCCACACTGCAGCTCCTGATGAGCCTTCTGGAAGCTCAGACCAGCTCCACTCTTCCCTCAGCTTTGCCACAACGTCCCTGTGGCTCTGCCAAGGCCAATGGTGTTGAATCCAATCCTCCTGATGGCCCCGAGTCTGGAGCTGTGGGTGCCAGGAGTCCCTGTGAACACATTTCCCCCTTGCTCTGAAGGGCTGTGACTCGTGACCAATAACTCTAAGTGCATATTTGGATACAACACCTTTCAAACAATCCAGTGTTTGATGGACCTCCTGTTCCCCACCCCTGTGTACCTTCAGACACTACAGCTGAACAAACCAATCTATTTATTATTTCCACAGTCTAATATGCAAAGGATCCCTTCAGTTATGAGCAGGCTCACAGTAATCAGGTCAGCCCCCAACTGAAGGACAAGAACATCTCATCTGAAGGCTGGGTATGAGTTGATCCTGGTCTAGATGATAAATTTTAGATGATCTAGAAGCTTGCCAAACTTCACTGAAATTAAGTGTCACTTTTATAGACGTGAATTAAGCTTTTAAACAACCTTTGGGGTGAAATGAGCGTTATCAGGCAGTAACACCAGGCTGAGGAACATGTGGTGATTGCTCACCCTGACAGGCCAACTGGAGTTTAATAGAGCACAGAGGGATGTGGAACTGGAGAGATGGCCAAAGTCACAGCTCCTGACTGCTCCAGAAGCTGGGGCAGGACTGTGTTCAGCTCTTTGGAACCACACTGCAGCATTTCCACTCCATCCTGGAAATAAGAGTTTAAAAGTCCTTTCTCTGAAACTCAAAGAACTCATGGAGGAAGCCAGCTGAGCGCTCAGCACTGAGCCAGGACACTGCTGCCCGTATTCCTAGGGCACATTCCAGTATCCAGGTGCTTTGGATGTGGTTGCCAGTTTACCACTGGCAGACACACATCCAGTCTTTCCAAACTCCATGGACATGGGTGAATTATGTCCTTAACTGAGCAATTCTGTTATTTTTGAGAGCAGAGCAGGTCAGCTGAATTTCTACAAGCACAAGTGTCGCTATCAGGAGCTGTGTCATGTCCCCTGCACTCTCTGAAGAGCTGTGCTGAGTGGCCTTCACGGACTGCAGACCATCCCCAGGTGGCAAAATGTCAAAAAAACCCCCACAGACACTGAATCCCTGAGGATAGAAAAAACCTCCAAGGTCATCCAGTCCAAGCTGTGTCCCATCCCCACCTTGTCCCCAGCCCAGAGTGCTAAGTGCCATGCCTTCCTTGGGCACCTCCAGGGATGGGGACTCCAAACCTCCCTGGGCAGCCCCTTCCAGTGCCTGAGCACCTTTTCCATGGGGAAATTCCTCCTGATGTCCACCCTGAGCCTCCCCTGGCCCAGACTGAGGCCGTTCCCTCTCCTCCTGTCCCTGTTCCCCGGGAGCACAGCCCGACCCCCCGGCTGTCCCCTCCTGTCAGGAGTTGTGCAGAGCCACAAGGGCCCCCTGAGCCTCCTTTTCTCCAGGCTGAACCCCTTCCCAGCTCCCTCAGCTGCTCCTGGAGCTCCAGACCCTTCCCAGCTCCATTCCCTGCCCTGGACATGCTCCAGCCCCTCAGGTCTGCATTGTCCTGAGGGGCCCAGGGCTGCCCCAAGCACTGGAGGTGCCCCAGCAGTGCCAGCACAAGGGACAGTCACTGCCTGCTTGACACCTCCCAGTTCAGATCTCTGCATCACCAGAAGTTTGCTTTGACCCAAAATCCCAAAGCAAAAGATTCAACACTGAAAGAAAGAAGGAGATCCATGGTTAAAAAAGCTCCAAAAATCACAAGGAAAAGACTGAGCCATCCTTCTCCAGGAGTGCAGGCTCTGGGAGCTGGGAAAGCCAGTCCAAGGCCTCCCTGTGCCCCCAAACTCTGCTGGTTGTCACAGGGCTGCCCTGGAGCAGCCAAGTCCAGCTGCCACCTCTGTGTGGGGCTAGCCAGCACTCTCCTGCAATAAAACCACTGCTTTGAGGCAGGGATTATCTGCTAGAGCTGCAGCTCAGGGCAGTCTCGCACTAGCAGAAGTTTTACAGGGAAGAAATTCCCAATTTCCTGTGACTCTGAAGGACTGCAGTTTAACAGGGCCAGAGGTGAAAATCAGTGACAGCAGAACCCATCCCCACCACCTGTAAGGACCATTTTCCACACTGAAACACAACCGCTGTGCTTGAGTCACCATCCAGACAAAGAATACTTGACAATTAACAATAACAGTAATAATAATAATAACAACAACAAGAAATGCCCCTGGTGAGGCACCTGTTCAGATTACATCAGTATTTTATACAAATCTAGGAAGAAGGGGACGCTGGGAACTGGAATTTTTCAGATTGCCCAAGCATGACAAGAGACACATCCGGGTTCATTCCTAGAACTGCTCAACCTTGAAGAAATTCTTACCAGGTCCACCAAGACCTATTTTAGATTGTTTCTTTGTTTGAAAAAAGGCTCTTAAAAATACAAAAGGGTTGTGATTTGGGAAGGATTGCCCCCACGAGCTGAAAGCAGGAGTGAGACAGAAGCAGGGACAGCAGGACTGTCCCTTGTTAGCACAAACCCTGTCCCTCCCAAAGGGATGGGAGGATTGGTCTCCCAGCTGCCCCAGATCCCTGGCACTGTACACAACATAAACATCTTGAACACTTTTAAGACACAGTAAAGCCTCCTGGAGGCAGTGAAAGGGATTCAGCTGCTGCACAGACAACCCAGAACCAACCTAGAGCCAGGGAAATCAGACTGGCAAAACTCAGGGCTGAGAATGCCAGGAGCTATCACAAGTTCCAACCTCCACAGCTGATCGTAAGAGACCTCCAGGATTCTCAAAACCTGGTGTTTTCCTTTGATTCAGATGTCTCTTTTAATCCAAGAGCACCTTTCCCTCTGAAGCACAGGAATATAAAACCTCCCACGGCCAAAGGAACCATTTCCTGTCCAACGATGCCTTTGCCAGAAACAGCCTCAGTTTCTGTGTCAGCCACTGATACCCCCACCTGCACCAACACCAGAGAAAACGCAGCACAGCCTTCTGTATCTGGCCCCTTTGTCCAAAAGCACCACCAAAGCATCCCAAAAAGGGATCGTGGGCTGGTTTGGGTTAGAAGGGACCTCAAAGATCAACCAATCCAACTGGCCATTCAGCCATTCCCATTGGAATGGCTCCCACTGCTAGAGGGCAGGGATAGATGGGATATTGGGAAGTAGGAATTGTTCCCTGGGAAGGTGGGCAGGCCCTGGCACAGGGTGCCCAGAGCAGCTGGGGCTGCCCCTGGATCCCTGGCAGTGCCCAAGGCCAGGCTGGACATTGGGGCTTGGAGCAGCCTGGGACAGTGGGAGGTGTCCCTGCCATGCCAGGGGTGCGGTGGGGTGGGGTGAGATGAGCTTTAAGGTCCTTTCCAACCAAAACCAGCCTGGGATTCTGTAATTCTTTATTCACAGAAAAACATAGGAAATCTGCAAGCACTTGGCATTTTTAAGAGCTGTACCTCAGAGTCAGCTTTGGCTGAAGTCTGGAATGGGGGGTTCCACCTGCACAAGTCTCCTCCTGAAGCACCCAGCACACACCCAGAAGGTAACAGACAGAACTGCTGACTGCTATGAGCTGCATCTCTTTTCTGTTTTCCTGAGACACTTTTCAGTCATTCAGGGCACATTCCTTTCTCCACACTTCCATTTGTCTGAACAGTCCCCTTGTGTGGGGCGAGTGTCACATTACAAAGAAAGGACAGCAAATTTTATCCTTGCCTGAACATATCCTGTACTTTGTTCCAGCTTAGACTTAATTTCAAAGCCCAGTACTCTCCAAAGCCCTGCCAAAACCCAAAACAAACGTAAAAAAGGATGCACTTCAAAAACTGTGTTTATTTTTATTTTCCTCTTTGTTATACATGGGATTATTCTACCAGCTCTGGTAACACATGAGAGAAGAATCAGCCCCCTAAATGTGATTTATCCATCTCCTCTGCTCTTGCTCAGGTGCTACAGCTGTGCCAGCACATCAGAATTGCAGTCAGCTCTCCACCAGCTCCTGGCAGCTCTCACACAGCGGGGCTTAAGCATCTTCTGCTGCCTGGACTCCTTCCTTTCAGCTGTGTGTTTGCCCTTTATTTACAGGCATTTCCTAAAGAATTGATCTCTGTGCCTGGGTTTGGTCATTGTATTTATTCTGCTCACCACGAGTAATTTCTTAGCTAGCAAAGTAATTTTTAATCTGCCCACAGCCAGTATTTGATTTCTGTGGCACATTCTGGGGACTGCACCAGTGCCACCGATCCCGGAGCCAGCTGTGGGCTGCTAGTGCCACCTGGAGTTAAACAGCTCCTCCCAAAGCCTGCCAGCTCCCAAACTCTGGAGCACAGAGCCTGCAAAGCACCCAGCCAGCAGCACCAGTACAGTCTGTGCCATGGCTTGGGATCCCATTTCCACACACTGACCATTCCAAAGGCTCAGCACAGAGAGCCAGGCTGAGCTGGGCACAAGAGCTGCAGGAACTGGGAACCTCAGCCCAAGATGGGCCAGCAAAAGCCACCAAAGCTTTTAAAAACCTCAGCTCCAGGTTGGTGAGCACTTGACAAGCCCAGCCTTCAGTATTTTTCTGAAGTCAGCCTCTTGCCTGCCCTTCCCCACTAAAAGCCACAGGCCAAAGCACAGCTTTAGCTGCAGCACAAAGTCAGAGCACAACAGTTCAAGTGGCTGCTGAAGCCCAGACTATTTCAGATAAGAGCTGTCTCTTAATGCACCACTTGTCTTTGGAGACAAGTAAAATAGAGGTGTCCTGGGCACCCTGGGGATAATTTGTAGCCTTCCTTAACCAGCAAGGATAGAACCAACTGGACTGTAGCAAAACTGTCCTTGTGGGACAGAATAATTCATCCAATGTCAGCAGGGTCAGCCTTTGGCATCATTAACCCATTCCCAGTGTGCTGCCAGGCAGGGAAAGCAGGGATTTGTTTGGTTACAGCAGGAGAGAGCAAAGCAAAGAGCATGGCAGAAACACAGTGTGAGCAGCTTCAGAAATCCTGGAATCATTGAATGGTCTGATCTGAAGGGACCTAAATCCCATCCAGTCCCACCCCTGTCCTGGCAGGCAAGACCTTCCACTGTCCCAGGGTGCCCCAAGCCCCATCCAGCCTGGCCTTGGGCACTGCCAGGGATCCAGGGGCAGCCCCAGCTGCTCTGGGCACCCTGTGCCAGGGCCTGCCCACCCTCCCAGGGAACAATTCCTAATTCCCAATATCCCATCCAGCCCGGCCCTCTGGCACTAGGAAGCCATTCCCCTCTGGAGCCTCCCTCAGCAAACACTCAGCTCTCAGGGCTTGGGGCTCACTGCTCCTATTCCACTCCTGCCCCGCTAAGGGAAGTGCGTCAGAGCCGACCTGGGGCTACTGAACAACCCCTGTGACATGACAGGGCTGATGGAGGCGGCTGGCACTGAGACACATCATGTCTGAGCTCCAAATAGCTCAGGCAGGCGGTGAACAATCCCTCTCCCAGCTGCCAGCATCCAGCAGGACGTGGCTGGCTTCAGTCAGACCATCAGCATCAATAAAACATTTGGCAAATCCGGGAGCAGCTGTGACTAATGACGGCACCAACCCCAGCAGAGCACAAAGTCATGGTCAGCCCCTGAGTCATGAACAGACTGACTGGAAGGGACCACAGGAATCATCCAGTCCAGGCCCTGGCCCTGCACAGACACCCCAACAATCCCACCCTGGCCATCCCTGGAGCTCCTGGAGCTCTGGCAGCCTCGGGGCTGTGCCCATTCCCTGGGGAGCCTGGGCAGTGCCCAGCACCCTCTGGGGGAAGAACCTTTCCCTGAGCTCCAGCCTGACCCTCCCCTGACACACAGAAGGGTGTTTTGGTTTTTTGTTTGTTTTACAGAAAAAGAAAACCCCACTGTGTTTTTCTCCTTTCATCTTTCCTATTGAAACAGCAGCTTGAGACTTCCTCTAAAGCTCACCAAGGATTTAAATGTACTTCCTGAGAAATCAGGAACACTGGAAAGGCTCACCAAACATACCAAATCCTCCTGGCACCCAGGCCAAGCAAAAGCAACTTTCAGCCCAAAAGGGATTGTGTCAAAAATTTACAAGCAACCCCAAAAAGCAAATGTGAAACTGGGCTGCATTCACCAAGCACCACAGGAAATGTGACCATGGAAAGCTTGTTTCCATTTTATTTCATTTCTTTCTGGCTACCTGGACACACAGAATGGGTGAAACGCTACCAGGAGCACTGCAAACCCAACAAACAACCACTGCCAGCCTCTCCCCCAGTGCACTGGCACCCACCAAACCCTCAGAGCTGTGCTGCTGTTTCAGGAGGAGCTGGGCACTGATGAAAATGGAACTGTGTTGCCTCTGGCTGGGACTTTCAAAAGCAGCTCTTGCAGAGTATCAAGGTATCTGCAAGTAGGCAGCTCCAAGGGCTCATACCTCTGCAACCCAATGGGGAGGCTAAATTTAGCCAATATTCAATGCCAGGCTAAAATAAAAGCCTTTGCTTAACTACTGTTCCCTTTACCTCGAGGAAGGTAAATTGCTTTGAAGGTGAATCCACAGTGAGCACTACCATGGTCTGAGGAGATGCTGCTCTAAGGAAAACCTCTGTTATGCAACTGCAGTATCAAAGAACAGCTCTCCCTGAACCACCAATACTCATTTTGCTTCTCTTGGGCTAATTATGCCCTCAGGGATACTCTTGAAAAGACACTGAGCCTACACCCAAAGACACCAGTTGGTGCAAAATAAATGAGATAATCTTTTGACTACACTGCACTTGTTATTTTAGGGGGAATGATGCTGAGGGAAGAAGGGAATTATTTTATTTTTGTAGCCACAAAAGCCTTCCTGGTGTGTTATTTACAGGAAAAAATGTTATATGACATAAAAAAACCCCAATGCAGCTTCTCTTTTTCACAGCTGAGTGACCACTGAAGAATTTGGTGAGCAGCAGAGGAGGGAGAGCTGGGAGAAGCAGCTGGGCTGCGAGGATACAACAGTTCAGAGTCTTTGAAAGTGCAGATTTATGTAAGCAGATCCTACCAGTGGCTCCAATACTGGCACTACCATGAGCACTGCAGAAGGGAAAATATGGACCCACTTGTCTGGATAATGAATTCCTGTCCCTGGAGTGCCACAAGGAAATCAGAGCTCTCTGGGGAGCCTTCTTTGGGTCAAAAGAATTATGGTAGTAAGGTGACCTTCTCTCCAGCACTGCTTTGTTTTCCAAATGTCCACTTTATACAAAAGCACAGTTCCATTCACACCCAAACCCAAACGAGCAGGAGTGAGACTGAGCCAAGGGGAAATGCTCCAACCACCACACAGAGCACAGGGCCAGCACAGAGCACTGCCCCCATCCCCTGCTCTCCTTAGTAGTAACTGAATAAATAAAAACAAAAGGCTGCCACCTTAAACACAAAACCAAGTAAAATATAAATAAAATGCAGTCAAATACATGACAAACAAAACCAAAGTAACTGCCACCACAGCCTTCAGGAGTGAGGCTGAAAAGATGGACTGGTCCAAGGCCTGCACTGGCCCCAGCGAGCAGCAGCTCCCTGGGGCCATGAGGAGAAGGCAAAGTCTCTGCCACTCCTTGCTGAGCCCTGGGGTCACTCCTCACACCACACAGTAAAAGAACGGCTCTTTGCTTCCCAGCTGTGCCAAGGCTAATGCCAACCCAGTGATCAAAGCTGGCAGCCACGGGCAGAACACTGCAGGCACTGCAAAGCTCAGGCCAAAGAGCAGCTGAGCCCGGAGAGCAGCAGGGCTGGGCTGCACAGCTGGACTGGCCCAGGACACGCCAGAGCCCAGAGCTCAGCCCTCAGTGACACTGGGGCATTCTCAGGAGCTTCAGGAGAGCAGCCCAGGCCAGCCCCATCCCTACAAGTGCTGAATAAATGTGAGGATGTGGCTCCTGAGGTCACGGCTTAGTGCTGAACATGGTGGTGATGTGGTGTTGGTGGTTGAACTTGATGATCTTAAAGACCTTTTGCAACCTTAACAGTGCCATTATAACACTGATTTAGCAGCAAGGCAAGCACACTCCACCCCAAGAGAGAAAAGAAACCGGACTAAACTCCCTTCAGCCTCCATGTGAGCAGCAAAAGGAAGATCCCATCAGTCTCCTCCTGGCTCTGCCACTCCCAGCTGAGGCTCCTGAACTGCAGGGCTCAGTCTGGCTCTCCTCATGCTGGTCCTTTGTTTTAGAAAAAGACATGAAATCCACTCCAACTGCTCTCATTGGAGAGCTGCTGATCTAAACATCTAGTGGATGGTTAAAATTAGTCTGAACTACTTCCTTTTCTGGAAACAGTGTTTCAGCAACAAATCAGAGTTTGAAACTGAGATAAAAGCAAGGGACTAAGTTGCAAAACAGATGCAAAGCTGATCTTTAAATACTCCCTGACAAACCTACACTGTGGGAGCTGCAGAGTGTGGGACCATGGACACATCTCTCAAGCTGCCCCAGCAGGTACATCAAACCCTGGGAGCTCCAGGCACCGCATGAGGAGCTGCCCAGGAGCCAGCAGTGTCCTGGGGACATCAGGAAGAGCATTCCCAGCAAGGCAGGGAGTGATCCTGCCCCTCTGCTCAGCTGAGGTGAGGCACATCTGCAGTGCTGTGCCCAGTTCTGAGCTTCACAGCTCAAGAAAGACCAGGAGCTACTGGAGAGGGTCCAGTGGAGGCCACAGGAACAATTTGGGGTGTGGAGCATCTTCCTGGTCAGGAGAGACTGTGGGAGCTGGGCCTGGTCAGTCTGGAGAAGGGAAGGCTGAGAGGAACCCCATCAATCCATAAAATATCCCCAGGGCTATCAGAAGATTGTGCCAGGCTCTGTTCAGTGGTGCCAGTGACAGGATGATGAACAATGGCCATGAACTAAACCACAACCAATTCCATCTCCACATGAGGAAGAACCTCTTCCCACAGAGTGGCAGAGCTCTGGAACAGCTGCCCAGGGCAGGCCTGGAGTGTCCCTCTATGGCCACAGCCCAAACCCCCTGGGACACATTCCTGTGCCACCTGCTCTGGGGGACCCTGCCTTGGTGCTGTTGGACTGGGTGATCTCCAGGGGCCCTTCCAGCCCCAGCCATTCCGTGTGTGCTCTCCTGTCTGTGGGTCAGGCCTGCCACGAGGGCCCAGGGCAGCCCCTGACCCCACAGAGCCCCTCTCCCACTGCTCTGCTCAAAGGCAGCTCCAAGGCTCTGAGCTGTGCCCCAGCTGCTCTGGCAGAGCCTCACCTTGTTTAGTGAGTGCCTCCCTCAGGGCCGGGGTGATCATCTCTCTCCTCTCTGCTCCAGCAGCTCCTTCCTGCAGCTCCTGCTCTCTCTGTTGGAAGAATTACAGGGAATTACAGCCAGTTAGAGCCAGCTTCACCTCAAACACTGGGGCACAACCACACACCTGCTGGACTAAACCGAGCCAAGTGCCACACAGCAATTCCTACTTCCCTCTAATCCTGCATCTCATTCCTCTTCCCAGCAGTAACTTAGGATGGTAAACTGGAAAAGGAACACCCCCAGCACACCAGATTTGTCCCACTGACACAGCCGTAAAATTCCCAAGGATATTTTAACAACCAGGCTGTGAAATCTCACCCAAGAGTGACTCCAGGTTTTTTAAGCCCCAGTGTTTCATGAGTGCACAACAACTTCACAATAACCAAACCACTATGTGCCTGGAGTGCCACTGCTTGGGAGAATTCAGGGAGCACCCCCAGCACTTCACACAGCAGAGGAGTCCTGGAGCATCCACCAAAATTCAGCCACTGCAAAGGCCTGCAGGAAAAGGCTGCTCCTCCTACCCACAGCCCCTCCAGCAGCAGCCCATGGAAGTCTGGCTTCCAGCTGCTTCCACACACAGCTAAGCCCTGGACAGGAGCTCCAGATATTGGGATAAAGTCATAGGCAGGAGAAGCAAACCCTGGCACGTAACAAGTGGTGACTCCCCTGCTGTGTGAGTGTCACTGCTGAGACTTTATGGGTATTTATTGTTTCATGTCTGCACAAAGAAGCATCAAAGTGGAAATAATTACTTGGATATTTCATGCAACTTGTAATCTGTCAGTCCTTTATGGCTTTTATTGAAGGAGTTATGGATAAACAACAAAAACCAGCAGAGGACATTTTGTCTTGACAACACTGAGGCGATTTCACATCCAAGCCTCTTTTGTGCCAAAGCCATGGAAAAGTTAATGGAAATGCTTTCAGTTTGAGTCTCCTCACCAACTGTCAGCATCACTAAGGAAACCAGTGCTCCTGACTCGCCAAACTGCTCTTCATAAACAGGGAAAGGAGTCTGCCTGCTCCTGCACATGAACAGACTGCTTCTGTACCTGAGCGAGAGCTCACAAAATAAAAGGTGCCTCCAAGAAAAATACATTTTAATATTAAAACCCACACACACAGAAGTTCAAGGACAAAACAGAGCTCCTAATAAACACTTGAGAAGGAAATAGGAGAGTAAAACATTTAGAGACAGAGAATATTACCTTCCCTACTCATTTTGAATAAAACTACCCACAGCATCAGGGATGTTGTTCAGAAATGTATTTTTCAACAGCCAGTAACACAACATGGTCCTTTCTGAACGAGAAAGCTGCATCCACCTTCTACTTCCTTCCATTCAGCTTCCTGAGCCTTTAGGCAGGACTTCACTGGTTTCTGTAACATATCAAAACTCTCCTGGAAGCCTACATCTAATAATTAATTGCCATTTAGTGGGTTTTAAAGCTCATTTCTGGAGCCTTGATCTTAATTTATCAGCAAGATTCTTCAACAGTAAAATATTAATATTGCTGGGAAAGCTTCATGCATAAGGAAGAAAGGAGATAATAGATAAAAAACTTCATCTTCCAAGTGTTAAATAACGAGCTTGTCCTGCCACAAGCCATCACTTAACGCAGGCCACAGGCAAGGCCCTGCCACAGCACAGACTGAGACCTGGGCTAGAGGAAGGAAGCCCTGCCCATGGCAGAGGAGTGGAACTGGAGGAGCTTTAGAGACCCTTCCCACCCAAATCACTCCCTGATGCTGTGATTTGGGAGCCTCTCAAAGTCCTGAGCAGGATTTAAACATGGACACCTCCTGGCCTGTGCTTTACCATCTCAGGCCAGGTCAGTCCTCCCAGAAGAACTAAATCTCCTCTATGGAGCACACCCTAATATTAAAAATGCAGTCATTGAATTAATTACAAATGAGAGACCACATCCAAGAAAGCCTCCAAACACAGTCCTTCTGCAAGGAAAACATTTGTATTTCTACCTCCCTGTCACTGCAGCACTTGAGAAAAGCACCTCAATAGAGCAACATTCAATTCCTTCCTGGCAAGGCAGAAATACATTTCAATTATCATTTTCCCCTCACAGAGGGGATCATAATTCTCCCTGCCCACACCCTGATGTGAGAGCCTGTAAACAAAACCATGCTTTGGTTTTCCCTGCCCTGCAATACCTGAGCTGTTCACTTTGGCAGGGGATTGGTTGCACGTACTCCTGGTGGGAAATGGAATTCACTGCACAGGGATTTTCACTTATTTGCTTAATAAACCTTTCAGATCTGTTATTGAGGGTTGGAGAGGAGGGAAAAAAAAGTTAACTTTGCACAGAGGAAACTTCTCCAGTTGTGGTGATTTAGTAGAAAGCCCTGCAGTAAATCCAAGGCAAATCACTGTCTTTCCATAACAAATCAAGCAAGCAGTGACAAGAGCCAGCTTTTCAGGCCCTTGAAATACTTCACTGCCAAAAACTGGAGGTGCAGCTCACAAAGAAGAGGGCCAGAGATGAGGAAAACCTCTGGATACAGCCCGATTCCTTGGAAGGCTCAGCAGAGCTCTGGTGCAGGCTGGAGGGGTTTGGTTGTGAATGAAGGCAGCTGAACCTCAGCTGTGATCTCAGCTCTGCAGCTGAAGGGAAAAGGAATCCCTTCCCTCTCCCTCTCACACAGGCAGCACAACAGGCAGAGGCAGCATATTCCCAAGGCAAGGAAAACACAACTTCCACGGACCAAGAGCCCCTGACAAACATGAGGGCCTCAGCATTCCCTGCCCCAGGACAAATCCCAGTCCCAGTGTTTCAAAGGGCTTCCTCCAAATTTGCCTTCCAAACTCAGCCCCAGCCACCCCCAAAGGTGACCACCAGGATGTGCTACTGCCACTTGTCCTCCTCTCTGAATTGCCCTCTCCAGTTCTCGCCCTACTTTGGGAAGGACCTTGGGACACTTGAGCATGTCCAGAGGAGGCAACGAGGCTGGAGAGATTTATTTAAGGTGTTTAGGACATGGGTTGGACTTGATGATCTTGAAGGTCTCTTCCAACCTGCTGATACTGTGAATTCCGTGATTCTCCAGGATGCTCAGGTGCCCAACACCTCCCTGTGTTTCCCACTTTATCCATCAAACACTCTTCAAACTGATTGTGCAGGGGGTAGAAAAATAAAAAAGGCACTGAAACTCCACACAGAGGCTGAGAGAGCTGGGGCTGTTCAGACTTGGGAAGAGGGGGTTGTGTGGAGGCCTCACAGCACCTGCCAGGGTCTGGAGGGGACACAGGGAACCCAGAGACGGACCCTGCATCAGGAACTGGAGGGACAGGACAAGGAGTAACAGGTTCAATCTAACAGAGGGGAAATTAGGGTTTGATATTATGGAGAAATTCTTTCCTGTGAGGGTGGGCAGGCCCTGGCACAGGGTGCCCAGAGCAGCTGTGGCTGCTCCTGGATCCCTGGCAGTGTCCAAGGTCAGGCTGGAGCAGTCTGGGATAGTGGAAGGTGTCCCCAGACCACAGAACAAGATGGGCTTAAGGTCCCTTCAAACTCAAACTGTTCTATGATTCTCTAAATTAACTGAATTTAGCACTTTTAGCTTCATGGCTCTATTTACTGATGTGCCATGGCAGGTCAAAAAAAGCTCCCCCAAAAGCTTTTACTTTCAGAAAAAAATTTACACCCAATTATGACTCAACTTCTTTTCCACTTAACCTCCCAGTGGTCAGACAAAGGGAACCCCTGGCCTTGGCATGATTTACAGCCTCATCCATTTACAAGCTCCAGGATCTTTTCCCAAAAGAAAAGCACAAGCATTAAGCAAACAGGAACATACAGGGCTGGAGCCAGCACTAACAGAACAGCACTGAGAGAACGCTGGCCAGGCTGTCAGAAAAAGCTGCCTGCAAGAAGGATTAGTAACACTTCCCCAGGAGCTGGGGAATGAACTGTTGAAGTTCATGAATTACATGAATGACAGTTGACGTTCACGGAGCAGAGCTCTGGAAGCAATGCCCCAGGGGCAGCAGGACAGGCAGCAATGCTGGCAGCTCCTCCCCTTGCTCAGCCACCTCTGGCAGGGGCACCACTGGCAGAAACCACGGGGGATCTGGGGAGCTGGTGGGACACCAGGCTGCCCACAGGAATGCCATTCCTTTCCTTACAGAACAACCTTCCTGGAAGGCTGAAACACATGGGGAAATGGGGATAGGGAGCCCACTCTACAGGCACCCCTGAACACAAGCACAGGAGCAGAGGGTGCACTCTGGGGACTGTCCTCCTGCAGGGACACAGCTGTGGCTGTCACAATTCAGCTGTGACAGGCAGAGACAGAGCTGCAATTTGCTGAGCCCAGGGATGAGCACCCTGTCAATCCCACAGCACCCCGGCCCTCGCTGCTGTCAGTCATCAGCAGAGACAGCCAGGAGCTCCTGCAGCAGAGAGGAGACCTGAGAACTCAGAGTGAGTGAGCTGTGAACCAGCAAGCAGCCCAAAAGACAGAAAATCTTATTAAAAACAGCTGCCAGAGTCTACATAATCACAGGCTACACACCCACCTCAGCACTGCCCAGTGAAGCACAAAGAGCTGAGAGCAGCACAAGGAGTAAGAGGGGAACGGGGCAATGCAGCACCTGGCCATGCCTGAAACATCAGCTGCCTGGGCCAGAAGGGAAAATTGGGGCAGGTGCTCTCAAAAAGTGGCTCTAAAGTCACAGAATCATGGAATGGATTAGGAGACCCTAAAGCTCACCCTGTTCCACCCCTGCCATGGCAGGGACACCTCCCACTGTCCCAGGCTGCTCCAAACCCCATCCAGCCTGGCCTTGGGCACTGCCAGGGATCCAGGGGCAGCCACAGCTGCTCTGGGCACCCTGTGCCAGGGCCTGCCCACCCTCACAGGGACAATTCCTTCCCAATATCCCATCTCTCCCTGCCCTCTGGCACTGGGAAGCCATTTCCTCTGTCCTGGCACTCATCCTCCTTGTAGATTCCCTTCAAAAAGGGGAAAGACCCTGAGAAGTTCTGACTGATACCAAAAAATCAAAAAAAAAAAAAAAAAAAAAAAAACACAACCCCAAATTCCAAAACAAGACTTTTCTCTCCTGAAGTAGAAACCCCTGTGAATTTTAAATAAGGTGGTGGAATCCCCATCTCCCTCCCTATGCTGTAGGATATAGAAGGTCTCTGGTGTTATTCTGAGGCAGCAGCTCCCACCTCCCACCTAAACAAAGGAAAACAGACCTGCAGCTCCATCCTCACGGGGGAGGGGGGAATTTTCCATTTCCCTTTGTCTGAAAAGTCAGTGCTGAGATTTCTGGACACTTACAGCATTTAAATCCCAAACTCCTGCAGACAAGCAGTGACAGGAGCTTATGCTGCCATCCAAGTGCATCAGCCTGAAAGGGCACTGAGCATCTTCCATGAAATGCAGAGGCAAAAATGATCACACCAAAGTAATTTTCTTGTAGATTCAACATCTTGAGCCCAAGTCCTCAAGGACAAGAAACCTCCCAGGTCACAACTTTCCAATATATCTGCAGGGCTGCAGTGTGTGTTTAGAGTGCTGCACTGAGCTCCAGCAGCACTGCTCTGCTGTAGGACAGTTTTTACAAGGTGCTGCTGAAGCACAGCTCCAACTCACACACTGCTGAGGGACTGTGCCAGAGTTTGTTTGATTTGGGAGACTTCCTTGGACAAGCCAGGAAGGAGATTGATTTTCAAAGGCACCAAAGGAGTCAAAACTAACAACGTGTCTGTGTCTACCCAAAAGGGACTGCTTATACTTGAAAACTGAGCCATATTTTCACATTTTATTTCTTTCTTCTGTGCTACAAAAATCCCAACTGAAGCCCAGTTAACACAGTTTAACAAGTGTCCAAAACGCCCAAATTCAAACCAGTAAGATTTTCCATTCAGTATCTTCTGCTCTCTCACACAGAGCAGGCAGCACACATCCTTCCACACTGTTGCCATCTTCTGCAGATTCTTTTTTAAATGGCTCTGTAAAGACTTCTCCATTCAATTTATTTCTTTTCCATGAGTTCAGGACTAAAAGAACATTTAATTTCAACAGCAATTTTTCAACTGGTCAAAAAACCACAAAATCCTGGAATGGTTTGGGTTGGAAGGGATCTTAAAAGCCCATCCAGTGCCACCCCTGCCATGGCAGGGACACCTCCCACTGTCCCAGGCTGCTCCAAGCCCCAGTGTCCAGCCTGGCCTTGGGCACTGCCAGGGATCCAGGGGCAGCCACAGCTGCTCTGGGCACCCTGTGCCAGGGCCTGCCCACCTTCCCAGGGAACAATTCCTACTTCCCAATATCCCATCCATCCCTGCCCTCTGGCAGTGGGAGCCATTCCCTGTGTCCTGTCCCTCCATGCCTTGTCCCCAGTCTCTCTCCAGCTCTCCTGGAGCCTCTTTGATCTAGGGAGAGCTCAGAGCTCCTTCCAGAGACTATTCTCCTCTCCAGGTGAGCACTCCCAGCTCTCACAACCTGGCTCCAGAGCAGAGAGGCTCTGCTGCTTTGATTTGTAGAATTTGGAGACATCCGCTCAAATCTGTCATTAACAAGCAGAAAACTTTAAAAATGCACAGCAAAAAGAAAACCACCTGAGAAATGGAGCACAAAGTTGGTAAAAAATGGTGAACAGGAGGGCTGGGCTGCTGCAGGGTCAGTCCTGACCATCTCCACCAAAGGATGCAGTCAGGAAAAGGCTGCAAATAAACACTCAGAGCTCTCAAATGCCTTTACCAAGGAAGTCACTGCCACACCACGACTGCAGACTGCACATCCAGACACAGGTTACATAAAAGTTATTTGTGGGGGCTACCCTTTTATCACTCAAAAGCCTTACTCAGAGAATGCCTCAAGATCTCTTGTAATTTGTTTAGCAATTGTAATCCTTTCCATTAGCCAGGGTTTAGAGGAAAAAAAGATTTGAACCCAGGAAACGAGAAGGCTGAAGTGTCCCTATGGCAAATCCTACCATTAATGACAGACGTAGTCCTCAAGAAGTTAAATTTAATTTCTTAAAGCTCATTTTAAAGTGTAGACTCACATTGAATTCTGAGACAGAGTAGCACAGGTCGGAATCTGGCCCAGAGCAGCTGCTGCAGATAAGAGCACATTTTTCATAAAGGAATCCCTCACCCTTTAAAAGCTGAAGCTTTTTTTTTGGAGCTGTTCACATCAGTTTGAACTGAAAGTCACATACTCAATTTTTTTTCCATTTGGTTAACATATCAATGATTATTCCTTCCTCCTTTAAAAAGTTCTTAGCTGTAGCACAAAGTTGCACATGACCCTTGGTCTGTAAACCTTAGGCCTTAAATACCTCATTGCCTACTGCCCCACTCCAACCAAACCCAGCTTCCTTAAGAGTTCCTTCACCCAGGGCCTACAAGGTTAGAGCTTCCACAGCAGCCCCAGCCTCCAAGGACTACCAGGAAAGGCTGGAAGGGTAGGATTTACAGTGGCTAACCCAGGGTGACTTTTCAGGGACCAGTGCCAAAGGGGCCCAGGGCCACAGAGGGACACAAACCGAACACTCTGGGACAGGCTTTGGTTCCTGTAAACTCTCAATGTGTTCCTATCACCCCCCTCTCTCTTTACATTGCAAACAGCCTGTCAGCATCATTACACTGCTTGTTGTAGAAAACATGAGCATCCATCTCAAAATTGCATCAACAAACATGCTCATTTGATTGCTTCCAAACCCATCAAACAAGGAATCAGGACATTATTATTGCTATTACTCATGCTTGAAGTTCAGAAATGTGAAGGCTAATAAAGTCATTCCATTCCCGAGGAATGAGTGTAGATGGATCTGTCCTTTCAACTGATCTCCCAGCTGCGGGAGATAATCCACACTAAGAACTGGTGTCCCTGTGATTAATGGCACCTTGCAGGCCATAAACATCATCAGAATTCACTTTCCCTGACAAATCCACATCAGGGGAGGAAAGCTGGAAGAAAGGCAAAGTGTGCCACAACTGCAAAACTCCAAAGTCCACCTTGTTCTTAATGCATTAAAAACCATCAGCACATATTATGAGATTTGGTAAACTCATGTGGAATTTGCTGTTGGATCAGCTACCAGGTAACACATTACCAATATCTACCCAACCCTGCGTCAGTTTGGGCTCAGACTCAGTGTGCAGAAGGCACCATCACCATGAGCTGTGAAACTCCACACTCAGCAGCTCTTCAAAAATCCATCTCTTCTCTAGCTCAGTCTGTAATAGCTATAACTCAGCCTGGCAGAGAGGTTCTGGCATTCCCCTGGAACTGCTGAATCTATCTGCCTGGTCCAAGTGCCTGCAAGAATGCAGTACCTGCTTCAAGCCCCTTGACAATACTTTACAAACCTGCAGAATTATGGGGGGGGGGAAGCTGTAAGACAAATCTCAGCCATGATTTCCATCAACAAGACAAACAACAAAAGACAGATGCAAAATTAAATGAAGATGAGCAGCAGAGATGTGAGCAAGGATTTATTAGATCCCTCTACAGCCTCACTTTGCCATTCCAGAAAAGGCGGACAATAAGGAATTTTGACTATCTGTGCCTGCCTTACCTGCTAGTGAGCCTCACAAGAGCCAATCCATGCAGAATAGATGAAAGCTGGACCCAAAACCATTTCAAATTAACTACAACGCACAAATCAGAACCTGCTGTTCCACATCCCATAGGCAGAGGGGTGAATACACAACAATGACATCCATAGAACTCCTGCTGGAAAGCGTCAGGCTCATTCCAGACCCAAGGAACTCTGAGGAGGAAGAACTGTCTGTGACATAACCCTGAAGATACCCAAGTTTCTCTCAGACTTACTCAGCTGTGTGTGAGCAGTTTAGATCCCAAAGCCCAGAGCACTTGGCTTTGTGGGCAAGGAGTCTTGTAGGACAAGACTTGTAGTACTTGTAGGTTAGGTCAGCGTAAAACAATAGTGTCACACCCATTTTACACAGTTCAGCATGCCATGAGAGTGAAAATGGCTAAAAACGGCCAAAGGCAGAACGACTCACCTGGTACAGGAAACCTCCCAGTGCAGACTCAGAGCCTAGAAAGGGCACGGGACTTCAACAGAGGTGCCCTTATGCATACTCAGAGCAAGCTCTCAGCCCCACACCAACACTCTCCCCCTCAGGATTTCATCTTCTGCAGGAGGGCAGTGTTCAACTCACAGCAGAACAGCTCTGCCAGCTCCTCCAAGGAAAAGGTTCAAAGGATCAACACCTGCAGGTTCCAGCTCCAGGTGAGTGCCTGTGCTCAGGCAGAACTGCCCCTCTGATCAGGGTGGCACTTGGGTCACAGCCACAGCAACCTGATCTGCACAGAGTCACAGTTACTGCAGAACACAAGCACACCCAACACTCTCCCTGCTCCAGCAGAGCACCAGGAAGGCTGAGGAGAAAGCAGTTTGGATCCTGCCTCAGCCAAGGCACAGACAGCAGGGAACTTCTCCTGCCTGTGTACAAACCCACACCACACTGACCTCAGCACTGACTTCTTCAAGGAACAGCAGAAAGTATTTTATTGCTGTGCTCAGGATTTATTTGTAAACTGGCCTATGATACGTGGTTTTCCTGGGTTACACTGCTCCTGGATCACGATGTTGCTACATTCTGTCTGTCTGTCAGGGGAAGCTCAATGCCAATTCTTCACAGGAGCGCTGGCTGTCACCACTGCCCGGCAGGGCAGAAGCACTGCCCAGGAGCTGCCGCAGCACCCCGCTCCCTTTTGGCCGCTGACCTCTAGTGGTGAGCGCAGGAGAGAGGAGACAGGAACAATGTTAATGCTCTCCATGAGGAACTGCGGTCCTTTCTCCCTCCAAAGGGAAGCCAGAAGGTTCCCCAGCCTTCCCTCACGAGCTGCAGAGCACAGGCTGATCCCGGCTCCGGGGCAGAGCCCTCTCAGAGCAGCCAGCCTCGCCCCATCGCTGTGGGGCTCCTCTCCTCACAGAGCTGGCTACAAACAGCAGCGTTGATTTACCTCCTTCCCCTCCCTGAGGGAAGGAACAGAGATCCTCATGCTCCCTTTGTAAGCTCCTGCTCTCCAAGCACACACCCTCCTGTGAGCGTGGCTTCAGGTAGCCCAGCAGTGCCACCTCAGCACAGAGCACCAAGGACATTGCTGTATTTTCACAGAGTCACAGAGCAGTTTGGATTGGCAGGGACCTGAGACCGTCTCATTCCACATCCCTTCCACAGCTAGAGACACTTCCCACTGTCCCAGGCTGCTCCAAACCCCGTCCAGCCTGGCCTTGGACACTGCCAGGGATCCAGGGCAGCCACAGCTGCTCTGAGCACCGGGTGCCAGGGCCTCATTTTGGGAAAGAGCTGTAAAAACCCCACAGTGCAGACACACCCACGGTAAGGAAGTCATTACAGTTTGGTGAGAAGGGCATGGACAGCAGCTCAAGGGTGCACAATGACAGCACCATGCAAAGGGCACTGAGAGCAAAGGGGGTCAGCAGATGGGCTCAGAGCACATCACAAGCCACCCCTCCCCACCTGACCAACAACGGCTCAGCCAGCAAAAACTGGGGAGCACAGCAAGGCCCTGCAGCTGCTCCCTGTCCCTAGTGCTTGGTATGAGTGAGGTCAGTGTGACACATCTCAGCTCAGACTGAGCACAGGAAAGGGACACCAGCAGAACCACTGGGAACAGACCCAGCAAGAGCCTGGGATGGAGGAGGAACTGGGGCTGTGTGACAGGCCCAGTGTCTGAAGCACAGACCTCACCCTAGGGCAGCAGTAAGCAAGGCAAGGTGCTCTGGCAGCTGGGTGTTCCTGCTGCACCTGCAGCTCTGCCCCTGTCCTCACACCTGCATTTCAGTGACAACCCACAGGCAGTACAGGAACAGGACCTGTGTTCAGCCACTGCACTGGGAATCTCAGTGCAGAGATTTGCAGCCAGATCCAGTGTTAGCTCTGCAAGTAGATCTTCCCTCAGACTGGAAGTCACAGGTTACCACTGCAGCATTTTCTTGGTGAGCAAGCCACAGAGTCAGTCTGTGACTACACCCAACACTCCTCCAAAGATGTTCTTTTTGGGGACAGGCTCTTCAATAGCTCATATTTTACTCTCCCTCTAACCAAAACCCACAGATTCAAACCCAGCCAGTTATATTTTAATCAATCCAGCTGCTCAGTGAACAAGACCTGACTATTCCATACCCCCTCTAACAGCAGTACCTTTGCTTTCTTCATGCGGCCCATGATATTGCCAAGATCTTCAACATCAATGACGGAATCTGTACTTCCAGTTTCCTCCTCACTACTGGTTTCAAACAATTCCTCTGCCTGTGGAAGAGAGAAGAGAAAAAAATTAAGAATTTATCTCACTGTTAAATGTAAGTCTAAGCTAACCAGTGAAATGAGCTCTCCTCATCAATAAGGACCACTCAAAACAAGCAATAGCCTACCAAAGACCTGTAGGATGGATATGGAACCCTGAACCCCTTTAAACCCAAGTGCCTTGCTGACAGCAAGATTTATTCCTCCTGCTCTGCAGCAGCCAGCACTCCCAAACCCAGCCAGAAGAACCACGTACTTTCCTATAAAATTCAACCCAGCAATAACTTCCAACCCACAATATATGGCTCAAGGGAGGATTAAAGTGCCATAGCAGCTCTGGGTCTTGCACTGGAGAGCAATAGAGAGGATTTCTTAGTCAAAATCTGCAATCAATAAACACTCCAGAAGAGAGAAATTATTACAGGCAGACACACACACAGGACATACAGGACTTGCTCAGGTAACACACCCCAGCTGCCTTTGGAAAACCCTGGGATGCAGGCAGAGCAGCTGAGTTTCACCAGGTTGAAGTGGAAGCAGGTTAATGACTCACAGGGAACTGAAGGGTCCCCTTGGCCCTGGGACAAGGTAAAGGCTCTGCTGAGAACCCAGCCTGGTTCCCTGGAGCATCTGTCCCCAGCCAGGAGCAAAACTCCCTCATCACACAAATGCCTGGCTCCATCACTAATTCTTTGGTCCCTCTTTCAGATGGCTCATTCTACTTGTTATTGCCATGGGATCTCAGCTCTCCTCTCCCCCTGCTCCAGAACAAGAATCAGGCTCCCACAGCAGCCCTCTGGACTGCAGGAAGAAGGGGAGAAGTCAAACAGTGCTCCAAATAAAATAAGGTCTCAAGGATTTTGGCTGTACCTCAGTATTGTCCTGTTCTGACGTCCCATGGTCATGGTCCCAGCTTTCCTTGCTCTGCTTCCCTGAAGATTTGCACTTTCCCTTCTTGCACTTCCCCCTGCAGGGCTTCTTTTCCCCTCTGCAGAGCGCCTGGAGTCGAATGAGGAATTTGGTTTTCCAGGCCTCAAAGTCAGCCTCAATGCTGCCGTGCTTGCTCCGGGCCACATTGCTGTCCCCCTCAGCCCGAGCCATGATCCTGCTGGCACTGAGCATCCACAGCCACCTGTCCATCCTCCTTCCAACCTAGGGCAGGAGGAAGGGTTGGAAAGGAGATCAAACCAGGACCAAGTACAAGCAGCCAACCAGAAAAGCAAGGATCAGCCCTGGGAAGAGCCAGTGAGCTGCAGGGCAGGAACCTGGGGAGTCCCTCTCAGGTTCTGGCTCAGCACAGACACAGGGCAGCCCGAACAGCACCACAGCCCCTCAGACTCCACTGGAAAATTCCTCTGCCATCCCTGGGGTGAAGGGATGGGCTCTGGGAACAGACTGCCCTGTGTGGTGCTTGTTGGTCAGAACGGTCATGTGTGTGACACACAGCCCCAGCTCTGAACACAACCTGTGACAAGTGATGCCATTTTTCTGTGTGAGATGATACCAATGACCAGACAGAGATAGTGCCACAGCTCACATCAGGGAATAAAGCTAAAACCCACATCATAAAAAGGAGCTACGTTTAGAAGGCAGCAAGAGTTTACAGTACTGTGCCCTCAGGTGATTGCAGAAAGCTTTCAAAGCTGGGAAATGAATTCAGTAAGGATTTACCAAATGTGCTACCACACTTCCCAGTGCCTGTGGGACTCATTTCCCATTTGAAGTCCAATTGCTTCAGACCTGAACTGCCCAGGTGGCCAAGAAGGCCAATGGCACTGTCTTGTACCAGCAATGGTGTGGCAGCAGGACCAGGGCAGTGACTGTCCCCTGTGCTAGCACTGCTGAGGCACCTCCAGTGCTTGGGGCAGTTTTAGGCCCCTCACCCCAAGAAAGAACCTGAGGGGCTGGAGCGTGTCCAGGGCAGGGAATGGAGCTGGGAAGGGGCTGGAGCCCCAGGAGCAGCTGAGGGAGCTGGGAAGGGGCTCAGCCTGGAGAAAAGGAGGCTCAGGGGGCCCTTGTGGCTCTGCACAACTCCTGACAGGAGGGGACAGCCGGGGGGGTCGGGCTGTGCTCCCAGGAAACAGGGACAGGAGGAGAGGGAACGGCCTCAGGCTGGGCCAGGGGAGGCTCAGGATGGACATCAGGAGGAATTTCCCCATGGAAAGGGTGCTCAGGCACTGGCAGGGGCTGCCCAGGGAGGTTTGGAGTGCCCATCCCTTGAAGTGTTCAGTGATGTAGTACTCAGAGCTCTGGGCTGGGGACAAGGTGGGGATCAGGCACACTGTGGGTTCAGTGATCTTGGAGGTTTTTTCCAAGCTCAATGGCTCTGAGATTCTGCCCATGCCCTAAACCGAGGGCCTCACCCAGTCAGCACAACATCTGCAATTCCCACACAGACCACCAGCCTCATTCAGGTTGGATGCACTTCGTGCAGCTGAGGCTCTCGAGGAGCAGAAGCCAAGCAGGGAGCTCGAGGGACACTCACTGTGTTGTAGTGATCCACATAGTCCGAGTTCCCCAGCCCGAACACAGCATATCTCAGGCCCTGCAGGAAGCTTTTCCCAACACGGAAGTCATTGGCTGCCTCTTCCAGCCACTTGCAGAACCAGGCTGCGCTCTCCGGAGGCTGCCCCTCGGTGTAGGTGGCCACCAGGAACACACAGATGTTCCTGCTGCTTGTCTGGTCACACAAACAGGACAGGAGGGAAAAAGAAATCACTGCATTTTCCAGAACCTTCTTCTAAAGCAAAGAGTTACAACAGCCAGGCAGCTGGGAGAAATCAAAAGACAAGGCTGTCTCCTGCTGGGGTGGGATGGCACAGGTGACAATCCCAAGGGTGCTGAACAACCTGCACGGCACCTTAAATTAACAGAGAGAGGTCAGGCTCAACAGGGACACAGCGACAGAGAAAAGTGGACATCCAGCCCCATCAGCAGCTTCCTGACCCAACTCCTTCATCAGGGAAGTGCCCCATGGATAAATATTTCAAACTCAACCTCACATTTACAGGCGTGTTAGGGGCAGTATCAAATGCTGGCAATTCCTGAAGGAATTCCCAGCATGCAGTTTCCAGCAAAACTTTTTGTTAGGATTAATTAAAACTCTCAAGGAGCAACTATCAACATTCATGGAAGAAACACCCATCAAGGATTACTACACATAAATATACCTCACAAGAAGTTTCTATCTCAAAAGCCTCTAAAGGCTGCAGAAGCATCACCACCTTCTTGTTCTGGTTCTAAACCTTGCCCAGGTGTACAAAGCACCTGGGGCAGCCACTCTCACCCAGCTCACCCCTGAGTTACAGAACTGGCTCACAAAGAGTCACTGTCACAGCAAAATGTTCAACTGGTGCTTTGAAATTCTCAAAATGTAGGTATTTTCTGCTGAGGGGTGATGGGCTACATTTGCATAGGCAGGGAAGCAATTCAACACAAAGCTTTGGGGATTCTCAGAACAACAGGAGAGAAATACAAGAGGGAAATAGCCTTGACAATCCCAGGAAAAACTTGTACTTATTACTGGTGTTTATGCCATACCCACCTCCTCTACTAACCCATCTTCTGGATCATAGTCTCCCATGTTAATGACTTCCACAGGCAAATTAAGGGAAGTAACAGCTTCAGCCAGAGCTTTGGCAAATCTCTGAACAAAGAAAAACTGGAAGTTATCAATTACTTCAAGCCACATGAGCCCTGCTGTGCCCAGCCACAAGACTTCTCCCAGCACAAGAAGAATAATGAAATAATGACACAGGAGGCCTGGACACTGGCACTGCAATTCCTCACATTAAAACAAAGATGGAGTACACTGGCTGAGAGTTACAACATTACAATGTCACAGTTACACACACAAATTACATTTCTTCATGAGAAAACACCAAACCCAGCACTTCTCTCTATAAAGCCTTGCTAGAAAATTAAAATTATAGCGCAAGAGTTAACTTCTAGCTTTATAATCAATATCTACTGCATACCTTGCTTAAGGGGAGGAGGAAAATTGTTATTTTTATTTAATTTTTCACTTATCTTGCATGTTGGGCAATGATTGTAAGAAGCTAATGAATGTGCTAATGAACTCCCAGATCTATACCCATGGCAGTGTTTTAAGGTAAGCAATGTTCTCAGATCCCAACAATATTTCAAAGCAATTTCACAGATGTGCAATAAAAGTACAGATACCTTTGCTGTGCCAGTCTGAGAGCCATAGAAAATCTTCACTCCAGCAACATGGACCCTCTGCACCTGACGGGGGGCACATCCATTTCCCATTTTGTCTGATGTTCCCTCGGGGGAAGAGGATTTCTCATGGGATTTCTCACCCTATGAAACAAGAGCTGTGTCACATGCAGTCCCTTCTCCAAGGGCTGTCAAGCCAAGAACATGTAAAATTCAAATCCTGGAGCCACTCTCAGCAACGGTCAAAGCATTTTGGTTCCTCTCATCTCCAGACAAAGACACCAGAACCCGTTTTCCTGACCTAAGTCACGCTACAATACCCACTTGTCTGGGAGGTAGCAGGATCCAGGTGAACCTCCCAAGTCCTGCAGCAGATCTTCACCCACCTGAAGGAGGAGGTTTTCAACTCCTGAATGGCTTAATTCCTCCCATCCCAAAACCAGCCCAACCCTGTCATTAGCATCATGAAAACAGGAAGGTGCAAACACTGGGCACAAGCAGAGGGGCTTACCTGGAGTGACAGAGCAATGCAGGGGGACACATTCTTCCAGGAACAGTGTGAGGTGTGTCCTGCTGAGCTCTGCCCCAACGTCAGAGCAACAAGAGCATTTAGTGACCCACAGACACAAACAAGTCAGGCTGAGGATCATAACCAGATAACCAAACTGCATCTGGGATTTGCAACACCCTCAGCAGGCCCACAGCAGGTGCCTTTATCCAATAACTACTCACTTCCACCCAGGTTTTTGGGGTCTTCTCAGAGAGAAGTGCTGACAGGCTCAATTACCTTCCTTTTGGTTCTGGTGGTGGTGAAATGAATGACAATCCAAAGGCTGATCCCAAAAGCAATAGCAGAATAGATGTAAAATCTGTGCAGCCATATGGACACCAGGCAAGTATGGAAGTAGCTCCACATATCCATTGAGACATCTAAAGCTGGAATGTCACAGGTTCCTACAGAGTGAATATGGAATGAGTACACACAAAATAATCACACAGTACCCACAGCCTCACATCATCAGCTATTGCCCAGGCTTTGCAGAAAACAGCTTCTTGCTAAAGACAAGGCACTAAAATTGAATTAAGAAGCCTTCACCTCCTCAAGTGTGTCAGATGAGCTCCAAGCTAGCATTCCATACTGTCAGAGGGAAACTCGGGGTTTTTCCTTGCTAGGGCAGCTCTGTTACGAGGAAAAGCAGAAAATACTTGTGCTGTCCAAGTCTCTGAAAGGAAAAAATCCTCGTGAAACATCCAGTGGATCATACTGGCTTTAGTTTTACACAAACCAAACAACTGCAGTTCTCTGGAATGAGAAAGCTCCAGTCCAAGGGGGAAATCACCGGCACAGAACGTTCTGCTGAACACAACCCTTGCTTACACACATTTGATGCCACGCTGATTACCAACAGAGTTTCAAGGGCAGACTGAAACATGGATTCAATTAGAAACACTTTCACAGAATTCTGTGATGCAAGTGAAGCTTGATTTGGAACCACTGAGATGTTTCAGGTTGGTTCAGAACATTCAGGGCACAGTAAGCCAGGGTACAGCCAGGAATGCAGCACCTGCAGGGTGTCTGGGAATATCTATTTCATATGGAATATTTGGGCACTCCAAAAAGGCTGGTTTGTGATATTTATTGACTGAGGAACACAGCTAACACCCTTCTACTGTCATCTGCAGTTTAGATCTTGTTTTTGCAGATATCAGTCGAGAGCACGGAATCCAAGTATTTCCAAGAGGCTGGAAACTCGTACTGGCTGTTACTCAAGTTATCAGAGCAAAGGCTTAAGGGGATGCCCTTCAGCCCTCCAGCAGCAACACCAAGACTCACACTAGAGAAGAGCCACGAGCACTTGCCCAGTGTTCCCAGTTTTACTCAAACCAGCTATAGGGATTCTCTTAACCTCCATACAACTTCCTCAAATGCAACAGATGCTACATATATTCAAGAGAATTTTAGCTGCAAAACAGGCACACACACACGTGCTCACTATTATCCCCTACACAACTACACAGCCCCTTATGGTTATCACCCCACAAACACACACATACACCCCAGCTTCGTGCTTATTCCTCCTCTCACGGTTAATGCCCCCCTCTCCCCCAAAATGCCCCAAGGCTTTACCCCACCTTCCCTTGCCTCTCACGGTTATCATCCCACCACCCTCACAATTATTAAACACACCCCACCTCAGAGTTACTACGCTCGTACACCACTTATGGTTAACAAAACCCTCACGGTCATTACCCTCACCTCCCCCCACAGCCCCCTCTCACAGTTACCAGCGCTCACGCACACGGTTGTTATATCCCCCGTCACGGTTATTAGCCCATACACACGCTATTATCCCACAAACTCGGCTATTAGCTCATACACACAGTTATTACCCCACAAGCACGGTTATTATATCCCCCCTCACGGTTATAGCCTCCACGGACATAGTTATTACAGTTATTACCCCACGGACACGGTTATTCTGTTTCCCCCATCACGGCTCTCTCCGTCTCTCTCTCACACACACACAGAGCCATCACGCCGTCCCCTCCCGGCTCCCCCGCCCGGCACTGACCCCGCTCCCCGCCCGGCTCCCCTCAGGCCGCCATGCGCCGCTCCCGCCCCTTCCGCCCGTGCCGGCGCGGCCGCCATTCACTGCCGGGCCGGGCCGGGGGCGGAGCGAGCGGCCGCCGCCATGTCCATCTTCACCCCCACCAACCAGATCCGCCTCACCAATGTGGCCGTGGTGCGGGCACGGCGCGCCGGGAAGCGCTTTGAGATCGCCTGTTACCGCAACAAGGTCATGGGCTGGCGCAGCGGAGCGTGAGTGCCCGGGGAGGCGGCGGGGAGGCGGCTCGGGCCCGGCGTGGGGGCCGGGAAAGGGCCCGTGTGGGGACCCGGGTGTGACGGGGTCGTACCGGGCACCCCGTGTGGGGACTCGGTAGTGGCGCGGGAGGGGCGCCCGTGTGAGGACCGGGAAGGGCCCGGGGTGTGGGAGGGGGGTCGGCAGTGACCGTGCGGGGACCGGGGATCGTGCGAGGCCCCGGTCCCCCGATCTGACCCCGGGAGGAGGCGCGGGGCCGATAACGGGAGCACCGTGCCCGTGCCTGGGCAGCGACACCTCTGCGATGGAAGGTTCCAGCTGTGCTGAGTCAGCCCGGGACAGCGGGAGCTCTTTCTCCTCGCTGAACACAGCTGTGCTCCTGGCATTGCTGCTTTTTTGGAGAGGGGCTTTGGGCAAGGCATGGAGTGCCCCACAAGGGGCAATGGTTTCAAACTGACGGAGGACCGGGATGGATAGATGGGATATTGGGAAGGAATTGTTCCCTGGGAGGGTGGGCAGGCCCTGGCACAGGGTGCCCAGAGCAGCTGTGGCTGCCCCTGGATCCCTGGCAGTGCCCAAGGCCAGGCTGGATGGGGTTTGGAGCAGCCTGGGACAGTGGGAGGTGTCCCTGCCATGTCAGGGGTGGCACTGGCATCATTCTGGGATTAATCTGAGTTTTCTGCATTTGTCTTAATCTCTAGGGAGAAAGATCTCGACGAGGTCCTGCAGACACACACAGTGTTTGTCAATGTCTCCAAAGGCCAGGTGGCAAAGAAGGAAGATCTGGTTAAAGCATTTGGGACAGATGACCAGACAGAAATCTGTAAGATGGTAGGTTTCACACACCTTGCTTTATAAGATGTGAGAAGATTTAATCACGCAGTTAGGTTAGTTTGTACTGAAGGGCATTTCTAGAATGCTGCTATAGGTGAAAGGGTTGCTTGTTAAGAAATGGGTAAAAAGGAGCTGTAGTTCTTTTTATAGTTTTAAATTTGGCATATGCATGTGGCTAGAAAGAATTCTGTCTAACACACAACTTGCATGCACTGATGTGTCTGGACACAGCCAGCACTGAAGAGCTCCTTACATAAGATAAGTTATTAAGAATGCAGAGAAAAGAAGGGGATAGTTGCTTACTTCGGAGAGCTCACTTAGGTGATAGTAACAGATCTAATTTCTTAGTCCTTAATGGTGGGATATGAACTATGGACTTGCTGTGGTTGATAAGATTTCAGTAAATCTCTTGAGTCAGCATTGCCCTGGCAGCCAGGAGGGACATCCCTCTCCTGGGGTCACCAGGCCCAGTATCAACAGCTGGGCTAGGGAGAGGATTGTCCTACTCTGCTCTGGGCTGGGGCGGTTTTGGGTGCCACAATATAAGAAAGATATGAAGCTGTGAGAGTCCAAAGAAAGCTACAAAGAAGGTGAAGAGCCTGGAGGAGCCATGCAAGGAGCAGCTGAAGGCACTTGCTCTGTTCAGCCTGAGGAGACTGAGGTGAGGCCTCATCAGGGTCTGCAGCTCCTCCTAAGGGACAGCTCTGATCTCTGCTCTGTGTGACAGGGACAGGACCCAAGGAATGGCTGGAGCTGTGCCAGGGCAGGTTTAGGTTGGATTTTAGGAAAAGGTTCTTCCCCCAGAGGGTGCTGGGCACTGCCCAGGCTCCCCAGGGAATGGGCACGGCCCCGAGGCTGCCAGAGCTCCAGGAGCTTCAGGGATGGCCAGGGTGGGATTGTTGGGGTGTCTGTGCAGGGACAGGGCTTGGAATGAGGATCCTTGCGGGATCCCTTCCAGCTTAAGATATTCTGTGAAATCTGTGCTTCTCTTGCTGCTGTTTAATGTTTCTGGGGTGAATTTTTTTGTCTGAAACCTTTCCAGTGCTGTCTGTTGTAATGATTCACATTATTAATTTGGTTATTGTTTGCTACACTTCAAATCTCACCCAACCTTTCAAGCAGCTGTCAAATTTAACAAAGTTACTCGAAGTTGTCAAATTTAACTTGTCACTCTTCAAATCCAGGATGTTCACTAACCGGTTTCTGTGGATAAAACAGATTTTGTCCAAAGGGGAGCTGCAGGTGTCGGACAAGGAGCGGCACACGCAGCTGGAGCAGATGTTCCGAGACATCGCCACCATCGTGGCTGACAAGTGCGTGAACCCCGAGACCAAGCGGCCCTACACAGTGATCCTCATCGAAAGGGCCATGAAGGACATCCACTACTCCGTCAAACCCAACAAGAGCACAAAGCAGCAGGTGAGTTTCCTGAGGTATCCTGCTCCGAGGTGCTGCCATCTGGTGTAATTCCTCGGGTCTCAGCCACAGAGGGATCAGCAGAGCCCTGGGCTCTGAGGCCCGCACAGGGATTACTCAGCCATCTGACAGCTGAGTGCTGGAGAGAAGCAGCTCCTGAAACTCAGGCAATTTGTTTGCTAAGAATTCAGGAAGGGGAGAAAGAAAGGAAAAAAGCCAACAGTGATACCCTTAGAGCAGAAATAAAAGGTTTATGATTTATGCTAATTGAGGTGGTATATCAGGTTTGCATCTGAGCTGTGTGGGTTTGTGGTGTTTTGCAGTATAGCTATTTTATTTCAGACAGCTTTTAAGTGTTCAAAGTGATCACAAACAAGTCAGCCTCTTCTTGTTCATCTGTCAAAAGAGCGTGATAGCAACCTCCCTGCAGCAGAGCAGCAGTGACCAGCACTGAGAGGTGGCTCTGAAGCTGGGGAAAAGGTTTGAGATTTGGATCTGGGTGCTGGGTTTTAAGCAGGTGTACAAATGCTCTTTTTCTCCAACAGGCCCTGGAAGTGATCAGGCAGCTGAAGGAGACCATGCAGATTGAACGTGCTCACATGAGGCTGAGGTTTATCCTGCCAGCAAAGGAGGGCAAGAAGCTGAAAGAGAAGCTCAAGCCACTGATTAAAGTTACCGAGAGTGAAGACTTCCAGGAAGAGCTGGAAATGGTAAGCAAAAAGCAGTCCCTGGGGTTCAGGTTTGATTTGAATTACACATATGTATTTTACTAGGAGATTAATTCATAGATGGAAGTTGTTCAGATAAACGGAAGGCTTACCAGAGACCCTGAATCAGAGCTGCAGTTGGGAATTTTTAATTTCACACAGTCTTAGTGATGTGGGCATGGAAAAGCAGCCTTTGGTATCCAGAGGTTGCTGCTCCAAGCTGAGGAGTGCACAGTCAATTCCTCTTAGCAGTGATGATCCTGCAGCACTGATAAGTTTCTCTCATATTTGGAATGTTACTGTTACTTATTTGGTGGTTTCTGTCTGGATTTTAAGGATGACTAATTTTTTTTTTTTTTAGTGTGTGGTAAAGCAAAATTTGGTATTAAAATCTTCATACAAACAGATTAGAATCCAGCAATCCCAGCTGGCAAAGGCCATGTCCAGCATGGAGAACTGGAACTATAGAGCTCTGTGGAAAGATTGCTGCCAGACAGAGTTTGTATACTCTTCAGAGTCCTCCTCAGTAACTAACTAGGATTGTTTTAATGAAAGTAAATGTTAGGCCTTGGGTAGGGGTGATGAAATCCAAACGTTCTTGGCTGACTCATGAAATGTGGAACATTCCAGGTGTGCCTTATCGACCCAGGCTGCTTCAGGGAGATCGACGAGCTGATCCGCAGTGAGACAAAAGGGAAAGGATCCCTGGAAGTGCTCAGTCTGAAGGATGTGGAGGAAGGAGATGAAAAGCTTGAATAACAAAATCTTCCTGCAGCAGATCTGCTTCAACAACCTCCCCGCAGTGACTGGTGTAGCCAATCTTCTGTTAGCCTTCATGGTTTTTTCCAATCTCTTGCTGCCAAATATTTTCTGACACTAATCCTTTGGGATTTTTCCATGCAGTGTGGGTTGGGTTTTTTTATCATTTTACACTTGCTTGGTTTACAGATGTCTTTGCCTGTAAGAAGATTTTGTGTCAGAGTTGCACTAATAAGGACTGAGTTTGGGTGTGGTACAAGGTTACTCTGGCTTTTCTTTAGTTTCAGGGTTGCTGTTGAAGAGTGTTTGAGTGATTTGGTGCCAATTGTTTGTACCCTCAGGTTGTCAGTGTTGAGCGGAAGATTGCACTGTTCATGGAGGAGTGGCTTTGTATGTGAGGAGAGGGACCTCAAGAAAAGAGAGCTGCATTTTCTCTTCTAAACAGGTGCAGTGTGGATCATGTCTAGAAATCAGTGTCTTGGCAGCATGAAAACTGACTTAAGCTTCCATAGTTGGCTACTTGGTAATTAAAGTACTTCAAAGGACCATTCATAAAGAATTCCTTCACTGGCTATAGCAGCACTTGCTGACGTAGGGATGATGTTCTCCAAATAACTTATTTGTAGAATATATTTAGCTACATTAATAAAAACAAATGATCATCTATTTATATATTATAGATACAGAAAAAAATAAGATACTTATTTTTATTAATAGTAGAGGAGATATCCCTGGCTGTGGCAATGCTTTTGTAGGCTGAGGGAGTAGCCTGTGCTTGGGAGCTGCTGCTTTCACATGATAAAATGAATCTCAGGCAGTGGTGGCCTCTGGCCATGGAGCCAGACAGGCTTTTGTTGGACAGTAATTCCCAGCAGGAATTGTTTGTGTGTGCCCCTTTGCTTTTTAGTGCAACAGAACAATTCTGGCAGCTGTCCTTTATCCTCTGTCCTCTTTTTTTTTTTTTTGCTGCTCTCTAATCCATGCACGAAATTACCAGCCAGCTCCTGAGGCATGGGATATAGTTCTTGCTAATTCTGTTAAATCTTGCTGCAGCTGTGTTAAACAAATGATTTAAAGTTGAACTGGGGTATTGCAAAGAAAAGGGGAAGAGAGGACAGCAATGGGGGAAGGAGATACTAAAAATACAAACCACCAGGCAAAGCAGATATGGTTCAGTGACTAAAAGCTAAATCAGCAGGAATTTGAGGAGCCTTTAATATGACATTCCTGTTTCCATGCAGATAGCAGGCAGCAGGTGAGGAGCTGTGGGCCAGCCAGGGAGGAGATCTCTCCCAGGTGAGCCTGGTGCTCTTTGGTTGTTCGTGCCTTCCAGAGACTCCCCTCTTCTGTGACACTTAACAGAGCTGGGTTTGTGCTGCTGACCTTTCCTCTGCACCTTTAACTCATTGTGAATTTCCTGGAATTTCATCAGGGAGAGTGGAAATCAGCTGGAGGAGGGGAGGTTTGGCATGTGAGGTGGCTGCAGGGCTGGAGCCTCAGTCCAAGGCTGCCCCTTGGGAGTGGATTTCGGCAGCAGCCAATTTGTGTGCACTTGTGCAAGGCCGGGATCAATTTCTTCAGCAGTATTTTGGGAGGATCTGCCTCTCTAGAGCCTCAGTTTTGCTGAGGGCAGGTGAAAAAGAGATTCTTGAACCACTTTATCCATTTTAAAATGCTTTTGTTTGCTCTCAGGGGTTCAAAAGCTGCCTAGTAAATGCAGGGGTGTAGTGACAGGATATGCCAGGCAGACAGGGCTCAATGTGGACAGCTCTGTGTGCACAGGCAGCTCCCCTGGGTACCACTGCTGCTGCCTTCACGTGCCCCTCTCTCCAGACACACGTTGGGAAGCACTGAAGATGATCATGTTGATATTTAGCTTGTCACTGGAAATTAGCACTAACATGCAATTCATAAATATGCAAATAAGGTGCTGAGCAAGAGCCTCAGAGGATATTGTGTTAGTAATACCTGATTTCACAATTCTTTAATTTCTTGATTTGCTGTGTTTAACACCTTGAGCACAACAGAATGGCAGCAGGTTAAACATCTGGAGTTCCAGAACCTGAATCTAAGCTGATTCATGAGCTTGGTGCAAGGAAGGCAGTTTATTTATAAAGTCTTTTTCTGCAAATCCAAATCAAGGATTTTCTCTGGTAGAGGGAGCTTGAGTTTATTTATGGACAAATAAAGATACATGCTGGCATTTCTTGTTGTGTTTGTAGTTCAGCAAGAACGTATAGTGAGCATCAGAATAAAGCTCAGGATTGGTAACTGATTTGTCTTTGCCCGTTCCAACGAGAGCATAACTTCCTGCACAACCACGTCCTGGCTAATTAACTGGAATTTTCAAATAGGTGGGCAATTTAAATAAGCTGGCAGCTTCCAGGAGAGCACTAGTGGTGTGTTTGGGTACACATGTGTTTGCCCTGGAATTGCCCTGTTCCTGGTGGGGCCCAGAATGGTCCCTGACAGCTGCCACTGCCACGACAATGGAAGACAAAGCTGGAATGCTTCTCTGCCCCCCTCCAAGAGCTCATTAATCAGTTGTTAATTAAACTGTTCCCTACAGAAGTGTTGAGGAGGGGGCTGGGCCATGTCTGAGCAGGAGGCGCTGGTGGCAGTTGACAGTGCCACGGTGGCAGTTCCACAGTGGAACCCTGCAGTCACAACGCTGCGACACCTCCCGGGGCAGCAGGGCCTCGGCATCTGTCCTACAGGGACCTGGGAATGGTGGGCCAAGGGATGGAGGCCCCCGGCAGCACGCGGGGCCCCAAGGCCGACCTGAGCCAGCGCAGCCAGCAGATGCGTGTCCTCGTGGGCCTGCAAGGTACTGCCTCGGGCCGCTTGGGGACAGGGGGGTCACAGCCCCCTCGTCCCACGTGGTACCATCGGCTGCCTGATGTCCCCCAGAGCAAGGCAGGAAGATTTTCGCTCAGTCCTGCGAGGAAAAGCTCCGGCAGAACAGGGAGCTGCTCCCCAGCCTTAAGGCGGCCTTGCAGGAGGACTCCAGTGTCCTGGACTTTGTCCTGAAGGTACCAGCAGGTCCCTCCTGCTGCACCCCTGCCTGGTGCTGGCCCTGCACCCCCAGTTCCTCCAGGAGCTGGCAGCACAGGCCAGCAAAAGATGTGTCATTCCCAGGCTGACAGTGACCATCTTTGTCCCTCCTCTGCCCACAGTACAACAAACTCCCCATTAAGGATGCTTTCGGAGAGGGCCAGGAGCTCGTTTCAGCCACTGAGAGCCTGGAGGTAACGGCAGGGCTGCGAGCAGGGGCTGGGGCTCTGGAGACACTGAGAAGAACAGTGCATGGCAGAGGGACATGCTACCAGCACCAGGACAACCCTGCAGGGCTGCTGTGGAGGCACAGGGTGTTCATGTCTGGTCCCATGGGACCCATCCATGCAGCCCCTTTGTCCCAGCAGACCTCCTGGCTGTCCCACTCCCCGTGTCCTGGCACTGCCTGTGTTCCTACAGGGTGCAGTTGCATCCCTGGCAGAGATGCTGTCTCTGCCCTTCACTGCCTGTCCCAAGGTTGTGCCCTGGTTACAAACCCGTGGAGATTGAGGCACTGTGCTCACAGAGCTGCCTTTGCCCAGAGGCCTCGTGCAACGACAGAGCGCTGCTGCTGCTCTCTGATAACATCCCCATCTGGGCCCTGATCGATTTTATTGATCCCCAGCCTTGCTCCATGTTATGCAGAGTCCCTAAGCCCAGCCCAGCCCTGCCACCAGCAGTTGCCCACCCCTGCCTTACCCCATCCAGCCCCCAGAGCAAAGCTTTCCCAGACACCATCCTGTCAAACCAGTGACAACATCCTGGATCAGTGTCTCAGTGTCCCCAGCTCTACCTTAGGGGGAGTTTTCTGGGCAGCACCCCCTTCTCCTGCAGCATCCAGCCTGGAAAGTGGTCTCATGCCTATCCAGGTGGTCATAAAGAAGATCGAGGCCAAAGTCCATGACCAGGTGAAGGTGTGTGACATGCTGCTGCACCAGCTGAAGCAGTGGAGCCAAGCCAGGGATGAGCGCCAGAGGCACCTGCAGGATCTGCAGGATGCTGAGACGGATCCTAAGTGGCAAGAGCCACAGTTGCAGGTAGCTGGGAGCCCTTCCTGGTGTGCCAGCACCCATGGGGGCTTTAATCCAGCCCCTGCACCCCCAGCTGGGCACTGGGCTTGGCACACGTAGTCACTTTGTGTCTTCCCCCTGTGTCTGCTCCAGACCATTCGCCAGCTGGGCAATGACATCGAGAAGATGCTCATGAAAATTCACAGTGGAGAGATCGTGACCAACCTGTACCTGAGGCTGCAGGAAGTCCTGAGGAGGGTGAGCTCCTCCTCACTGTGCCAGTGTTTCACCTGCTCTCCCTGCAAAGGCACGGGGTGCCCAAGGAGCTGTGTCCCAGGGGACACCCTGCTGGTCCCTTCTGTGCCCTGTCACAGCACGGGGGACCCCGGTGGGTGACGTGCTGTGGCTCCCTGTGTGCCAGGAGCTGGTGTACCTGCCTCAATACCTAGACCTTCTGTCTGGGATGACTGTGATGTACCACGAGGAGCTCACACCCCGGACTAGCCTCAAAGCCAACGATGTCATCAAGGTGAGATAAGTGGGGCCCTTTCCCACCCCTCAGTGCCCTCAGACAGCACCACGTACCTGGGCCTGAGAGCCTTCTTTCAGCAAGGGGCAAAAGAGATGGAGCTGAGGTTGCCCACAGCACCCAGAGGCCTCCATAGGTTCTCCCAGGTCTCCCTCTTGTCCCCTGGGACTGGGGTCAGCTTGTCTGAAGTACCAGCCATGGCAAAGGCAGTGTGTCCCACACCCCAGACCACCTCACCAAGCTTCCTTCACAGCCTGTTTGCATGGACTGGGATCACTTTTGACACTAGGCATCCCAGGAGCTCATCCGGTATCTCAAATCACAGATTCATGGAATGGTTTGGGTTAGCAGGAACCTTAAAGCTCATCTCATTCTAGCCCCTGCCATGGGCAGGGACACCTTCCACTCTCCCAGGTTGCTCCAACCCTGTCCAATCTGATCTTGGACACTTCCAGGGATCCAGAGGCAGCCACAGCTGCTCTGGGCACCCTGTACCAGGATGTCACCACCCTCACAGGGAAGAATTTCTTCCCACATCTCAATCTAAACCAATACTTGAACCTAATAACCAATCTGTAGAAAGCTCCAACTATCTTTGGCAGCAACTCTTCCCTTCTCTGTTATGCTCCAGAAACTCATGGCTGAGGCGGGACCCCAGGTCCGTGTGGAGAAGCAGCTCAGGGACCAGTCCTTGGCTGAGCAAAGGAAGCACATTGAGAGCCTCCGGCACCAGGAGGAGAGCGAAAAGCAGCAGAGGCAGGTGAGCTGGGCTGTGGGGCAAGAAGGGCTGGGGCTGTGGGGCAGGTGAGCTGGGCTGTGGGGCAGGAAGGGCTGGGGCTGTGGGGCAGGTGAGCTGGGCTGTGGGGCAAGAAGGGCTGGGCAGGCAGGGCTGGGGGTGTGGGGCAGGTGAGCTGGGCTGTGGGGCAGGCAGGGCCAGGGGCAGGGGGCAGCCTGCAGTGCTGAGCCCCCAGGGGTGACAGTGACTGTCCTTGCAGCAAGCTGTGTCCATGCTCTCTGCAGAGCAGGACCAGAGCTCCTCGGAAGCGCTGGTGGGTGAGTGCCTGGCAGGGGGCAGGGCGGGGGGATGTGGACACACACACGGACATCCTGCCCTGCTCCTTCCCTGCCACCCCAGGTGCTGACGTGGAGGCCGCCATGGCCAAGATGCAGCGTGAGGCCTTTGTGACCGACAAGATGGAGAAGGCAAAGACTGCCCTGCAGTGCTCCTGCCTCTGGGTAATGAAAAACCCATTCCTGCTAAAACCTGGGGCTGCTGGAGCGCTGGGGAGCTGCAACCTCTCTGCTCCCCACCCCGTTTCCCTGCGCAGTTATTTGCTGTTCTCTCCCTGGAGCCCCACAAAGCCCCTCTTTGCAGGCAGGCACTGCCCCTCTCCATGAGCAGAGATTACAGAGCTCCATGGTGCTGTAACCCCCCGGAGATCCTGCTTCCAGCAGGAGCACCTTGGGCTGAGTCCTTGTGTCTCCCCTGGCCAGGACATCCCCAGCAGCATCCAGGCGCAGAGGAAATCCCTGGGGAACTTGCAGCAGCACATCAACGAGTGCAACGAGACGAAGAACGTGCTGAAGAAGACACTAGAGGAGCTGGAGTCGAAGCAGGCTAAACTGAAGTTTAATCAGCCCGTCAGCACCACCAGGTGCTGCTGGCCTCTCACAGTTGTGCCAGCCAGGCCACCACCTCTGGGGGGGACATGTCCCAACAGGCACCCTGACCTCCACCCCACTGCAGCCACGCACTCCTCCCGCACCGGGAGGGTTTCTGAGCTCCCAGCTCTGCTGCTGGCAGAGCACCCAAAGCTCCCACTGGGATCCAGGAGCTCCCTTTCTCCTTGCTTGGTATGGGAAGTGCTGCCAGCAGCATGGAGCTGGCCTGTAGTTGGGGATGGGGCAACCTGAACAGCTTTTGGAGCAGCTTTGGGGTGCCCCTGCACCTCTCTGCAGCTGTGTGATGTGAGTGTGGCTGCTCCAGGCTGCGGGAGGAGGAGCTGAGGGAGAACCTGAAGCAGGAAGAGGCCCGGCTGGAGCAGATGCGAGCCCAGATGCTGAAGAACCAGAAGCGCCTAATCGAGTTTGGGAACATCATTGACAACATGTTCCTCCGCTTGCAGGGCATCCCTGGCCAGGTACCACGGGGCTCCAGGGGAGCAGGCCCCTGCAGGCACTGCAGCACGGGGACACCTGGCACGGCCGCCACTGCCACCAGGGCCTGGCTGTCCCCATCAAGGTGGTTCTGTCTCCCCCAGGACTCTGGTGCAGTGGTGGGGCTGGAGCAGAAGCTGCAGCACTGTGAGCAGAAGCTGCAGTCCCTGAAGGAGAAGGTGGCAGCCCGGCCTGAGGACAGCACTGATGAAAACAGTGAGGTACGGGGGCTCCGGCCCTCAGTGACCCTGGGGACACACACAGGGCCCTCACAGACAGCCACCCAAGCCATCCTTCCTCAGCAAGGCCACAGGGAAGAGCCATGGAGCAGCTCAGCCCCAGATGGCACCAGGCACCCATGGTGCCAACCCATGGTGCTCAGGTGTGGCACTGTTGGGTTGCAACACCCACCTGCCCCCCAGCGCTTAACCCAGCTGTGTTTCACAGACTTTTGCCAAGGTCAGGAACCTTCTGGAGAAAAGAATTGCAGATGAAACACAGAACCTGAGGATTTCCTTTGAGGATGAAGACGCTATGGAAGATGGTAGGAGAGCACAGTGGGGACATGTCCCACAGTGACTGTCCCAGCCCTTGCCCCCTGGGATTTTTGGGAGTCCTTGCCTGTCTCCCACTGGCCCAGTGGACACCAACCCACAAATTGCCTCCAGGTCTCGAGGCTGACCTTGGCTGTTTCCAAGGCTTCAGACGTAGGTGGTGTTTTTAGGCAGGAGAGGGGGAGAACAAAGGCAGGTGGTGACAGGATGAGCACCAAGCCACTGCAGGAACAAGGAGAGATGTTGTGGTGCAAGAGGGAGCACCCTCATCTCCAAAATCACCTGGTTGTGAAGAATAATCAGTGCTTGGTTCTGCCTGTGGATGCTCCTGGAAGAAGCAAAGAGCTTTTGGCAGCTCACCACCTTTCTTTAGCAAAGCAGGAGCTGTGCCCACCACACTGCAGGTCCAGACCTTTACGGGAAGCCCCAGCAGTGTTGGAGATGGGCCACAGTGGTGGCATCACCAGGTCCCACAGGTCACCCTGGGTTGCTGGGGTGGAAAGGCCCATGAGGACTCTCCTGTATCCCACGAGCCCAACAAAATGTGCCAGCTCTCCCAGGGACATGGGCACAACCTCCAGACCCTCCCCAGCCCCTCCTCTCCACTCTCCCCTCCAGACACCTTGGATTTTGAGGACGAAGACCATGACTACATCCCCAGCCGGGAGGACATCAAGAAGCAGGGGCTGCAGCTGATCCGAATGAACACCAGAAGACGCAAGAAGAAGTAGTGGTTTCTCCGTGTGAGCTTTGAAGGCCTCAGGCCACCCCCTGTACCCTTTCCCCAGCAGGAGCACCTTGGGCTGAGTTTTCTCAGTCTGCTTTTCCCAGCAGTTTTAATAAACCAGATGTTCTTCATTCCTCCCAGTTTCATGGTAAGGCTGGAACAGGTGGTCCTAGGTTACTTCTGTCACTCACAACACGTTGGGGTCCATCCTGAGCTTGGTTTGGAGGTGGGGATGGGCTGGATTAGGGACAGGTTCAGCCCCTGGAGCAAAGCTGGGGCTGGTCTGGCTTTCTCCCCCTTGGTGCTGTGGGGCCAACACCTTCCCAGGATCTCAGGGGCTGCAGCCTGTCTGAGCCAGTGATGGGGAAATGTGGGGAATGGCTGAGTCCTGTGGGGTCCCAGGGTGCGAGTCCTCATGTCCATGCATGGGAGCAGAAGAGCAGAGTCTACCCGGAAAGGAGAGACCCAAAGCTGAGCTGAGCCCCCAGCCTGGAGCCTCTTCCCCCACTGCTCCTGCAGGCATGTCCTGCAACTCCTGCCCTGACCCTGGAGCAAGCCCCAGGTGTCACCAGGGCTGCAGGAGGGTCTGGGGGTCAGCAGTGTCCTAGTGTGACCAAGGACAGCAGAGGCTGCTGCTCCAGGGTGGGATCTCTAGTCCTGCTGAGGGGCACCCACTGTGTCCCCTCTCCTCTCGTGCTGCAAATAGATGGTGCTGTTTCTCCAAGAACAGCTGGAACCAAGGGGCTCTGCCTGCACTCCTGGACAGAGAGCCAGGACAGGGACACCTTGTCCCCTTCCACAGGGGAATGTCAGGGTCAGAGCAGCCTTTCCCTGCCTGTTCTGCTCGGTCCCTGTGCTTTGTGCTGGCATCATCAATGACATCGCCACCGAGGGGAGGAACAGCTGCTGCTCCCAAGCCTCTCAGCACTGCTCCTGATGGGTCTTGTGGAATGGGCATTATCTTCACAAAATACAGCACAACTTGAGGTTTTTCAGGGAAGCTCCAGAAATAACATCACGTGTCAGTAAAGGCATCTCATGGAGCTTCCCAGAATCCACAGCCACAGGTGGGCTCTTCTGCAAGTAAAGACCAGGCTGTAATTGCATATCCATCTGTTCATGTCGTGTTCTTGTGTGCCCACCACAGCCTCACCACCCTCACAGAGAAGAGTTTCTTCCCAATATCCCATCTATCCCAGTTCTCTGGCAATGGGAAGCCATTCCCCTGTGTCCTGTCCCTCCATCCTTTGTCCCCAGCCCCTCTCCAGCTCTTCTGGAGTCCCTTTAGGCCCTGCAAGGGGCTCTGAGCTCTCCTTGGAGCCTTCTCCTCTCCAGGTGAGCTCCCCCAGCTCTCCCAGCCTGAGAAATGTGTCAAGCTCTTGGTCTGGTCTTTCCACACTGTCTCTGGGGAACAGGGAAGTGGGAAAAGGTATAGAAGAGCTGGAGCTGGCTGGAGGCTCCAGCCTGTGTCCCATTTTTCTGGCTGGAAGGTAATTCAGGGGTGGTTTAGCTTCCTTTACAGGAGGAGCAGAGCAGCAGCAATGCTGAGCTCCTCCTGGCCTGAGCAGGGGATCCAAGGACTACCTGCTCCATCAGGAGCATCCACTAGATGTGTTCAGACACTGCATCCCAACCCCTCGTCACAGCTGCCAGAAGAGGGAAGGGCTGTCACCCCCAGCCAGCAGCTCCCAGGCACAGCGATGGAACTGGGAGCAATCAGAATGACTGCTCCTGGCTCTGCTCCTGGCTCCCCTGGATCTGGGAGAGACAGGAATGGGAGCAATCAGAATGACTGCTCCTGGCTTCCCTGGATCTGGGAGAGATGGCACCAGGAATGGATGTGACAAGTGGAGAAGAGGTACTGGGGGTGTGGGGAAGAGCTGGAGGCAGTGCCTTGGTTTCTGGATTTGAAAAGATGGGAAAAGGTGGGGCTGCAGGGGCTCTCCCATAGGGGAAAATATAATTAATTATAGAAGGAATAAATTAATAAGTAGGGAAGGGAAGGGGAAAAGGGAAACAACAGGACTGATGTCACCTCAGGTGACACCTCCTTAGGTGTCAGGCATGGGTGGTACAGCCCAGGGAAGGAGATGAGAGATTTCCTTTTCTGCCCTAAGGAACCTTTATTCTCTTCCTCTGAGCTCGGCTGGAGCTCCAGCACGGATGCTGCAACCAGTGCCAGGACTGGTGAGAAACCAAAAATAGGACATTGGGGAATTGCATGGAAGCATTTGCCATGTGGAAATATCAATCTCTGCCTTGGGAAGGCTGGGTTTGAGTGGGTTTGGGACTTTTTATTTTTAAAGGTGTGATGAAAATCACATGGAATGGAGTGCAGGGAAGGGTGGGCACAGCTGGGGATGTCACTGGAGCATCAGTGCTGGGTTTTATCCTCTGGGAAAATGGGAACCGGGTAAATCAGCCAGTCTGGGACCAAAAGCAGAGGCTCTGTTGACTGTTCTGGGGAGGAAGAGGCAGCCAAGGGATCCTTCTTGGAGCTGCAATGGTGGGATGTGGGATATGGGAGGTGTGTGTGTCCCAGCCTTTGGGGTGAGAGCTGCTTCCAGCCAAGGAAGCACAAACATTTTCCATTCCCATGTTGCTAAGAGGGTTCATAGGAGGGGATGGGGGTGTTTGGCCTGGTGAAGAGCAGGAATTGGCATCACAGCCACAGCAGGGCTCAGCACCCTGGGCCAAGCAAGGTGTGGGGCTGAGGCAGTGCTGGTAAAGGAGGGAAGGACCACAAGGAGGTGGGGCCCATGCTCTGACCCTCAGCAAGGAAAGAAGTGGCTGGCAGCAGAGCACTGGGTGGGGCTGGCAGGTCCCATGAGGCAGCTTTCCTCCACAGCAGAGACCACGGACCACCTCAGACCATTTTGGTGGCCTCCTCTGGGCCTGCTCCACCAGCTCCATGTCTGTGCTGGGATGAGCTGGAAGCAGCTCCAGAGAGATCTCAGGAGAGCAGAGCAGAGGAGGAGCATCCCCTCCCTCCCCTGCTGCCCACCATGGGAGAAGCCCAGGAGACACTCGGCTTTCTAGGCTGCCAGTGCCCATGGCCAGGTCATGTCCCATTTGTCACCCACCAGAACCCCCAGCTCCCATCCATCCATCCACCCATCCATCCCTCCATTTACCCCTCCCCAGTCTGTGCTGGCCCTGGGGATGTCCCTGACCCTGGCCTCAGCTGGGCTGGATCAGCCCAAGGGCTCTGTGCAGAGGAGATGGGATGCAGGGGCTCTGTGCAGAGGGAGGGGATGCAGGGGCTCTGTGCAGAGGGAGGGGATGCAGGGGCAGGATATTGGGGTGCAGGGTGGGATAATGGGATGCAGGTGGATGATGCCCTCTGGGAAGCAACCACTGATGCAGCCCATCCATCCCTCTGCCCACTCCTCCTGTTCCTCCGCCCCAGCAGGTCCTAGGGGACCCAAACTGGGGTGACTGGGCACAGGTGCTGGTGGTGTCTCCTGGCAGGGCTCCCTCCCACTGTTGGGGGGACACAGTGGTGCCTGGGGGCAGCATGTGGAGGGCAATTCCATCCCCTGCTCAGGCTCTGTCTCCGCACTCCCATCCCAGCCCCACACCAGCAGCACACAGCACCCCAAGGCACATGAGATGAGATCACATGAGCTGCTGTCACATGAGCCTCCTTGTGCCCCCTCATCCCAGAGCTGGATCCCAAGAGGCTCTCCCACCACACCCCAAGCTAGGTGTAAGTGAAGCACAAACCCCCCCAATACCCATTTTGAGCCTTTTCCAAGGGAACAGGATCAATAGGCCACAGGGTAGGTCACTACCAGCCTCAGAACGTGGGTGCCCAGGGATGTGGGATGCCCAGGGCCATGGGGTGCCCCCATTCGGTGGAAGCCACAAGGGGTTGCAGACAAGCCAGGTCAGCCGTATTTATTGAGAACGGTTGTGGAGGGATAAAAATATTTCCACTACTCTATAAGAATTTATAAACCTATACTCTCTGATACGTTAATAAACGCCTCTAGGACCGTCATGCCAGGGGAGGGGCTTCTGTAAGAAAATAGCGAGATTAAAAAAAGGAAAGCACTAAATATTCCCTGTAGGGCCCTGCCGGGGGGGCCCTGCCCACGGGGGCCACGGGACCCCCGCTGGCATGGGGACACGGGGGGCACAGGCCGGGTGCTGCCCTGGCACCCTGCAGCCCCAACCCCCGAGCCCCGGCTGGGCACAGCCCCTGCCAGCCACGTCCCACCCGGGGGACCCCAGCTCAGGGGCCCTGATGGGGACAGGACATCCCCACAGCAGCCAGCTCCCACTGCTCCCACTGCTCCCAGTCCTGCCTGCATCCTCACCCTCCCCTGCGGGCTTTCCCGAACCCAGCAGGGGTTTGGATCCTTCTCCCCAGGGATGCTGCGAGAGGCGGCCAGGGCTCACCCTGGGGACACACAGTGGGGCTCTGCAGGAAGCAACACAGCTAGGGACATCCTTGGGGACACAGGGACACTACACAGAGCCCTGCAGGGTGGTGACATGGCTGGGGACATCCCAGGGGCACACACAGATGCAACATAGCTCTGTGGGAAAGCAACACAGATGGGGACAGTCTGAGGAGCGGGGAGAAGCTGCAGTGCTCTGTAGGGCAGCAACACCAACCAGGGCATGGTGGGGAACATGGGGACATGGGGGACATGGGGACACGCAGCAGCGCTTCGCTGGGAAGCAGCACAGATGGGTACATCCTTGGAGAATACACGGGTCTGCTGTGCCAAGAAGCAGCAGGGACAGGGACATCCTGGGCATACAGGACACCACAGAAAAGCAAGTGGCAGCAGGGGCTGAAATTCCAGCCAGGGCCGGTGCTGTTGCCATGGGGTGAGAGGTGCCATGGGCAGAGGACACTCATTATTGCTTTACAGGGCAAACATCACGGCAGGCTGGGGGTGCCCAGCCTCTGATTTGGGGTTCAAGGGATTTTCCCTGGCGACATTGATTCCCCAGTGCTCCTTGTGCCACAGCCCTGCTGTCACTCAATGGGGACAGGGTGAGGACACAGGGCTGGACACTGACAAGCTTCTGTCCCCCTGCACTGGTGCTGGCATAGAGCAGGATGGTCGCTGTCCCTTGGCTGTCCATCCCCTCTGTCCCCTGTGGTTCCCAGGACCTGCTGTCCCTCCATGCCAGCCAAGGGCAGGGGAACAGCCCTGTCCCCCACAGCAGCTGGGGCCTTTGGGGGGCTGGCACCAGTGCCCCCCTTTCCTCTTCCCTTAAGCCAGGGCCAAGCTGAGCATAAAGGCTGTAAGCAGGGAGCCCAGGGTGACACGGGGACAAGGGACACACTGTGGGAACCAGGCTGGCCAGGGCCCTCCCCAGAGCTGTGGAGAAATGGGAAACCAAAGCTTGGGGGACCAAGCTGTCCCTAGTGAGTGGAGAGGAGTGGGGCAGGAGGCCCCAGGTTGGGTGCCCTGTCCCTCGCTGTCCCCCCGCGTCCCCTCGCTGTGCCCTGGTGTCCCCGCGGGCGCTGGCTGGTTGGATAAGGCGATGCCGCAGCTTAAGGTGGTGGGTGGGCGTTGGTACCGAGTCTGGCAGCGGGGCCGGGCGGGTGGAGCGTGATGTAAACATTTCTGATCGGGGCCAGGAGAAGGAGGAGGAGGAGGAGAGACGGGCTAGTGCGAGTCCTTCATCTGCTTCTGGATCTTCTGGAGCATCTCCTGCATCCGCCGCAGCTGGAAGGGAGCAGAGCCGGGATCGTGGATGGTGCCAAGCCCCAACCACGCAGCTCTCACGCAAATGGACCTCGGGCTGAGCATCCCAGACAAACTGGGATCGGCAGCAGCTAGGGAGGGGGGAGGGGGGTACCCGTGGATACACCTCCAGACCCTGCTGGTTGGAGTAGCAGCTGCCAGGATGCTGCAGGAAGGGTGACTCACAATGGCTGTGCCGTCGCCAGGGCAGGAGGGAGTGGGGACGGAGGTCTGGGGCTCAGCCCGCCCCACACTCACCTCCTCATCCTTCTCCCGGATGAGCTTCTCCGTCTCCACGTCCGGCACCGGGGGGATCACGGGGATGGGGAAGTCTGTCCCGCTCTCCCGGGTCAGCTTGCTGTGGGCAGAGAGAGGAGGTGAGGGTGCTGCCCCAGCCCCCCAGGGACATTCCCCCGTGGATGCCCCAACCCCTGCATGTCCCCAGCAGCCCCTGACCAGCCCCATGGCCCCATGGCCACCATCAGAGTGTTTTTTTCCAAGCAAGGGAGATGTGAGTGGCCCCAGGCAGCCCCCAAATCTCAGCACCCCCAACCTGCCGTGTACCAACCAAGGGGGGACCCAGGGACTTCCTCCACACCCTCCCATTTTGGGAAGAATCCCACTGGGGTTGGGCTCTCCGTGGGCAGTATTTTCCCTGCTGCTTTAAAACATCAAAACCTCGGCATCTCCCCTCTGTCCCCTGGCCTCAGGATGGGCTCTCCAGGCACTCGACTGCCCTGCCAGCCCCAGGGATGCTCCACACCCTTTTCCCGAGCTCTGCTCCCATTCAAGCCCATTCCTGCCGGAGAGAGCCGCGAGCATCCCCCTGAGGCCGTGCCACCGTGCAGGACTCGGGCCAGCCCAGCCGATGGCTTCCCCATGGGCCCGGCACTGGGAGGGACCAGCCCTCCACCCTGTGGATGCCACGTGCCACCCCAGCGGGTGACAAGGCCAGGACACCAACAGCGGCTGGCAGGGTCATGCGTGCTGCCACGTGCCATCGCCACATGCCATGGCCAGCGCGGCCCCTCCGGGCAAAGGGGTGATGGACACGGCTGGGGCATGGGTGGGACGGGCCAACCCTGTCCCGGGCAGGACGGGCCAGCCCTGTCTGGACCAGGACGGGCCATCCCTGTTCCGGGCAGGCTGGGCCAGCCCTGTCTGGACCAGGATGTGCCATCCCTGTTCCGGGCAGGCTGGGCCATCCCTGTCTGGAGCAGGATGGGCCATCCCTGTCTGGAGCAGGACGGGCCATCCCTGTCCTGGGCAGGACAGGCCATCCCTGTCTGGAGCAGGACGGGCCATCCCTGTCTGGAGCAGGATGGGCCATCCCTGTCCCGGGCAGGACGGGCCATCCCTGCCCGTGGGGTCCCGCTGTGCCGGGGGCTGGGCCAGCGCCAGGGCCGGGGTTTGGCCACCTCGGGAGCTGCTTTGGAAGGCGCTGCCGTTGTCTCAGCTTTGGCCGTGGGGGACGTGGGGAGCACGTGGAGCTCCTGCCAGCCCCGGCAGCGACAGGGAGCTAGAGCCGAACAGCAGCAATGTGTTGAGCAGCAAAAGCTCTCAGCACCCCCAAATCACATCTCTGGGAGGGCAGCATGATGGGGGCTCAGTGCCACCAAACAGGGACACATCCCCCAAAGCTGGGTGAGCCGGGGTGACACCACCAGCACACAGTGTCCTTTGGCACCCCAAGGGCAGCTTGTGTGGGACAAGAGTGGGTGGCCACAGAGTCAGAGTGGATGGCCACAGGGCTGGCTCACCCCGAGGGCAGCTGCCTGGGCTTGCTCGGGCACAGAAGGACCAAGACAGCGTTGGGTACCAACAAGCACTTTTATAGAGGGGCCAGGGGGTGGCAGGGCGAGCAGGGCGAGGCCCAGCGCGGCCCCGGCCGGTCCTGGCTCAGTCGGCAGAGCTGTCCCCGCAGCACAGCCTCAGCACGGAGGGATGGCTCCTGCCCCGGGGCACACAGGGAGAGACACTTAGAGGTGCCTAGAGAGGTGCCTATAGCCACTGCCAGCCCCCCACAGCACAGCTCCACTGCCCCGGGACCCGCAGAGCCTCCACTCGCTCCCACACTGCTCTGACCCCCGGCTGGAAGGTCCCAGCGGAGGTCCTGCTTGTGGGGGCTCTCTCAGCACCTCGGGGTGGCAAAAGTGGATGTGGGTGCCGTGAATTCGGCTGATCCACGAGCAGAGCCCCAGCACTGGCTTTTGTTGGGCTCCTGCTCTGGTGCCGGAGCCTGCAAGGATACAGGGGCCCCCTCCCTGTTGGAGCATCCTCCCACAGCCAGCCCCAGGGGTTGCAGGGGATGCAGGATCCCCCTTGGTGCTGAAGCATCCCCCGAGACACACCCAGCCCAGAGGGGACACATGGTCCCCCTTGCTGCCAGAGCACACCCCTGGCCCCAGCCCCAGCCCTGGGGGCACATGGGGTCCCCCTCACTGCTGGAACATGCCCCTTAAACCAGCCCCAGCTCTGGGGAGATGCAGGGTCCCCCTGGCCACCAGGGCATTCCCCCAGCCACCCCAGGGGCACAGGGGTGGAGTATCCCAGCTAAGACAGACCCAGCCTCGGGGTTTGCAGGGCCCCCTCACTGCCGGAGCATCCCCAGGCACTCCCAGCCCAAGGGCACAGGAGGGGCCCTTCACCTCACAGGGGCTCCCCAGCACGGCCCCACGCACAGCCCTGACCTGTCAGCACCACCATTTGCAGTGGCTGGGGTCACCCCAAAGAGAAGAGCCCCCCGACCCGGCCCAGCCCGTACTTGCGGTTGCGCTCCTTGACCACCATGCGGGTCATGCTCTGGATGCACTGCGTGCGGTAGTTCTCGTAGTGCGTCTCCCGTGTCACATCCTTCAGGTCCTGCATGTGCGTCCTCACCAGCATCGTCCGCAGCTTCACGAAGTCGCAGTGGGATGGGTTCTCCACTGCGGGGGACGCGGGGTCAGGGGCCACAGCCTGTCCCAGCCCGGGGCTGCGACGGGCGTGCCGTGTCCCTGTCCCCAAAGGCCGGGGGCCGCCGGGGATGGCCCAGCGTTACCTTCCACGATGCCCCAGGGGTAGAGGCGCCCGCGGACGCGCCGGCCCTTGGCCTCCACCACCGTGTTGCTGCCGATAACAGCGAAGGGGATGCTCTCCTGCAAGGGCAGGGGGATTAGCAGGGCCTTGCCATGACCCCCACCTACCAGGACCCGCATCCCTCCACACGCCCTCCTCAGCTGTGTCCAGCACCCGTTTGCCAAGATATTCCAAAGGCCTGGCTGTGGAGAGCCCAGTGGGACAGCAAAGGTCATGGCATGGGTTTTCCCACCCAAGCCCCATCCCACCGAGCTGCAGGTGTCACCCATGGGATTTTGGTGACATGTCTGGGTACTGAGATATGTGCCAGCCCCTCCATGCTGGAGAGCTTGCGTGGCTCCAAAGGGTCCTGCTGGTACCCCAGGGTGGCATGTCCTCCTGGCCACAGGGCTCTTCCTCTCCAGTGATGGAGCTGGAAGAGCCAGACCCACCTTCAGTGCCTGGTCCTGCAGCTTGAACTCCTCATCCTCGTCCGAGTCGCACTCAGGGAACTGGTAGATGCGGATGCCATAGTGGTCGATCTCCTCCCGGATCTGGAGACAAACAACTCCCTGAGGGCAGGGCTCTGGCCTCGGGAAGGGCATGGGAGGCAGCACACAGGGCCAATGGCCCCCAAAAGCCTGGTCCCACCAGACCAGATGTCATGGACACCCCCCAGTCCTTCCAACCCCCAGCTGAGCCCTGGGGAGATGCGTCCTTGATGGCCATGGGGGCAACATGGTCCTCTACAGTGCTTCAAGCCTAGAAAATGCTCCAGGGCAAATTTCAGGCAGGAGATGGATGGAGACCCCAGGTCATTCCCATGCCCGGGGACCTGCTGGGACAGCTCCCAGCTGGCCCACGTCCCCTCACCTTGTTCTTCATGCGCTCCACCTCGGCGGGGGTCAGGGTGTCAGCCTTGGCCAGCACGGGCACGATGTTCACGCGCTGGTGCAGAGCTCTCATGAACTCCACGTCCAGGGGCCGGAGCCTGCGGGGGGAGTCTGGTGAGCCCCGTCCCACCGAGCCCCTGCCCCGCCTCCCGGCAGCGTGGGCAGGGCTGCCCGTACCCGTGGCCAAAGGGCGAGATGAAGTAGATACAGCAGTGCACTCGGTTGTCCTGGATGTTTTTCCGGTTGAGGCCACTTTCGTCACGGAAATACTGCTCGAACTGCTGGTCGATGTAGTCGGCCACTGGCTTCCAGCTGCAGGGACAGCGAGGTGACACCGAGTCCTCTGTGAGACCCCCTGCTCTCTGTGGACCCCCAGCTCAGTACCTCCATGGCTCAGCACCTAAGGCCATTGAACCATGGGCATCCCACCCACCATGGGGTTCCTGCCCTGGGGAGACCCCCACCCCACGGCACTCAGCATCCCACCCACCCTGGGGACAGTCCCCACCCCATGGCACTCACCACTCGGTGTTGTTGACGGCGTCCCCGAAGCCTGGCGTGTCCACGATGGTCAGGCGCAACTTGACCCCCTTCTCCTCGATGTCCACGACGTGCTTGGTGATCTCCACCGTCTGCGTGATGCGCTCTGTGAGGAGGCACACACATCACCAGGGAGGGTGGAGGTAACATGGGGACATGCTGCAACTCCCAGGTGTCATCCCCACCCTGGGAGCTGGGTGACCTGGCTGGATCAGCCCCAACACATGCCATGCTCCAGCCCAGGAGAGGATGCTCCATGCTGTGGTCCCCACATCCCCATGGATGGGCACCCATCCCTTGGTGGCTGTGCCACTGCCACCCCAGGACCCCAGCTCAAGCAACACAGGGGTCTGCTGGGGCTGGGCCTTGCTGCAGGACCCCACAGCTCCAGACTGCACATGCTCCTTCACCCCAGGACCCTCCATGTCCCTGCATCCCCAAGGATCTCCTGCTGCATTGTGTGTTTTGGCTGTCACTCCAAGCAACGGAAAGAAATCAAACAAACCCCTTGAATTCCTGGGGATCTGGGCAAGTTTGGGCCATTTTAATTCAAAAACTGGCTGCAGATGAACTGGCACTGTGCCCCAGGTTCTGACTGTCCCCAACCTCCCAGAAAAGCTGTGGCTCCAGCCAATCCCCAACAAGCCAGGACTTGTTTTCCCCTTGGAAATAAAGTCCCCATGGGTGGTCCCCATCTTGTCCAGAGGGGTCCCCACTGCCTCAGAGCAGTCCCCAGTGCCAGTGACAGCACATGTCATTTCAGGGGCAGGGAGAGGGGCTGCAGCCCACAGGAGCATCTCTGGGCTCTGCACTGCCCAGGTCACCCAGGACACCCCTCTGGGCCGTGCCTGTCCCTCTGACCTTCGGCGTTGAGCAGTTTGCGGTCCCTGTACATGTCCGTCAGGAAGAGGCTGTTGACCAGGGTGGACTTGCCCAGCCCAGATTCCCCTGAGAAAGCAGGACAAAGATGAGGGGGGCAGCCAGGATCCCCCCCTCCCCAGCGCAGGGTGTTTGGGATGCAGAGTGGGGTCAGCACCTCCAGGCCAGCTGGACCCCCATACCTGCCACCATGAGGGTGAAGTCAAAGCCCTTCTTCACCGACTTGCGATGCACCTGGTTGGGCAGCGTGGCAAAGCCCACATACTCCTTGTCATCCTGCAGAGGGCAGAGGAGATGTGGGACAGGGACGCTACCAGCCCACCTCCTACCCTGGGAAGACCCCCTTCCCCCGGCCCACAAAGGGATTCCCAGGGTTGGAGTTCCAGGGGATGAGGCCATGCCTGCCCAAAGCCTTTGCGTTCACAAGATGGGAACATGCTCCATCCCGCAGCCCCTCGCCCCGCGTGTGTCCCTCCCTTCCCAGGGATACATCCTGCACCTCGGAGGAGTCGTAGGGGTCCAGCTGTCCCCAGGGGCTCCGTGGGCGATTGGGGCTGGGGGGCGGGGGGGCGGCGATATGCTGCTGGAAATCCGAGGGCCGGGAGCGGGAGAAAATCCTGGTGTCCCTCTCGTCACTGGCTTCGTCTGGGGGGACCCTGGCCACGCTGCCCAGGGGGTGGCCGGGCTCCCGCCGGCTCTCTGGGGCCTCCACCTTCCGGGAGCTGTCAGCTGCTGGGCAATCCCGCAGGAACTGGGTCAGCTCAGCCTCGTCCGAGTCCTCCTTCAGGAAACGTTTTATCTGGGGACCAAAGGAGGAGGTGACACTGGTGGTGGCAGTGCCAGCCTGATGTGGCACCACCCAGCTCAGCCACACAAGCTCCCAAACCGCAGCAGCCAGACACATGCAGCCTAAAGGTGGCAGGGATGGGAGGAGAGACGAGACACGGCCACCACAGGGGACGAGCCACCACCCTGGGGACAGCCACGGGTACAGCCATGGGGATGGCAGTGGGGACAGCCGTGGTCCTGTGCACCTCGGGCGCTTACGACTTGCGGCGTAGGGATGGTAGCCAGCTCCTGGCACTCCGGGGGACAGGGGTAGGCACCTTCCCCCTGGGCACCCCGCCGCTCCTCGGGGTCTTCTGGGGCAGCCGGGACCCCCCCGCACCCCATGGCCTGCCAGGAGGACAGGGAGAGGGCCGGGAGGAGGCAGAGACACCAAGAAGAGGTGAAGAGCGATTGGGGGGTGGCCTGAGCGGGGCTGCAGCCGGGGAAAGGCAGAGAGTGGGCAGGGGTCCCCTGGCGCCCATGCCCCCCGCCCGCTGCCCGTTCACGGGGTGTCAGCACAGGGGCCCCCGTCCCCGCATTCCCGGGAGAAAGCCAGGGCAGGGGACCCGGCCCAGAGACATGACCAGGACCCCGACACCTCCTTCCCCTGTCTCTTCCCGTGGAGCGAAGCGCGGGCAGCGGGCGGGGGCTGGGGGGGGACAGGCACAGCTGCCCCCGAGCTGCTGCCCGTGGGGTGGCGGGGCTGGGACGAGGGACGGGAACGCCGGGATTGGGATGGCTCCACATCCTGTTTACAAGCGCTGGCGGGAGGAGACGCGTTCCCAAGGGCACGTCCGGCAGCGGCTCCCGTGGGACCAAGCCCCGCTGCCACCAGGCACCAACGTCCCCAAGGTCCCAAGGCAACTGCCAGGCGACCCCAGCCCCAAACGAGAGGGACGCGGGGGCCGGGGGAGCCCGTGACTCTGCGGGCTCCCAGTTGGGGGAGTGCCCCCCCAGACCGGGGCCTCGAGGCGAGATCCCTCCATGGGGACACGTGTCCTCCCCTACGCCTTGTCCCCGCTCGCTGGCGGGGCGGGCAGCGGTGCCGGCGGCAAGGCGAGATGCGCGGAATTAACGGGCTGGAAACAAGGTCAGGGCGCTCGCTGCCCGGGCTGAGCGCTCGCACGCCTGGCCCCGCTCCCGCTGCCCCCGCGGCCACAGCGCCGGGACCACGGGGCCAGGCTGGGGAACAGCAGGTGGCCCCATGGCGGGGTCTGAGGGACCCCCATGCTCCCCTCTGCCCCAGCGGGTCCCGAGTGCTCGGTGGGTCTGTGTGACCGCAGCATCCTCTTCCTGCCCTTGACCTGGGGGGCCTTAGGGCCAGCCCCCAGCGCAGCCCGGCCGGGGACTCTCGGGGATGGGAGGTGATGCCACCACCAGCGGCGAGCGCTTCCAGCCCTGCTGCCGCTCCAGCCCTCGGGGCTCCAGCCCTTTGGGGCTCGCCCTCGTCTCCCACCCCCGGCGAAGCCGGTGACTTCGGCAGTGCCGCGGCACCGAGGTTCGCGCCGCATCCTTGGGGGTCCTGCAGCAAGTGCAGCCCGGGCAGGGCTGTCTCGGGAACGGAGGATCAGCTGTGGCACCTTCCCGCAGAACCGGGGCGGTCCATGTCCCCCACCCCCTCTGCCCCCTCTCTCGCCCCGCTGGGGACGGGCGCTGCCCTCGTACCTCTTGCCCAGGCTGCAGCTCGGGGCAGGTGGCCATGGCACAGCCAGCGTCGCCCGTGGCCAGCAGAAGATGCCGAGTGGCACCGGCTGCGCCGAGGGCTGGGGAGCAGCATTAGCATAACTCCACCCTGGGCAGGCTCCGCGCCGGGCGCCCGCGGCACCCAGGAGCCAGACTCGGCCCCTGCGAGAGGCACGGCAGGAGTGAGGGACGCCCGGGTAGACCTAAACCCAGTTCCTGCCCGGCTGGGGAGGTTTAAAGGAGCAGCCATCATTGGCCAAGGGAGGTCCTTGGTGGGGGCTGCAGGACCACCACCATCACCACCACCAGCATCAGCACCCCTGAGCTGAATGCACAGATTGGCTACAGCCCAGGAGGACACTCAGTCTTTGGAAACACCTCTGTCCCAGGACAAAAATCCACTCCATCCCGGGACAAAACTCCCTCCATCCCGGGATAAAATTCCTCTCCATCCCAGTGCACACCACGTCCACTCCCACTGCCCACCTGGAGCATTCCCCAGCAGGGCTGCACAGCCTCTTTGAGGTCAGAAACCCAGTTTTCCCACACTTTTGCACCTGACACTTAAAGCTTCCCCGCATGGCTTTAAGCTCTTGCTCGAGCTGGGCCTGGCTGGGAAGGACCCAGCCCTGGCGTGGGAGAAGCAGGGACGCTGCCCACCACTGAGATCTCAGGCAGGAGCTCCAGCATTGCTGCCTCGGCTTTTCCGGCTCATCTCTGGGAGGCGAAGGGTTAACAGTGCCCCAGGAGGAGCCCGTGGGTGGCAGTCAGGGTTCCCCAGCTGTCACTTCGGGGTCACCAGGGATGGTGATTCACCTTGATGCATGTCGAGATGCATCAGAGCAGCTCAGGCGCGATCCAGGGTCGCTCGGCCACTTTCCCAGCGTCCCAGCCTGCACTCCCGGCAGGAGTAGGGATTTACGGCAGCGGGAGCCCGGGGCTGTGTCGGTGCCCCCGTAAGCAGATTACACACGCGGCTGAGTGCAAGCCGGCCTCACACCCGGGCTGTCAGCGATGGCCCGCACGCCCAGCCTCGTCCCCGCCTGTCACTCTGCATCGCACCGTCCCCGCGCGGTGACAGCCCGAGGGCTGCGGCGCGGAGGCACACGGAGGCAGCGGGCAAAGCCTGACCTAGGAAAGCCACCGGCTGCCCCTGAGCATCGTTCCACGGTACCACATTCCCACGGGAGGTGTTTTCCCCGGCAAAGGAAGGGAATGTCCCGGCGAGGTGCTGTCCCTACCGCCAGGCTGACAGGCGTTCCCAAGCCCTCTAAAGGTGACACCCAGAATGCCACCCGCGGCACGGCCACTGTGTCACTATGGCTGAGTATCCCAGGCACAAACGCTGTCCCAAAGGCACGAACCCCGCGCAGAAGCTCCCAGTAAAAGCCCAGTGCTGCCAGGATCAGGCCAGCTCGCTCCCAGGGAGAGAGGACCTGGGCTGTGCCTGCCCGGCCCCGCCTCTGGATGCACGGGATGCTCCTGCCGCAGAATCAGGGTAGCCCCAGCTCTGCCATCCCACCCCTCACTCAGCAGCATTCCAGATGGGAAACTGAGTCTCCCGGCAGCTCCAAGAGGAGCAGGGCATCCCAAGGCTGAAGGGGTAGGCTGTGGTGTGGGTTCCTGCTCTGGGCAGGGGGTCAGCTCGGGCAGGTGAGCATAGGGGATGAGAGCCACAGCCCTTGGTGCAGCAGCTCCAGTCCCTCTCCCGTAGTTTGAAGGGCCTGTGAGCACCTGAGTGGAGACCCCAGGATGGGACCATGGCTCCCTGTGAGCCGGGACATGACAGCGAGGCCTGTCCAGGCTGGAAACCAGGTGAGATCTCAGCACATGGGGCTGGGCAAGATCTGACCCGCTCAGAGCCGGGAGCAGAGACCGGCAGGGGATGGGGGGGGGG
>NW_024528710.1:677048-693876 GCF_017590135.1 Pyrgilauda ruficollis | reverse complement strand
GTGGGGGGCGGGGACAGTGCTCATGCTGCCTCCGGGCCAGCTGGGAACTGCTTTGGGGACAGAGGGATGTGGCACTGGTGACAGGGGCACCGGCTCTGCCTCTGTGGGTCCTTCTGGAGCACCTCCAGCCCCAGCTCACCACACGTGCACGGGTGAGGGAGCCAAGCTGCCCCCGGTCCCCAGCTGTGACTGCTGTCTCCCCCCGATGTTTCCGAGGCTGATGTGTGCATCCCACAGCCACAGTCTGGAGCCTGTCGGGAAGGCGCTCCGTTGCGACACGCTCCGCCAGCCTCTCTGGTTTCACTGCATCCAGCTCCGGAGGAATGTGCCGGGCTGGTTCCCACGGCGGCTGCCGGGGCAGCGCGGCCGCGGCGCTCTCCACCAAGGCCACTTGTCCCGGCAGCCACAAGCCGGTGCCACGCGATCCACGGCCGCAGCCCTCTGTCCTCACCCCCACCCTGGACACAGCCCGAGGTCCCCGCGGAGACGTGGCCAGGCCGGGCGGCTCCTGCGGACCTGCCGCCGCCGCAGAGTGAGGCAGAACGGGAGATGCAGAGCAAGCTCCCGCGGGCTGGGAATGCCAGCGGCGGCTCCGGACCTTGCCGGTGAGTACAGAGCCGGCTCCATGCGAGTGACGGTCCCGGCCGAGGGCCCGGCCGGGCTGGCAGTGCCACCAGCGCCGCAGCCCCGGGACCTGCCAAGAGCTGGGAACCGATGCACGGCACGGAGCCGCATCAGAGCGGCTCCCGCTGCCCTCGCACGGACACCCGTGGGAGGAGCGCAGGACGGGGGGACACGCAGGTGACGCTCCCGAGCGCTGCCCTCCCGGATGCTCCGGTGAGGGGCTCGTGGCCCCCCCGCCTCCCCCGGGGCTGCCGCCCTCCGGGGCCGGGCAGGTGCTGCCCCGCCGCCCGTGTTCCCCCCGCGTTCCGCTGCGGCACCGGCGGCCCCGGTCCGCTCCGCCCCCGCGCACCGTCACCTTCACGGAGGGCAGCGGGCTGCGGGAGCGGGCCCATGCCACGGTGCGGGGCGGTGCGGGGCATCCCGGGCCGGGCCGGTCCCACGTCCGCGCCGGCCTTACCATGGCTGCGGCGCCGGGCGCCGTCCGGGAGCGGCGGCTGCCGATGGGCACGGCCGGGCCCCGCCGCGGATTAGCAGAAATAGCAGCGGCGGGGGCGGGGGCGCGGCCGCTCGGCATCACCGGCAGCGGCACCGGGCACCGGCACCGGCACCCGGCACCGCGCTGCGCGCGGGTACAGGCAGCGGCGCCAGCGCTCGGCGCCGGCACCGGGACCGAGCAATGTGCACCGGGCACCGGGCACCAGAACCAGACACCGCACACCGGGCACTGGCACCACGCACTGGGTGCCAGCATCGGGTACCAGCACCGGGCACTGGGCATCAGCATCCAGCCTTGACATTCGGTTCTGGCATCGATGCCTGGCACCGGCCCCAGGCACTCGCTTTGGCACCGAGACTGGGCACCGGGCACCGGCTCCGGCAGCGCTCACTGGGCACTGGGAGCTGCACAGTGGCACGGGGTGGTGGCACAAGGCACCGAGCACAGGGCTCCAGCATCAGTGCTAGGGCACCAGCGCCAGGAACAAGACACTGCAGCAGGGACAGGGTACCAGTACCAGGGACAGGGCACATGCACTGGGTGTAGGGCACCAGTACTGGGTGCTGGGCATTGTCAGGACCCGGTGCAGGCAGTAGGTACAAGGCCCCAGCGCCAGTTAGTGGTGCAGGTGAAAGGGAATGGCTTCTGTGACAATGAGTGACCTCCTGGCAGTGTCACCAGCACCGGGCATTGCCCTGCAGGTACCAGGTACTGTGCAGGAGGCAATGGGCTCCACACCAGCCACTGGCTCTTGGGAGTACTGGGCACCAGTTCGGGCGTGTTGGGTACTGGGAAAACACCCCAGCACTATACATTCCACAGCACCTGCTGGGTACCAGGGACTGGAGACTCCACTGGGCACAGGTCACCGAATCCCAGTCTCCCAGTGTTCCCTCTGCAAAATCCCAGCCTGCCTTCCCCTCCCGAAGCCCTTCCCGGGGCTGCTGCTGAGCCATCCTACCCCTGCCAGGTGGGCTGGCAAAGGGGCCCAGACAGACACCCAGCTGGCTGTGCCCCTCACCCCATCCCCATCTCTCCTCAGGGATGGCAGTGCCTTCCGGGGATACCCCCGGCCCCGAGCCCATGTGAGTGGCAGTGGCACGCGGCCGTGTCCCCGTGTCCCTGAGGGCAGGGAGGATGCTGGCACCGCGGGCGGGGTTGCCCGGGGCGCTCGTGTTCCGGCCATGAAAGGGGCCGGGGGAGCCTTAGCCGCGGTGGCTGCACCCCGTGGTGAGCATCTGGCAGAGCTCAGCCCTCCCCAAATTTCAGTCTCCCGGCCCAGCTGCTCCTCAGAACTGTCCTTATCCCACTTCAAACTCACTCCAAGCCAGGGAGCTGGTGAGGTAACGTGCATTCCCAGCACATCCCTCTCATGGGCTTCTCCTCACTTGCCTTGGTTTCCTTGCCCATGAAAAAAGCCAGTGATGATTCCCCAGGAGAAGACAAATCCAGCCCCAGGCTCTGACCGAAGTTGTGTGACTCCACAGGGACTATCTCAGCCTTGTCCCCAACCTTGTCACCGCCTGGAATCTCTTTCCCTCAGACGTTATAGATCCAGGCTGTGTCCAGATGGCACATTCCCTTTATTCCCATAAATAACCATCACAGGCTCAACACAGCCTCAGAGAGCACCGGTGGCCACCTCGATCCTGTATTCGGGGGGTCCAGGCAGGGATCCTTCTCTCCTGGCACCTCATCTTGGCCGGCTGGGGGGTCCGGGCAGGGGGCAGGTAGGGGCAGGCAGGGGCAGGCAGGTGAGGATGGTTGTTTACATCCCTAATCCCCACAGCCAGCGCTTTCCTCCAGGATTACCGGGGATTAGGGGCTTGGGGGCTCCAGGAGCTCAGCCTGGGCTCTCCCTGCCCTTGAAGGAGCAGCGCCGAGCCCCGCGGGGGCGGGAGGGCACTGCCGGCTGAGCCGGGCCTTTTCAGGCCGGCACTGCCGGGATGAGCTCGGAGTTGTCGACCTGGCCAGGGGGCACAGCCCGGAGCAGCCACCCGCTTGCCACCGCCTCGCTCCGGTAGCCCAGTGCGCATCGAGGCCGGGGAGCTGCAACCTGGGCTTTACACGGAGCATTAAAAGCTGAAGGGATCAGCTGCGGAGCGGGAGGGGACACAGGGACTGCACCTTCCTGTCTGGGAGATGACGCCAAGGGGAGAGATGGTGACGCCCAGGGAGGGTGGCACAGCTGGAGAGGTCCCCAGGGCCCCCGAGGCACCCCGGGGTCCCCTGGGCCGGCAGCAGCAGCCATCCTATGGCCCGGCCCGGCTGGGAAGTCTCCGCTCGCTACCGGGGCCCGGAGCTCTATAATTACCATGGGAGGCTGAGTTATTTTGGGAAGCGGCTTTGCTGCTGCCAAAGCTTTTATTCCTCCAAACCAAAACAAGATGGAAAGAGCCCAACCCAGGATGCTGCATCCGGCGGGCGTGGGGAGCTTAACCTCCTCGCTGCCTGCCCCGGGGCTGCCGGCTCGCCCTGCCCGCAGCGGCATCGCCCGCACCGAGACAGCGCCTGGGGCTTGGGCTGCCCGGGAGGGTTCGAAGGAGGGTCGGGGGGCAAGATTTGGGGTCATGGAGACCACAGGGTGTCAGCCAGGCATGGGATGGGGCTGGGGTCAGTACCGTCCTCGTCTGCTGGCACATCCAGAGGCCACGTGTTCGGATTCTTCCCTGCATCTGCCGTGAGAACCTCTATTTTTAGCTCTCCCTTACAACGGGTTGGTCTGGGGGCCTTCCCAGCGCGGTGGCTGGGCCGAGGAATGCCATGTGCAGGGAGTGGAGCACCTCACTGCAGTGACACATCCCAAGGGACAAAGCCCCAAGGGTCCATCCCCAAAGCCACCAAGCACAGGCAGAAGTTCTGCTCTCCCCTCTCCAAAGCAGCCAAACAGATTCCGATCTGGGAATAAACTCATTTTTCACACTGTGGAAAGGACAAGCCACATCAGGCACCCTACAGTGCTTCCCAAGATCTGCTCCAGCACAGGGATGAGGTGGGTTGGGGGGTCTCTGCTCAGGGTGGACCCTGAAAACCTGGGGTGTAGCTCCTGCCTTTTGGCCTCTTTCCCTTGGTCTGAGCCCAGAAGGGCTGCCCATGCCTGGGCTGCTCCCTGTGCTTGAGTCTAATAGGGCAGCCAGTACCCAAACCCATGGTCTGGGGTCTCCCAAACCCATGGTCTGGAGTCTCCCAAACCCAAAACCCACATGCCAGGGTCCCACAGCTCCCCAAACCCACATACTTGGGCTGTCTCTACAGGGAGCTCCTGCTCAGAGCAGGGGGGCCTGGGAGTTCTAAGGGTCCACATTCCCCAAGTCCGGGTATGCCAGCCCCTTGGAGGGGTTTGGACACGGGATGAGCTCTATAGGATGTGTCACAGCAGTGGGGAAGTTGTCACAGCCATCCAAACCCACGAGCCCATGTGGTCCCACCCAAGCTCTGCCCACACAAGGCCCCCTTCCCTCCTTGGACTGAACCTTCCCACAGCTCATCACGTGTCACCAGCTCCCAAATCCCTCCCAAAGGACTCATCAGTCCATGTTGCCCATCCCTGGTCCTGCCTGGGGACTTGGTGGCACTGGAGAATCCAGGAGCACCCACCACTTACCTCCCTCCGGAGCCCCAGTGCAAAGGGGCTGTGCTGGAGCTGGGGGAGGATGGCACTGGGACTGAGGAGAAGCCATTTTTCCCACCAGAAGCAGCTGAGGCTTTCAGGTACCTCCAGCAGTCCTCTCCCAGGTGCCTGTGTCCCCACAGGACTGGGTCAGGGATGGGCCCCAGCGAGGCAGGCAGGGCTGGCAGAGAGGGGCAGGATGGCAGAACCGTATTCCCAGGGCTGTGTTTATAAATGCCACATTTATGTGGACCTTACCAAAACTTCTGGCAAATGAGGTGGGAACTGTTTCCCGTGGGATTTTCTTGTCTGGATTTGGCCAGCCTCACCTGTCAGGGACTAGAGGACACCAGAGGGGGGACAGGAGCTGCAGTGACAGCCCTTCTTCCCATCCCCATATCCCACAGCCTGCTCCAGCTATGGGGGAAATTGAGGCAGACAGGTACTGACCCCCCACCATTGGCCTCAGGGCTCCACCAGGGTTTTGGGCATCTGTATGTTCCCCATGGAGCCACCAGGTCCTGGTGACATGTGTGACCCAAGGAGGTGTCTCCTATCCCAGCCCAGGTTGCAGAGGGGAGGTGTGACAGTGACACCAAGTTATGAAGGGAGGGCTCAGGCTGCTCCAGAGGCACAAAAAGCCTCTGCTCCTGAGCCAGAGGGAGGGATCCTGTACCCAGTGGACAGAGGTGGCTCTGGGGGCAGGGTCAACCGTGACAGACACCCTGCAGAGCCACATGCCAGATGCAGGATGGGAGATCAGAGGGGTGGAGGACAGGAATGATCCCAGGATGTCTTTAGTCCAGCCTCTGGCTGAGGTGGAAAGGGCTCCAGAGTATCCCAGAGCCATTGCTTGCTGGAAAATCCTCATATGGGGGTAAGTCTTGCTGTGGCCAGGAATGGGGACCAGACCCCATGTCCCCAAGAACCCCATCCGGACCCCTGAGACCCTCCTCCCGCTCCACACATCCCTGTGCAGCTGGGTGTCCTGACTGGTCCCCAGCACCTCTTCTCCTTGCACATCTCAAGCCTCGTGAGGACCCTCTGCCCGTTACCCCTGGCACAAGATGTCCCCCAAGAGGGTCCCCACAGCAACAGTGCCCACCTTGCCAGGATTCCTGGAGAACCTGGCCTTCCTCCTGTCCCCTGGAGTCCCAAACTTCCCCACTAGGAAGGTGACAAACCCACAGCCAGTGGTTCATGGCTGGTGCTCTCAGTTGTGTCCTTGCCAGAACCACTGGTGCCTTTGGCCACCCCCTTGGTGGGGACACCTGGTATCACCATTCCAAACTGGGGTCAGGTGTAGGCAGGACCCTACCAGAGACATCCCTGGGGGGACACAGAGCAGGACCTGGGAAGAGACATGGAATGCAGCGGCAGCTCTTGGTGGCCTGTAACATGGTCTGGATGGCCTTGTCTCTCCTGGGAAGGGATGGCTGGAGGGGACAGCCAGGTGCTGGTGATGGGATGAGCCCCTCCCACGAGCACTGGGTCAGGCTAGACCGCTGCTGAATTTGGGCACAGGGTGCTGCACACCCCTGAAGGGGACTTTTGGGTGACAGTGACAGCATGGGGCCACTGTGGCTGTGCCAGAGCCATCTCCCTGCCTGGTGAGGTCCAGCTGGTGGCTTGGTCTGGGATGAGTTGCTGGTCACAGGGGTGACTGAGTGGCCACTTGGTGTTGTGGCCAGCTGCTGGCTTTTGGCCCAAGGGCCACCAGCAAGTGTCCCAGTGGGTGTGGTGTCCCTGACACCACCAGGCATCCCTGCACCCAGCTGGGTGAGGAGCTGGGGGGAGGGGGTGGCATGGGTTTGGGGGTTCCTACTGCAGGGCTGAGTGTCTCCTGGGGTCCTGCTCTCCTGTGGCAGCAGGGGACTGGGGACAGTGGTGTTTCCTAGGTGTGATGGCCACAGTGGGTCCCTCACCCCAGCGTTCCCAGGGAGTGACAGTGACCTGCTCCCAGAGCAAAGAATCAGCACAGTGGGGTGTCATCAGGGGCAGTGTGGTGTCACCAAGGGCAGTATGACAGCCTGTGTCGCCAGGCAGGGTGTTGGTCCCTGTCCCTCACTGGGGTACTGGGGAACAGGCAGTCTGGAGCCATCCCAGGAGAAGGGATAGAGCCACTGTCACTACATCCCCCCACCCTGTCCCTGCAGAGCAATAAACCATGAGGTTTCCTGGTGGGGGTTCCAGCCTGGATCCTGGGACCCCTTCAGGCTCCTTCCCTAGCTGCAGCATCACTGGGGACATCCTTGGGGACATCCCCCCTGGCCCATCCCTTCCTTGTCAGTCCCCGCTCAGCTCTTTGGGTTCCAGGTCTTCTCCAGCTTCCAAAGCTCACCATCCCCCAAGGATGGAGCTCCCCCACCTTGGGGACCTTAGTTTGATTCGAGAGGTGTTGAGGACAAGAGGGACACGGCCTCCCCAGCATGAGCCACCTCACTGTTCCCTGGGGCTGGTTTTACACCGAAGGCAAATCAGCTCCATGGCACCAGTGGTCACACAGTTCTGTCACCTGCCTGGCACCACCCTGGCATGACAGTGGGCATGGCCACCAGGCCAGTGAGGGGACACAGCAATTGTGGGCCCCGGTGACATAAGCAGGGATGGCACTAGTCCCAGGGCTGGGGGTACCCACAATGGAGTGGGGACAGCACAAAGGGAGACAACAGTACTACCCCCATGGGGGTAAGTGAGCTGGTGGGTGCCACCATGGCCAGTGCCACAGCCCCACCCTGGGCAGAGGGACTGTCCCCTCCTGCCTCAGTGTCCCCAGGAGCTCCCAGCCCCCCGGGGGAGGCGAGCGATTGCCAACAGGCCGGGCAGCGAGCGGGGAAGGATTTATTGACTCACGGCTCGGGGTACATCACAGTTTGAGCTCCCTTCCCGCCTCCGCAGAGGACGTCACCTTGGACTTCCCGGGCAAAAGTGCACGGAGAGGCTTCACAGTTTGATCCCTTCAGGAAAGCAGAACCGAGGCAGTGACAAATGGCAAACGCTACGTTGTATGAAAAAATAATACAAACTCTTCTCTTTAAATATCTTACAGAAAAATGAACCTGAATAAAGAGCATGAAAAGCACCGCGTGGCGCAACCCCCTGGGCCCTCCAGGGCAGGGGGACCGAGATGAGCTGCAGCCCCACGTCGTCTGGAGCACCCGGCGCCGTCCCCGGGGCTGCGTGGTCAGGGCTCAGCACGGGCAGCAGAGGCGCGGGGGCGGCAGGGACCGCTACGTGCCTGTCCCCACGCCACGAGGGTGTCCCCCACGACACCTCGCTCGGCCGAGGGTGCCGGCAGCCCCTCGAGCCCGGGGTGCCAGCGGGAGCAGCCTCAGGGACCGGCCGAGGGCGTTGCTACGAGGGTGCCCTGGGGGGCCGCGGGGTCCCTCCTGTGTCGAAGTGCAAGTTCACGGAAAGCCAAGGCACCGCCGCAAGGCCGCGGCTCTGTCCGGGGGAGCCCGGGGGCTCGGGCGGGGCAGCCCCGCTGTGCAAAGGGGAGGTGAGCCGGGGGGGACACGGGGACGGGGGACTGTCCCCGCGGTGCGGCCAGCCGGGCTGGTCCTGGCGGTCAGAGCTACGGCGTGGGGGGTGCCCAGAGCCATGCGGCCCCGGGGAGAGCCGGCTCCCCGGGGTGGGCAGCAGGGTGGGGGCGCGTCCAGGGGCCCGGGGATCCAGCCCCGGGGTGAGGCAGCCCCAGGAGCGGCTGGTGGCGGGCGCAGCTCCTTCTCCCGCGGCTGCAGAGGGGTGCGGGTGGGGGCTCTACCGCGGGGCCGCGGGCAGCCCCCCCTCCCGCCGGTGCGTCTCCCCGAAGGCTCGGTCCAGCTGCTCCAGCTGGGAGCTCAGCGGCAAGTGGATCTCCAGATGCATGCGCAGCGTCTCCAGCCACTGCTCCAGCTTGGCGAAGGACGGCCTGAGCGAGAGGGAGACGTGGCAGCTCTGCTGGCTCTGTCCCCACCACGTCCCCTGCCCCAGGGACCCCTGGGGGTCTCCATCACCCACCGCTTTTCGGGGTCCAGGTCGCAGCAGCAGACGGCGATGGGGAAGAAGCTGGGGGGGCAGGCGGGGGGGCAGTAGCGCTCCAGGAAGCCCCGGACGTTGAGGCCGAAGTCGGAGGTGCGGGGCAGGTAATCGGGGTCGGCGCTTACCCGGCCAATGATCTGGGGGCAGCGGCAGGAACGGGCGGGCTCAGCACCAAGGAGGGACCTCAACCCCAAACAGGGACCCCTAAGCCCCAAGGGGCAGATGTCCAAGCCCCAGGAGGGAGCCCAAACACAATGAAGAAACCCCAAACCCAAGGGAGAGACCCCAACAGGGAGACCCTTAACCAAAGGAGAGAGGCCCCAACTCCAAGTCTAAGAGGGGGAACTCAAGCACAATGAGGACCTCAACCCCAAAAGGGAGACCCCAACCCCAAGGGGGAGAACCTTATCCTGGAGGGGAACCCAAACACAATGAGGACTCCAAGCCCTAGTGGGATCCCATGCCCAAGGGAAAAGGCTCTAATCCTAAGGTGGAGACTCTAAACACCCCAATTCCAAGGGGGATACCTGATCCTTGGGGAAGTGACCCCAAACACGATGAGGACCCCAGTGCCCATGGCAGACCCCAGCCCCGGGGGCACTTGCCTCGCATAGGACGATGCCAAAGGAGAAGATATCCACCTTCTCATCATAGCTCCTCCCTGCAGACACAGGGTCAGGCCATGTCACACATCCTGTCCCAGCCCCACCAAGCGTCCCCTGCTGGGGGACAGAGCCCTGGCTGGCCACATTTCCCTCACCATTGATCATCTCGGGGGCCATCCAGTAGGGGTTCCCCACCACCGTGTAGCGTTTCTTGCGGTCCGGTTTCTTCAGGTTCTTGAGATGTTCGGGCTGGTTCTTCTCGTCCACCATCAGCCGTGCCAGCCCGAAGTCAGCCACAACCACACTCTTGTTCTGGGGGGCATAGGGAGGGCTGAGCCCTGGGGGGAGCCACACAGGGACTGAGAGCCATAGCCAGGCTGGGGGAGGGCAGCACCAAGGTGGGACTCACCTCCCGCACGAGGCAGTTGTGAGAGTTGAGGTCGCGGTGGATGATGTTCATGGAGTGGAGGTAGGCCTGTGGGAAGGGTGGGCTAAGAGCAGGGGCACCCCCATGCCATGGTCCCCCCCCTCACCAGTACCCATCCCACCCACTGATCCCATGGTGGCACCCACCATGCCAGCGGCGATGTCCTTGGCAAAGCTGACCCGCTGGCTCCAGGGGTAGTGGCTGTCCTAGGGCGCAGGAGGGGGAATTTGCCAGGAAATGGAAAAGGAAGAGGGGTCCCCCAGCCACACTGTGACTGTTGGGTAGTTGGGGGACCAACCTGCCTCCCCAGTGCTCACCATGCTCTTGATGAGGCTCCTTAAGGTGCCCCCTTTGATATACTCTGTGATGAAGTTGAGCCTCTTCTCCTTGTAGAGCACCCCGATGAACTTGAGCACGTTGGGGTGCTCCAGGCAGCGCATCACCTTCACCTGCAGAAGACCCCCCCAGCCCCGTGTCCATGAGACCCCAAAGGTCCCACACCCCCTGGACAGAGCTGCTGCTCGTAAGTTCAGTGGGCAGGGCTTGGTCACCCCTGTCCAGGGGTTGTGCCCAGGTGGGGCCAGGATCAGACAGACCCATCCCTTGTGTTCCTGCAGCCTGGGGGATTAAGGACAGGGGACCCTCACCTCTTTGAGAAAGGTCCTCTGCGTCTCCTCATCGAAGCGGATCAGCTCCTTCATGACCATCACCTCGCCCGTCTCCCGATGTGTCACCTGGCCAGGAGTACAGGGACTCAGCCACCCCCCTCCATCCTGGGGAGCCGAGACCCCACACTTGTGCCCCCTGCCCACCTTGATGGCCTGGCCGAAGCAGCCCTTGCCCAGCACCTCTCCGTGGATGAGGTCCGAGGGGCGGAAGATGCGGTGGGCACGGGACACGACGCGCAGGGACTCGGAGCGCCCGATGTCCTTGCGCTGGGAGGCGGGAGAGCCCACGGAGCCCGAGCCCGGGGACTTGTCCGTGCTGCAGCTCCTCCTGCGGGATGGATGGGCAGAGGTCAGGGTGCAGCGGGCATCCAGCAGGGGCAGGGGCAGGGGGTGACCTTACGTGACAGCGCGCTGGCGCATGGCAGCGGGGTCCCCACAGGGCGCGGGGGCTGGCAAGTGCAGGGGGCTGCACAGGGTGGGCAGGGGACTGCCTGCCAGCCCTGGCTCCTGGCCCAGGGGCTCGTGGGGGTCATGCTCAATGGTTAGTTGCAGCAGGCGGCTCGTCTCCTGGATCAGCAGATCGATCTGCAGAGGGAAACGATGACGGGGTGGATTTAGGGACATGGTAGAAGAGGGGCTGGCTGGGGTGTGATGGGGGACCATACCTCATCCAGGGGGACGTGGCCGATGGGTGTGCCATTGATCTCCAGGATACGATCACCAACGTGGATGGAGTTCTTCATGTCAGGGCTGATGCAGTCCGGGTCCACCCTGTGGGGATGGTGGGGTCAGACATCAGACGGGTGTGCTAGGACACTCCCAATGGGTGTGTCAGACCCCACTGTCATCTCCTGGACAAGGACATGCTGGCACAGTCTCCACAAGCCACCCCAACCACACAGGGACATGCATGGTACCCAAAACCCACTCTGGCATATAAGGCAATGCCAGCATGGCCAGGGACACACCATCACAGCCCCCACAAACCCCTCTGCAGTTGGGGACACGCCACCACGGTCCCAACAGGCCACCCCTGGGCAATGCGGACAACCCAGTACACCCCTCCTCCTCCCACCCCAAAAGGTGTCCCTGGGATGGATCCCAGGGGCAGAAGGGGCAGCCCCAGCCCTGGGGAGGGGACAGTGGCAGAGGGGACAGGGACGCACTCTCGGACGCGCACGGTGCGTGGGTGCTCAGTGCCGCAGCCCTGGTCGATGGAGACAGAGAAGCCGCGCTTGCCGTCAGAGCAGGCGGGGATGGACACGAGGGTGACGGTGTGAGGGATGCGGGAGGCCGGGGAGTCCGGCAGGATCTGCTCGATCACCGGTGTCACCACCATCTGGTAGTAGCAGTGGCCGCTGTGGGGAGCAGAGCAGGAGGGTGGGTGGGAGTGCAGGGGGACACGTCCCCCCGGTCTCCCTAGAGCAGACGTACCAGTAGAGCTTGGAGCGCTCCACCAGCGCGTAGGTGTCCCCATCCCCGATGAAGGCGCGGCAGTTGAGGCAGCTGAAGCACTCGGGGTGATACTTCTGCTCCCCAGCCACCTGCAGGCAATGCCATCAGCCCTGGGACCCCCTGTCCAGGCACCGAGAGCAGGGCAGGGGCTCGGAGGGGCCTGGGAGCACCCACGGGCGCACTGGAGCCGTGGGTAGGGCAGACGGAGCTGTGGGCTGGTGGGGACAGAAGTGCCACCAAGCTGGGGGTGGCTGCAGGAACATCTCCCACCACCCTGAGCTTCTCCTCTGCATTCCCCAACCCCAGCAAGGCCCTCCAGGGTCCCCTAAAACGTAGAAGACCCTGTTGACACACCCAGTGGTGCTGGGGGTCTGCACCCCTTCCCCTCCTCCCCTGCTCCCCAGGAGCTCAGCCACGGCACAAGGCTCCATGTCCTATCCCTGGGGACCCCGTGGTCCTCACCATGACCAGCCCCTTGGTGATCTGCTCAGAGCAGCCATGGCACAGCTCCCCGAAGTGTGCCCAGTAATCCTTCTTGCAGTACAGGCGCCCATCCTTCTCGTAGTACTGGTGGGACAGGGAGGCCCCGCACTCGCAACACCTGTGGCAGGGACAGAGACACCCTTGTCACCTTGTCGCCACTGTCACCCCGGGGCACAGCCAGTGCTTGCCCACTCCACAGCTCTCTGGGCAAGCTGCTTCCCTCACTTCCTATGTAGCTGCAGGGCCCCTGCATCAATGTGTCACCATCCCCAGGGTGAGAGCAGGTGATTCCAGGGCTGTGACAGTCCAGACTGGGGCTGCAGGGACATGTGGGGACACTAGGGTGGACAAGGGAGAGGCATGAGGAGGGAAGGGAAGTGCCAGCCCTGCATGGATGTGCCAGCCTGGACAAAGACACACAGAAGGATGTACCAGACTGGTGACAGACATGCCACCCTGGTGACAGACGTGCCAGCCTTACAGAGGGATGAGGCAGACTGGTCACAGACAGAGGGACATCCCACCCTGGTGACAGACATACAGAAGGGCATGTCTCTCTATCCATGACTAGGGTAACATGCCAGTCTGGTCACAGACATACAGAGGGATGTCCCACCCTGGTCACAGACACACACAGGGATGTGCCAGCCTGGTGAGAGACGTGCCAGCCTGGTCACAGGTACACAGAGGGATGTGCCAGCCTCACCATGGACACGACACTGTGGTGACAGACGTGCCAGTCTGTGTGTGTCTCTGGCAAAGACACACAGAGAGACGTCCCAGCCTGGCCACAGATGTGCCAGCCTGGCACAGACACAGAGAGAGAGATGTCCCTGCCTGGTCATGGCACACATAGGGACACTCCAGCCTGGTCACACACAGAAAGATGTCTCACCCTGGTGACAGATGTGCCAGCCTGATCAGGGACAGAGGACATGCCCCCTTGGTCACAAACTCCCTACCCTGGCACAGGCAGCCAGAGGGATATGCCAGCCTGGCCAGGGACATGTCAGCCCTGGGACAATCTGCAAGGGGCACAGGGGGTGGGGGAGCTGCTGGGGGGGTGCAGGGGTGACAACAGCAAGGTGTGCTCGGGGCTGTTTTGGGATACAGCAGCAGGAGTGCACATCAGACTGTGCAGGACAGGACAGGGGTACCAGAGAGGATTTGTGTGGGGGTGTGGGGGTGAGGGGTGCAGAAGGGGAGCTATAGAGGATTTTCTACAGGGAAGTGCTGAATGGGTGCAGGGGATGTGGTGGGAGGGGTGCAGCAGGGGGCTGCAAGGCAGGAGATCTCTTTGGGAGGGGGTTGACAGGGTGCCGGGGGAGCTGCAGGGGATTTCCTGTAGGGATTTGCAGTACGGGGGTGCTGCAGGGTGCAGGGTTGCTGCAGGGCACTCTGCCACTCTGCAGGGGATGCCGGGGGGTGCCCGGGGACTGTCGCAGTCCCCCCCCCCGCCCCCAGCCGGAATACCAAGCAGCGGTGACGTCACGGCGCGGAGTTTCCCCACCCCATGACGTCACCGCACGAGGACTCCCCCTCCGATGGCGCAGCACGAAACCTCCCCTGGGCTGGGGGCGGGGAGGAGGAGGAGAAGGGAGAGGAAGAGCAGCAGGGGGAGAAGGAGCGGGAAAAGGAGGAGGAAACGTAAGACAAGGGGAAGGGGAGGAGGAGAAGGAGAAGAAGGGGAGAGAGAGAAGAGGAGGAGGAAGAGCAGGAGCAGGAGGAGGAAGGCTTTCAGCAAACCAAGCCCTGCCGGAAGCTGCTCATCCGGGGGGACCGGATCTAGCTGCGGCCCCGCAGCAGCTCTGCTCTGGCTGACGGCCCAGAGAGGGGGAGCCGAGCATGGGGGACACAGGCTGAGCCCCCCGGGGCTCCCTGGGGCGCAGAGCCCGTACTGACCCGCTCCCACTTCAATCCCACTCCCACTCACTTGGCTCCAGCGCTCAGGACGCGGCTCTTCCTCAGCACCGCTGTCAGCATCCTCCTCCACCGACAGGGACACACCCCGGGAACAACCCTGGGCACCCCCAGCCCCACAGGAAACCCTGTCAGGTCCCGGGCACCCCTGCACCCCCTGACCCGGACCCTTTCTCCTTCTCCTTCTCGGGGCTCCAACAGCTGGAGCTGCCGGGAGGGCTCGAGTGAAAGAGGAAACTGGGAGGGAGGGGGGCGGGTGACATCAGCCACACGCGCCCTGTCACCCGGCAGGAGGGGACAGCGAGGGACAGGCAGCAGAGCCCTCTGCCAGGCCTGGCCTCAGCCGGAACACCCCCATGGGTGCCAGGAACCACAGCCTGTGAGTGACACCACGACGGCTGCACGCATGTCCCTGTCATGGCTGGAACGGGAGGGAGCACTGTCCCTGTCCCTGCAGAGCATCCCACTGTCCCTGATGCCATCCTGGTGTCCCTAAGGCCATCCATTCCAGTGTCCATGACACCATCCATCCCGATGTCCCTGATGACATCCCAGTGCCCCCAGCGTCCCCGCTGTCCCTCGTGGCTCCCACCTGAAGCAGTCGGCGTGCCAGTCAGCTTTCAGTGCCTGCAGGTACTGCCCATCGTAGATGCCCTGCCCACAGCTCGCACACACCGGCAGGTCGGTCCCTGCAGGCAGGGGAACACGAGGGGACAGAGCTGTCACCCCAGCAGCCAGCCCCAGCCACCCACAGCAGCAGCCGGGATGAAATCCTTTTGCCCGGGGTGGTGAATTCCATCCCCCACCCATTGATCCCACAACGGGTCAAGGTCGTGACACCCATGGCCCCAGGGCTGGCGACAGGGCAGGGGTGGGATGGGATGGGGGCAGAGGGGGCAGGATGGGGGCACACAGTGTAGGGAGGGTGAAGAGGGGCAGGATGGGTGCGCCAAGGGATCCAGGGAGGATGGCGGGGTGTGGGATGGGTGGTGGGTGCATGGGGGGACAGCAGGATGAGTGCTGGGGGTCCTGGGGACACAGGAGGTGCAGGGTGGGGGATGAATGGGGGACACACAGAGGGGTGCAGAGTGGGTGCTGGGGCATGCACAGTGCAGTGGGGGGGCACAGAGGGGTGCAGAGTGGGTGACGGAGGATGCAGAAGGACACACAGGGATGCTGGACGGGTGCTGGGTGATGAATGGGGAGGACAGAGAGGGATGCTGGAGGGGTGCTGGGGGATGCAGGAGAGCACAGAGAGGTGCAGAGGGTTCTGGGGAATGCACAGTGCATAGGGGGACACAAGAGGGGTGCAGGGTGGAGGATGAATGGGGGACACACAGAGGAGTGCAGGGTGGCTGCAGAGTTCCTGGGGGTGCACGTTCTTGGGGTGTGTGAGGAGGTACAAGGGGCCCAGTGAGTGCAGAGGGGAAGGAAGGCACAGCAGGGATCTGGGGGTGCAGGAGAGATGCAGGGGGATTGGAGAGTGCAGGAGGGATGCAGGCTGGAGGGGATGGGGGGTGCAGGAGGGGCACATGGAGTGTGCAGGGGGAGATGGGGAGGTGTGGGGGTGCAGGGGAGATGTGGAGGTGCAGGAGGGGATGCAGGCTGGACAGGGGTGCAGTGGGAGATATGGGGTGCTGGGAGGGTGCAGGGGTGCAGGCTGGGTGCACAGTTCTTGACAAGGAGGATGGGAGAGATTTGGGGGTGCAGGGGGAAATGCAGTTGGGTGGCAGTACAAGGAAGGAGGGGGGGATGGAGGCTGAACTGGGGGAACAGGGAAGATATGGGGGCGCAGAGGGGAGGCAGGGTGAACAGGGGCTGCGCAGGGACATTTGGGGATGTGAGGAGGATGCAGGCTGGATGGGGGTACAGGGGATGCAGGCCAGGGGAGTGATGTAAGGGGGGATGACGGGGGACATTTAGAGGTGCAGTGAAGGATGCAGTGGCTGCTGTGGGCTGGATGAGTGCGAGGTGCAGGGGGTGATTTGTGGGTGCAAGAGGGATGCAGGGTGGCTGGGGAGCACAGGGGACGTAAGGTGCGGGACGGGCGTTTCAGAGGGGGATGTAGGGGTGGAGGGTGATGCAGGGGGGCTGTGGGGAAGGTGCAGGCTGGATGGGGGGGGCACGGGACGTCGGGGCACAAGGGGGACGCAGACCAGAGAGGGATGCAGTGGGGGATGCAGGGAGGGATGCGGGCTGGGTGAGAGGGTGCAGGGGGGCAGAGGATGCGGGGGGCTGCAGGCCGGCGGCAGGGTCTGCAGGAGCCGGGCTGGGGGGTCCCGGGGCCCGAGCGGCGGCGGAAGCGCTGAGTCAGCCGGGGGGGCTCGGGGGGTCACGCACCTTCGTCCTCTCCCATAGGCTCGTCCCTCCAGGTGCAGCACAGCAGCATCAACCTCATGCAGGCGCGCTGCCGGCGCCGCGCCGCGCCGGGCCTGAGGCGGAGGCGGTGGCGGTCCCCGCGCGGGCGCAGCCCCGGTCGGGCCCCCCCGGCCCTGCCGCTGCCGCTGCGGCTCCATGATT
>NW_024528710.1:543828-676762 GCF_017590135.1 Pyrgilauda ruficollis | reverse complement strand
GCGGCCCGGGGGCGGGGCGGGGCCGCGGGAGCACGGGGTGGGGCTGGGGCGGACTGGGCGGGGCGAGTCAGGGGGCGGGTTCAGAATGGGTGTGGCCTGGTGGGCGTGGTCGGGAGGCACTGGGAATGAATGGTCGCGGTCGGGGCGGGGCGAGGCTGGGGGTGCCCGATCGGGCCCGGGGGGAGACGCAGTTCACGGGGTGATAGGGCTGTCCTCACCCTTCCCTGGCCATCACAGGTGTCCCCACATGCCGCGGTGTCCCCAGCTGCGCCAGGCCAGCCCCATATGCAGGGCACGGCTGTCGCCACACCCACTACTGGCCATCACGGGTGTCCCCACGTGCTCCAGGCTCTCACTGTGATCAGGGCACAGGTGTCCCCATTTGCTCTGGGATGTCACCGTGGGGCATCACATGGGTGTCTCTCTCATTCCCCACGTTGTCACCACGAGATAGAGCACGGACATCTCCCTGCATCCCCAGGCCACCACCATGGCAAGGGCATGGACCTCATCCTGAATCCTGGGGTTGTAACTGTGGGATAGGTTACGGATGTCCTCTTCATTCCCCACACTATTACCATGGGATGGCACATGGATGTCACCCCCTGGGCTGTCACCAAGGGCAGGCACAGCCCCATTGGTCCTCAAGCTGTCACCAAGGCACAAGGCACAGACATTTTCCTGTACCCCCAGCCTCCCACTGTGAGTCAGAGCACAGACATTTTCAAGGGTTCTGAGGCTGGCACACTAGGACAGGGCAGAGATGTCCCCGACACCTCTCAGGCCAGGGCACAGACTGCCCCCAGACACCCTGAGCTGTCACCATGGGGAAAGGCACGGGCAACCCCTAGGGCCAAAGCTGTCCCCTCACCCCTCCCGTGTGTCCCAGGGCTGTGACCATGCAGTGGAACAAGCAACAGCCCTGAAGTGAGGACCCAGCACGTTTCCAGGCTTGTGCAGTGCCATGGGCTGGGATGAACCCCTGCATCATTGCCACCGCCACGGGGAGGAGTCATGGACATGGACAGAGGTTGGAGCCAGAATCCTTTAAAAACTTGTCCTTTATTAGTCTGTCAGAAGCGAGCCCCTCTGTATAGGGCGTCCCACCCAGTTATAGCAAAGTGAGCAACGTGAAGGGACTGATCCCCTCCTGCCCGCGGCCCCCCCAAAACCGGGGGGAGCGCGGGGACTGGGGCGGGGGCCAGGCTGACGGGGCCATCCCTCCCCGCACAGCCCCGCCGCCGGCATCCCCTTCCCTCCCTCCCTCCCTTCCTCCAATGTGGGGTGCCCCTCATCCTGTGTCCCCCCCGGGGTCAGCTCTGGGGCTGGGGAGGAGCGCGACAGCCCAGCACCCCCAAATCCCGCAGAGAGCGATAGCACCAAGGGGGACGGCTGCTCCCCGCAGTTTATTCCGCGCTCCCTGCCGGGACCGAGGGGCGGGGGGGCCGGACGCTGCCGGGGAACGCGGGGTCCCTCCGGGGAACGCGGGGCCGGGCGCGGCCCCGGGATGGACGGGGGGGTCCGGGGCTTGAGGAGAGGGTGTCTCAGCTTTGCTTCGGATTTACATTCTGGACCATGCAGTAGCACCAAAGTTCATGAGGTGATCGCTGACGGAGCGTTACTTCCGCTTCCTGCCGCAGTACTTCCCTGCCGCGCAGCCCGCGCCTGCCCGGGGGATGCGGGTCAGCCCTCCCTGCAGGAGGAGCGCCCCGCAGGGATGCGACAGGCGCGGGGGCGCGACCGGCCCCTGCGAGCGGGGCACCGCACTCACCTCTAAAGCCCAGGGCACCCAGAGCTCCTCCGTAGGGCTTGGGGGGCTTCCCTGCAGCGGGAAAGCAGAGCAGGGTGAGCGGGACCCCCGCGGGGATACGCACCCCCACCCCAAAACACCCCGCGGCGGGAATGGATACTCACCACCGAATCCCAGGCCGCCGACCCCACCTGAAAGGAGAACGAAGCCCTCAGCATGCACGGGGCACCCCCATTTCTCTGCCCCACGCCCCCTCCAGGCCAGCCCCCCCGGCTGAGCCCAGCCTCCGGGGTCCCTCGCGGGCCCGTGGCCGTGTCCCCTGAGCTGGCCAGGCACCGACACAGGCCCCGGGTGTGTGCTCAGGTGCTGAGCTGGCGGTGGTACCTGGAAACACCGGTGATACGCCGAAGCCGGGAACTCCAGCGCCTGGGGAGAAAGCAACAGCCCGTGACAGCCGGTGACAGCAGTGCCACTCTAGCGTGGACTGGGGACAGCCTGGCTGCGATCCCTTGCTTACTCCAGGAACAGGAGCTGATGCAAAAGCCGCCGTCCCCACCCTGGCACTTCTCTGGCTTCCCAGTGCTCTCCCAGGCAGCCATGTGCCCAGCAGGGAATGGCAGCAGCATGGGGACAGCAAGCAGGGATGAGTGTGGCAGGATAGGGGACACACTCACACGCCAGCCCCAAACTGCAGCATTCACCTGGCTGCAGCCCCCCAGCACCAAAACCTGCAGGTGGGTGAGCCCCAGTGAGGGTGGGGAGCGTGAGCACAGCCATGGGAATGTGGATGGGGACAGGGACTGGAGTCACTCCTCCAGCCCCTCTGGCTGTCCCTTACCTGGCTTGGGAGGTTTCCCAGCAGCTCCTGGATACAAGAGTCCTAAGTCAGAGGGGGGCACCAGTGCAGCCCCTGCCCGGACTCACTGCCCCAGGGCTGCACCCAGACCCTTCAGGAGGGGCCCAGAGGGTCCTAGGAGGGACCTGCATCTCCACATGCTGGGGACAGGGTGCAGTACCATCCCCTGTTCCCATGGCATGGGCAAGGCTGGGGCTATGGCCCTCAGCTCCTGCTCAACAATGGCAATCCCTTTGGATCACCCTCTGGGAACAGGGCAGATGACAAACAGGACAGGGAACAGTGACAGTGCAGGGTGGGATTGTACTGTGAGACTGGGAGGGGACAGAAGTGACCCACAGACTCCCTTTCCTTTTCATGGCTCTGCCAGCACTCTGCTGCTGCTGCTGCTGCTCCCTGCAGCCCAGCCCTGGGGAGCCCCACGCTGGGACCAGCATCACTCACCGAGGCCACCAACTCCAAGCCCACCGACTCCAAGGCCACCTACAAGGAGTAGCCAGGGTGAGCACCAGCAGGGACAGACAGTGTCCCCAGTGTCTGACCCGCTCCTCACCCACTCCCAAGTGTGCTCATCATTTCTCGGGCAGCTCCGCTCCCTCCATGCCCAGAGGGAGCATCCCTCCAGCTCCATCCCTCTAGGGGAGTATCCCTCTGCCTGCGCATCCCCACTGCCTGGGCTCAGCTCCTGACAGCACTTACCTGGGAGGCCACCAACTCCTGGGACTCCAACCCCAGGAACACCTGCCAGAGAGATGCCATTAACACCTGTCCCCCCACAGCCTGGCACCCCCGGCTCGGAGCACCCCCAGCCACTGCCCAACCTGCTGGGGTGGCACTGGCACCCACGCTGGGAGTCCCCAGCACCCATCTCACAGTACCCAGAGGGGCTTCAGCCCCTGCGTGACACACGAAGGAGAAAACTGTCCTCAGCGAGTCCAGGACAGGGGGTACAGGCTGCACTTTGTACCCATGAGCGACAGCACACCACCTCCCATGCCTGAGCCATCAGGGCAAAGTGGCCTTGCAGGGGACAGGAAGAGAGGTCAGCACCCCGATGGCCACAGGAGAAGGGTGCCCAGGGACATCCGAGGTGGCCCTGGGGCAGGGGGCAAGGGTACGTACCGAATTTGGGAGGTTTAGCACCAGGTTGCACCCCTACTTGGGGGATGCCTGCAAAGTGAGTGAGGACACCACGGTTAGGACAGTCACCCCCACCCCGCTCTTATGTGCCACCACCCTCCATCCCACCCGCATCCCTCCCTGCCACCCCTTCACGTGGCTTGGGGTTTATAGCATTCCCAGCCACCACTGTCCCCAAGCAGGGCAGGACAAAGCACCTACCTGCCCCGGGAAGGATGCCAGTTCCAGGTACTCCCACCCCTGGCACCAAGCCTGGCACACCACCAACGCCAGGTGCCACTCCGGGCACTCCGCCCACGCCAGGCACCACCCCTGGCACCCCTCCAACCCCAGCACCTGCAGAGAGAGGGGTGAAGCAGCCGGCATGATCCCCGTGCTCATGTGGGAGGATGTGCCAGGCCTGGGTGCCCAGCATCCCCTGCACTGGTCAGTGCCACACCAGGGCTGGCAGGGAGCCTGAGGGGCTCCCCAGGCTCACTCACCGAATTTGGCTGCCTTGGCTGCTGCTTTGGCCGCTGCTGCTGGACCTCCGACACCTGGGCAGAGACAGCAAGGGGGGGTCAGACGCTGGGGAGGCCTCACAGCAAACCTGGGCAGAGCCCATCCCTCAGGCCTTGTCCCCAGGGGACGCTGCTGAGGTTCTCCTCAAGCCTGTCCTGCCCCCAGAACTGCCCCCACACCAGCCAGGCTGCCCTCACCCTTGCCTTCCTCCTCCTCACCTGGGACACCTCCAACACCAGGAACCAGGCCACCTACTCCAGGAACCAGGCCACCCACGCCGGGAGCCAGGCCACCCACGCCAGGAGCCAGGCCACCTGCTCCTGCAAGGAGAAAGAGAAGGACTGGGGCTTCAGCTCAGGAGGAACCGTGGTAGAAGGAGTTGGATGAGAAGGCATGGCAGGCTGGGGGGGGCGGGAGGGTGAGTGGGTGAATTGATTATGAGATGGATATGTGGCTGGATGAGGCGTGGTTGAAATGATAGGATGGATGAATGGTTGGATGGTGAGATGGACACATGGATGGTGGGATGGCCAGATGGACAGATGGATGGAGGGGTGGTGAGATAGATATGTGTGTGAATGGGGAGTAGTTGAATGGATGGCAGGATGGATGAATGGAGGGATGATGAGGTGCACTAATGGTTGAAGGGATGGTGAGATGGATATGTGGATAGATGGGTGGATATGTGGATGGATGTGGAGTGACTGAACAGATGAGTGGAGGAGGTACAGATGGATGGACAGAGAAGGGGACAGACGGACACTGAGGTGGTCGTGTGGCTGGGTGGGCAGAATGGGGTATGGATGGACCAAAGTATGCAAAGGTGGTGAACTCGGACATTCCACAAGGCTCAGCTCTCTGGAGAGCAACCCTGACACAGCCAGAACCTCATCCCGCATTCGGGAGCTCGTCCCTCACCCCGACGCCCAGGGACCCCAGGCACTGCTGGACCTCAGCCCCAGCAGGGGAGCAGCCTGGAGTGGGGATGAGCAGGAGACAGGACATGTGGGATAACCTCAGAGAGATCCCGGCTTACCGTACTTGGCTGCTTTGGCGGCTGCTTTGGCAGCGGCTGCCGGACCTCCTGGGGGACAGGGAGTGAGAGGGTCAGGAATGCGTCCTGCCAGCACTGCTGGGGACATCCAAGCATCCCTTGGGCACAATCTCACCTGGAACGCCGACCCCAGGCACCAGACCGGGCACACCAACACCTGGCACACCCACTCCGGGAACGCCCACTCCGGGAACGCGTCCTGCTCCTGCAGAGAGGTTCAGGGATGTGTCCAAGGGGGCAGACTCCACAGCAGGAATCCCACTGACCTCCACAGCACCGGGGTGTCCCCACCTCTCCTGTGTGCTAACACACCTCCTCCCTCCCTGGGACAGCCGATGGTGACGGTGGTGACAGTGGTGACTCACCAATCGCCGCTGCTTTCGCTGCAGCCTTGGCTGCGGCCGCTGCTGCTGGGCCACCCACTGTGGGGACACAAGGGACACAGTCAGGGTACTGCTGAGGCCAGCATCCCATCAGCAGCTGCTGACAGCTCATCTGCTCACCTCCAACACCGGGCACAGCACCAGGAACCCCAGGCACGCCAGGAACACCAGGGACACCGGGAACTCCAGGAACACCAGGAACACCAGGAATGCCTCAGGCCCCAGGAACGCCAGCTCCTGCAGGGAGCCAGATGGGAGAAGTCAGATCTGGCTGCAGCAACAGCTGAAAGGTAGGGCCTCATCTGACTGTGTCTTGCATTTGTGGTCAGGAGAGCAAATCATACACAGTCACTTCAAGGAGAGACCCAAGCAGGGCAGGAGAGGGATAATTTCTGTGTCGCTGCTAGACCTGGTGGGATGCATTCCAGGATCCCACCAGGTTTTGCAGGGCAGTGACCCTGGGCCCCACGCAGCACATACCGTACTTAGCTGCCTTTGCTGCTGCTGCTGCCGACGGCACCCCTGGGGACAAGGGAGACACAGACCCTCAGCCACCATGGCCCTGCGGAGCTGGGCCACGGGGACAGGGCTCCAGGAACAGTCACCTGCCACCCCGGGGACACCTGCGACGCCGGGCACTGCCCCAGGGACACCTCCGACACCGGGTACCAAGTGGGCATCAGTGGTTTAACCCTCAAAGGAGAGTTGCCATTGGACATGATTCCTTGTGGAGATTTCCAAGACTTCTCATGGAGATACCCAGAGCTCCACAGTGACAGTGAAGGAGAAGGTTGTGAGACCTGGCGAGGTAAGTGCTGACTCTGTGTTTTGGAGAAGAACATGGGCCCCCAATGAAGTGTGAAACCTCAGGGCATGTTCTGCCTCCTTCCTTGTTCAAAGCTCCAGACTACCCTGCTGATTTGCCCTAACCATTGGCCATACTGTAGCTCCTTGTTGGTGGTTATACCTGATGGATCCCACCATCCCACTGCATTTAGGATGACAGTAACCCTGGGCAGTGGCCACTCGGCCAGGAATCTCTGCCATAATGGCAGCAACACTGAGCCCTTGGGCAGCAGATCCTGCAAGAGATCAACTGCTGGAAATGGATTTGGTACAAAATCTAATAATTCAGTTAAATCTACATCCATGATTTGGGGCTCATTGTTCATTTCCAAAAGGCAGCCTGGAAGAACCCTGGAGAGAGAGAAGGTCCAGCCCTGCAGATGGGGCCAGGCCCAGGAAGAGCAGCCAGGAGCTGGCCTGAGCATTCCCCATTTCCCCTCAGGAGGGATCCCAGGGGAGAGCCCGAGCCTGGGCACCCCCGTGTGTCAGGGCGGGCAGGGTCCCGGGGCTGGGGCCCCACGCAGCACATACCGTCAATTCCACCACAGTTTGGAGGACAGTGACCCTGGGCAAGGGTCCCTCTGCCAGGAATCCCTGCCCTAATGGCAGCAACACTGAACCCTTGAGTGGCAGAACTTTTGTAAGGTCTGCTAAACAGAGTTCGCACAAAATCCTAGAATTCAGACTAGTCCTAAGCCATAAATTTGGACTAATTGTTCATTTCCACAGGGCAGTCTGGAGGAACCCTGGAGAGAGAGAAGGTCCTGCCCTGCAGATGGAGCCAGGCCCAGGAAGAGCAGCCAGGAGCTGGCCTGAGCATTCCCCATTTCCCCTCAGGAGGGATCCCAGGGGAGAGCCCGAGCCTGGGCACCCCCTCTGTGTCAGGGCGGGCAGGGTCCCGGGGCTGGGGCCCCACGCAGCACATACCGTACTTAGCTGCCTTTGCTGCTGCTGCTGCCGACGGCACCCCTGGGGACAAGGGAGACACAGACCCTCAGCCACCATGGCCCTGCGGAGCTGGGCCACGGGGACAGGGCTCCAGGAACAGTCACCTGCCACCCCGGGGACACCTGCGACGCCGGGCACTGCCCCAGGGACACCTCCGACACCGGGTACCAAGCCAGGGACACCTCCGACTCCGGGCACGAGGCCGGGGACGCCACCCACACCGACACCGGGAACGCCGGCACCTGCAGGAACAGGAGGGGACAAAACAGAGCTGGCTGCAGCAAGAGCTCAGTGGTGTCACCATTGTGCCCCAAAGAGCAGAGCATCCACGGCCTCATCCAGGAGAGAGCCCAGCGGGGCAGGGCAGGGATTGCTAGGCCCAGTTGGGTGTGCTTCTGGACCCCAGCATATTTTTGGAGGATGGTGACCCTGGGAAGGGGCCACTCTGCCACGAATCTCTGATATAATGTGGGCAGCACTGAAGCCTTGGGCATCAAATGTGCAACAGATCAGCTGCTGGAAATGGATTTGGTACAAAATCCAGGAGTTCATGTAAAGCTGAAGCCATTAATTGGGGCTCATTGTTCACTTCCACAGGGCAGACTGGAGAAACCCTGGAGAGGGAGAAGGTCCAGCCCTGCAGATGGAGCCAGGCCCAGGAAGAGCAGCCAGGAGCTGGCCTGAGCATTCCCCATTTCCCCTCAGGAGGGATCCCAGGGGAGAGCCTGAGCCTGGGCACCCCCGTGTGTCAGGGCGGGCAGGGTCCCGGGGCTGGGGCCCCACGCAGCACATACCGTACTTAGCTGCCTTTGCTGCTGCTGCTGCCGACGGCACCCCTGGGGACAAGGGAGACACAGACCCTCAGCCACCATGGCCCTGCGGAGCTGGGCCACGGGGACAGGGCTCCAGGAACAGTCACCTGCCACCCCGGGGACACCTGCGACGCCGGGCACTGCCCCAGGGACACCTCCGACACCGGGTACCAAACCAGGGACACCTCCAACTCCGGGCACTGCCCCTGGACCAGGAGGGAAGCAGAGTAGTCAGACCCCCCACAAACACCTCACTGCCGCAGTGGGGACATGGTCTGTCCCAGGGTGACTGGAGTCTCTTGGGCACCAGCTTTGTGGTGGGCTCCTCACTCATGCTAAAGCAGCTCCTCAGGGTACCTGGGATGTACTCGGGAATTTGATTCCCAGCTCCCTACACCCATCAGGGTCCTGGCCACCCAGGATATTAGGGACTCCCAGGGTCCTCCAAGGCTGTGGCTACACATCCCAGCTCCCTCAGGGCTGGCACATTTTCCCTAAATTCTCCAATGTTTGATCTGCTCCTCACTTTTCTCCCCTGGAACAGCCAAGGGGAAAGCAGCAGAGATCTGCATCACCAGGAGCATCCCCCGCTAGGGAAGAACAGCTTGACACAGACACCAAGTCTCGGCCACCCTGCTGGCACCGGGCACAGTAAACCCACATCTCGTGGGGAGACTGCATGTGATGGGCATGTTCTGCCCCCTGCCAGGCTTCTGCATCCCGAGGGGGCCGCCAGGCCTTCATCACTGCTGGAAAAGCTGCTGGAGCCGGGACAGGGGGCAGGGAGAGTAACCCATAGAATGGTGTAGGGACTGCTGGGGCAGCTGTGGAGCCACACAGCCCCTGGCATCGATGCACGGCTCTTCCCTGTCCCGAGATGTGTCCGAGGCAGCAGGAACTCACCAAAAGCTCCCGCCTTTGCCGCTGCCTTTGCCGCTGCTGCCGCCGCTGCCGGTCCTCCAACTGCCGGCATAGCGGGAGAGAGAGTCAGGGTTGTGGGATAAGGGAAGAAGACCCTCCCCGAGCCCCAGGGCAGAGCCCTCTCATCGCCTCACCTCCAACTCCTGGGACACCGCCGATGCCGACACCAGGTGCAACTCCCGGGATGCCGCCAACACCGGGCAAGACACCGGCTCCTGCCGCGAGGGACAGCACGGTCAGCGGGGACACGGGGACACAGCCAGCACCCCGGGGCTAGGAGGGAGGGACGGAGGGAGGGGGGACAGGGAGCAGCTCTCTGCTGGGGAGATGGGTGGTGTTTGTGCCGCAGAGGGCGACTTACCAAGTTTCGCTGCTGCCTTTGCTGCTGCCGCCTGTGCTCCTACCCCTGTGGAGGGACACGGGCACTGAGCCACCGAGGTCCTGGGACCATTCCCACCTCAGCTCCCCCACCCCACAGGGACCCTGGGGACCGGGCACTCCTGCCAACATCCGTCCCCCTCTCCTGTGGGAGGTGCTGCTCTCTCCGGGCTGTCCCTGCAGTCCGCGGACAGCCGGGCAGTGCCCAGCACCCGTCCCGCGGCCAGCAAGGTGACAGGGTGCGCCCTTCCCTGCCATGCCCGTGCCACTCCCCACCCTGCGGCTGCGGGGTCCAGTGTACCTGTCCCGGTGGGGTATCCTGCCTTTCCTGCCAGGAGGCCGGCTCCTATCCCACCGGGCCTGAGGCCTGCAATCACAGCACAGCGGCAGAGCCACGTCAGGCACGGGCTAGGGGAAGGACAACGAGACAGACGGAGCAGCCCCCTTGGATCTCCTGCCCCTGGCGCCAGAGCATGCAAGGGGATGCCAAAGCCAGCTCCTCCCCACTTGAGATCCCAGTTCAAACATCCCTGCCTGAAGCTGGAGTGGCTCAGGACATATCCTATGGATTAACAGCTCCCAGGAATGCCAGGAGAGTTGAGTTCCCAGGCTGGTCCAGAGCCACCACGGGCAAGGGACGAGGTCCCCAATGGACTCCCTCACCCTGGGATCAGGATATCTCTCACACCGCCCCGAGGGTCCGTGGCCACAAGGTCACGGTGGCAACCACGAGGTTGGTGGAGCCACGAGGAGTGAGGACACAAGCACTCACCATGGAGCAGCTTACCATTGGTGTAGGGCAGTCCATAGCCACCTGAGGACAAGAGGAGAGGACAGGAGAGAAGGGGGAGTTAGCACCTGGCTGCTGCTGGCCCTGTCCCCTCTGCCCCACAGCGTGGCCCTGCTCTGCCAGGGCCCTGCAGCACCGGCCCAGGGGCTCCGTCCATTGTGATAGTGAATCCTCTGGGATACAAACCCCCATGCTGGAGCTGGGCCAGGAGATGCTGTTCTCCCTCACCTTAGAAGCAGTGACTGAAAGAGCCGCCCCCTCTGAGTCCAGGCCGAGGGCTGTGGCGCCTGAAGCTGTTCTGCAGGAGCCTCCCATGACCCCGCTCCAGCGAGGGGTCCCGCGGGAGCCCCGCGGCAAGAGCTGTACCCAGCTGGCTGCACCCCAGCCAGCCACGAAGGAAAGGTTTTAATTGGAATCAGGGTTTGGGAGCCTCGGCTGAAACGTGACCTCGCTAGGAGGTCGGCGTGAAGGGATGGGGAGGGATTATGAGCTGGGACATCGCGGCCAGGGAAATGTCTCCTTGCAAAAGAGCCAGATCCCAGCACTTGGAATGGCGGGGATGCCCCTGACTCAGCAGGGACCGTGGGCTTGGCAGCCAGCAGTTCCCAGCTCCCATCACTGCTGGCAGCAGCCCAAGGCCATGGGCTGTCACATTCCCGGGGGGAGACACCTCGAGCTGCACAGGGTGGGGGGTGCCTCCAACAAGGAGGCCATGGGTGGGGATGTGGCTGCCTGCAGCCAGGATGGAATTACTCATGGCACAGCATCTCCTTGAGCACTGGACTCCATCCCCTCCCAGCAGCCAGCATGTGGGGACCAGATTTCCCTCCATCCTGCCAGGCAATCCCATGGTGTCCCACATCAGCACAGTGGTGCTGGCGGGCAGATGCTCACAGTGAGCTGTGCCAGGTGTCCCCCACCTTGAGGGCCACCCTTGCCTATTCAGGGGCACCTTATCAGCACCTTGCTCACCCTAAAGCTGGGAAAGGGGTGACACGCATGGAGGTGACTTCAAGGGCCAAAAGTCCAATTGGGCCTTGGGTCTCCAAGGGTTTTGCTGGGTCCAAGTCCAGCTCCCCACCACCCCCAGCTGGATGGGAAGGCAGCCCTTGCCCTGGGGCTGTGTCCATGGGAATGTCACCAGCACTGCTAGGGGGGCTCCGGCCCTGCACACAGTGGGGCTCTGCACAAACGGATGTCACCCAAACATAGCTGGACACTGGGGAGTGATCCCCATCCCTACGGCATCAATGGGACCCTGACCTCAGCCACAGCTTCAGACTGAGCCTCCAGTGAGGTGGGTGACCCTAGGGCCACCTCCTGAGTGGGGGCAGCCCAGGAGAAAGTCATCCAAAGAGATGATTTTCCACTGAAAATATTGTTTGTCCCACTGTCCTCTCTTCCCCTCTCAGCCTGGACCTACTGCAGCTGGGACAGGGCAGGGGACAGCCCACGTGTGGCAGCCCCGGATCCACCCACAGCATCAAGGCAAGAGCTTCCACAGCCAGCAGCACAGTCTGTCCTTGCACTGCCAGCCCTGAGCCCTCGGAGGTGACAAACTGGCATCTCCCAGCACCCCAGGAAGGTCTGGAGACACCCCCATGGTCCTGGTCCCTATCCTGGGGCTGGGACCTAGACGAGGTCCACAGGCAGCAGGGCCGAGTCTCCTTAAGGATCATAACTCTGTTCCACTGCAGGAAACAGGAGTGGGCCAGGATCCCTGCTGCTGCTTGTGGCCATGGGCCCTGCTGGGGGGAAGCCAGCAGAGCTGCTGGGGCTGGAGCTAGGCTGGGATGTGCTGGGCTGGGATGTGCCTCATGGGGTGGGCTCCTCTTGCTGAGGCTCTCCTGCCTCCAGCAACTTGTTTGGGTACACAGGGCAATGCCTGCGGATCTCCAATGCACTCCCCAGCACCCCCAGGGATGGGGGCCCTGCCTGGATGGGGCTGCCCTCCTCCTCGGGATGCACTGGGGAGCAGCCAGCTGGCAGCATGGCCCCTGGAGGGCACAGAACTTGCCACTGTCCCTCAGTGGGCACGGCTGCCTGGGGACAGGCAGAGCTGGCACCTGGCACAGGGCTGGGAGGGGAAGGTGCCCAGAGCAACCCAGGCTGGGAAAGGGGTGCTGAGCTCCCCCAGGCTGACCTGGGCTGGGGCTGAGCCCTGTCCAGGTGGGCACTGGGGACAGAGATCTGCCTGGAGCCCCCCACTGTAGCCTCAGCTACAGTTCCTTGAGCCAGGACACCTGACCCAGGTGAATGCCCCGCCCATCCCCAGGAGCTACAGAAACCAGACTGTCCCTGCAAGGGCTGTGCCTTGTGCCAGCAGGAGCTGGCCAGGACATCCCAGGGTGGTCTGGCCCAGGTGTGTCCCCAGAACGTGATCCTTCCTACCTTACAACAGCTGGAGGGAGGTACAGCATCATCCACATGAGCGCGGGGCAAGAACAGAGGCATCACCCCAGGAGCTGCCCGTGGGGTGCCACAGGAGGGCACAGCAGAGCCCCAGGCTCTGTCCTGCTGTCCCTGGGCCAGCACAGGCACTGCCAGATCCAGGGGACCTGTGGGCACCGTGCCTCATCCCTGGGGAACGGTGGGTCCTTCTCCTGACTGCTGGGGTTCCTTCACCCACAGTAAAGCCACACTGCTGGCTGTGGAGCTTACCTGGGAGCTTAGGAGCTTTGATGGGATAACCCAAAGGGACACCGGGCTGCTGACCTCCAAAACCTCCCAGTCCTGCAAACCAACAGCAGACTCTCACCTGGAGCCCGCGCCACAGCTGCCACCAGTCCCAGAGGGAGGGGAGTGCCCCAGGGCACCCCGGCAGAGGAGAGTGGGTGGCTTGGGAAGCCCTGAGGCATCTTCTGGTGTGGGGAGACCATGGCTATGAGGAAGAGGCTTGGGAAGGAAGAGAAGGACAGGCAAGAGAGACAGGACACTCACCAGGGATTCCTCCAAAGGCTCCAGCTCCTAAAAGGAAACACAAAGACACCTATGTGAGCCCTGGGCTGCTCCTGGAGGCCCAAACTAACCTAAGTGGATTCAGCAGTAGGTTGGCTTCACTGCCAAATGGCCTGTAGAGCTCTGATCCCAAAGGCTGGGCTGGGATGCCGAGCTGGAGCCAGCCCTGAACCAACCCAATGTTCCAAGGGGATGAGGGGACCTACCTGGGGCTTTAGGTTTGACTCCAGCTCCAGTGGGGACTCCAGGCAGTACTCCCACGCCAGGGAAGCGAACACCTGGAGCAGAGACCGGAGGGGTGAGCTGGGGCCTCACTGGGGATGTTACTGGTACCCAAGACCCCCACACCCAGCTTCCAAATTCCTGTCACCCATGGCACCCTCATCCTTGGGGGCTTGCTGGCACCACCCTGTGCCAGCTGCCTGCACCTCCAGCTGCCAGGAGGGGTTTGCTCCAGGCCTGGAGCTGCCTGTGGAACAGTCTGGGAGCCTGCAGGGAATATGGCACTCAAGAGGGGTCCCACTGGTGACAGCAAAGCCAGGCCTCGGCAGTGCTCTCTGCCCTGCTGATGCTCAGTGGCCTGGGGCCAGACAGGGCTCTCAAGCCATCCAGGGCACCAGACAGTGCCTTGGAATCATTTGGGTTGGATTTTTGGGTTTTGAATTTCCTTTTGGTTTGGGGTTCTTTTTCCCCTCTTACAAATGTCTTTCATTATAACTCGAACATTTTCAGACATGGAAAAGACATTCCTGACCAGCAACATGCTTCGGACAGTGTTGAAACATCTTGTTTTCACAAGTTTTCCTCCCCCAAATTACTTTGCACTGAGGAATTCCTCTCTCCCGCCACCTCCTCCCCCTCCTTCCCTCGTGCTAGCCCTGGTGACTGTGCCAGCTCCTCTCCCAGTGCTGGTGCTGCCTGCTCCCGCCAAGCTTGGCATGGGATGGAGTTGCCGGGTCCCCCTGTGCCTTTGGCAGGGTGGAAATGTCACTGTAGCCTCAGCCAAGGGGTTTGGAAGCTGTGGGGAGCAGCAGGACCCAGGCAGGCAGCAGCCCAGGGTGCTCTCCCACAGGGGTGCTGGCACTGGGCAAGGACCCGCTCGGAGTTGGGGTGCCGCTGGCAGGGTGGGGACCCCCTCGGAGTTGGGGTGCTGAGGTGGGGTGGGCACCCCCAGCTCACCTGCGCCGGGGAGCACGCCTCCTGGAAAAGCTCCAGGAATCCCAGCACCTGCAGGCAAAAGAAATTCAGGGATGAGGGGCCGGATAGAATCGCTCCCCGCCCCGGCCCCGACGCCGGGGCCGTCACCTACCTGGTATTTTAGGGGGTTTCCCTGCCGCGCCAAGGCCGGGCTGCACCGCGCCCGGTACCACGGCACCTGCGGGCAGCAGAGACCCCTGAGCCCCGGCCCGACTCCTGCCCACCCCGGGGACAGCTCTGCCCCAGGCTCGGCTCTGCTGGGAGCGAGGGGTATTTCCTACCTGTGGAGACCCCGAGGCCACCAGGACCACCAATTCCACCCACGCCTCCAATGCCAGCACCTGGGGGCATTGGGAAGAGGGGTGTACCTGCAGCTGGCTGCAACGGTGCCAGAGAAGGGGCAAACTCAGGATGGCCCTTAGGGGGTGAAGGGGATACCGTGAGGCAGTCCCAGGGGTGGGTCCCCCATACTGGGCACAGGGACCAGGCAGTTCTGTGGTCTGTGCTCCTGGGGGCTCAGGTTTGACCAATTACCCGTGCCTGGGACCCTCTGAGTCACTGGGGAGCCCAGTGAGAGCATCAGCTCCTGCCTGCAGCCCCAGCTCCAGGGGAAATCTGTCCTGGCCCAGATGCCCAGGGGACACCAGGAGTCCCTGGGGGCTGCCTGAGCCCCAGGCCCACCTTGCCCAGACCCCCCAGCACTCACCAGCTTTTGCAGCAGCCTTGAGCGCCGCAGCCGAGGCGGCTCCCGGGAACACCCCCCCGGGGAAGGCAGCTCCGGGGAACAGACCCGCAGCACCTGTGGGGAGAACAGCCAGCATCAGCACCCCAAAAAACAGCTGCCAAGAGGGTGTCCTCTCCTCGCGGTGGGCACAGGGGCCAGTGAGCTGTGGCTGTGCCAGGGCTGCGTGGCTGGCGTTAGGCTGGGCAAGGTGGCGTTAGCAGGCACTGCCCTGTCCTGCATCCCCCAAATTCACGCTCCCATCCACATCCCACCTGGCACACACAATGCCTGACAGTCCTGCAGTGGGTGCTGACACCCCTGGAGGCCCTGGCTGACCCCCTGCAGGCACTGTCCCTCTGCTGCTGGCCCTGCAGGGACCCCAGGTGCCTCCTCTCCTGCGGGGTCATCTCACTGTCGTTGATGCCATCATGCTGAGGGCCCTCAGGGCTGCCTGTTGGGTGGCTGGGTCCCTCAGGTCTGGGAAGGGCACCCAGCCTGGATGGGAGGCACCCAGCACTCTCTGGAGAGCTGTGGAGATGGGGATAAGGGATGTGCTGTCCCCAAGGTGGGTCTCTGGGGACATCACCCAGGGGATGGCCCGGAGCAGGGGGGGACAGTGGTCAGTGCTCACCTGGCTGCAGGCCAAGGGGACCAAGTCCCCCAAGTCCTCCGACCCCCCCAAGTCCTCCGACCCCTAGGAAGAGAAGGGGGGTGAGGTGAGGAGAGGCCAGGGACAGAGGGGTTCCTGTGGCACCGTGGGGATGGGAGAAGAGCCCAGGGACGGGCGCAAGGATGGTGACAAATGTCCTCGCCAGCACTTGGGTCCTCCATTCCATCCTTCTGCCTCACCCACCCCCATCCTGCCGGGCCACAAGGGGACAGAACCAAAATGTTTATGGCTGAGGAATGAGTCCCTGGGTCTCCGGCCAGCGCTGCCTTCCAACATCTGGGGCTCATCAGCCCTCGCTCCCTCCAGGCGCAAATTCCGGAGCCGCTGGCTCCGGGCGCGGACACCGCTCCGCCTGGGCCTTGCAGCCGCCCCGCGTTTGGTTTTAATTATGCCGAAATAAAGGGCCTTGTTTTTCTTTCCACGAGCTGAAATCTGAGCAAACGGAGGCTGTCGGCCCCCGCCTCGGGCTGCAGCTCCCACTGCGCGGCCGGGCCAGCTCGGGGGGCCGGGGGCGTGGGGCGCCCCTGCCCGGGGCACAGTGGGGACCCCTGGGGTGGGCACGGAGGGGACCCCCGGGTCTGCCTGAAGCAGCATCTCTCCATGGGGATCAAGGCACCGGGCAGAGAGTGCCAGGACAAGGGGGAGTGGTTTGAACCAAAATAGGAGAGATTTAGATTCATTGTTAGGAGGGAATTCTCTGCTCTGGAGGTCGTGAGGTCCGGGCACAGGGTGCCCAGAGCAGCTGTGGCTGCCCCATCCCTGGCAGTGTCCAAGGCCAGGTTGGACAGGGCTTGGAGCAGCCTGGGACAGTGGAAGGTGTCCCTGCCCATGGCAGGGAGTGGGTTGAGATGGGCTTTAAGGTCCCTTCCAACTCAGGCCATTCTATGATTCCGTGATTTCCCTTGGCCCCAGGTGCTGCATGTTCAGTCCCTGCTGCCCCAGGCCCGGTGTCCTCCAGCTGCACATCCTCCTGGCAGCATCTGCCCTCTCTCCTGTTGATGTCCCCTCTCTCCAGCATTCCTAGGCCAGGCAAAGCCCAGCATGGGCTGCAGGAGCCTCTGCAAAAGCTACTTGGCCCCAGTGGCAGGCAGGTGGAGGCACTGCCAGCTTCCCACCAGGACACTGTCTCCTGCTTTGCATCTCCTCCCGCAGCTCTGACGCAGCTTTACAGGCAGCAAGCACCCCCAAAGCGTGGTTTGGGGGGCTGGGGGCAGAGGGCAGCGCCAAAGCGGAGTGTGGGAGGGAAGCTCCCAGAGGCTGTGGCAGGATTAGTGTGGCAGGGCAGGGCTGGGTGTGCCTTAGCCACGGGGAAGCAGCACGAGGGCAGCAGTGGTTGGGAAATGTCCCAGCCACTGGCCTGGAGGTGGTGAGAGCCAGGGAAAGGCTTCTTACCTGGTTTGGGAGGTTTTCCTGCAGCCCCGAGTCCTAGGGGAGATGAGTGGAGGGAGAGGGGTCAGAGCCATCCTCCCTCTGAGCATGCCCGGGCAGGGCACACGTGGGACAGGGCCAGCCTCGTGGCAGACCCCCTGCCCAAACAAGGCACATCCACTGGGCATCCTGGCCCTCTCCCCAGCCCAGCCCAGCCTGCCAGGGGGTCCCAGCACTCACCTGCTCCCAAACCTCCAACTCCAGCACCTGCAAGCAAGGGCACAGTCTGAGCACTGCCCTGGGAGCACCCAGCACCCAGCTGGCTCCCGAGGGTCCGTGGGGAGTTGGGGAGGTTCACACGGGTGTCAGGGGATGGGCCATCCCCTGACATGTCCCCAGGATTTTAGCTGAAAATCTGGGGACAGACTATGACCTCTGAGCACCTCCTGTGGCCAGGGCTGGGCAGGGTGTAGGTGCCAGCCCTGGGCAAGAGGCCCCCAGGGTAAGCCTGGCACTGCCACCCAGTTGTGTCCCAGCACTGTGGGGCTGATGCTGAGTCCATGGTGAGCAGCCAGACAAGATGTCCCCATGTCACCTGATCCTGGCTGGCAGGTCCTCAGCCTTCCATGGTGTCTCAAAGGCATTCAAGGACCCCCCAGGGACCTGACCGTCCTTGCAGGTGCCCCCTCCCAAAGGTGCCTGGGCCCCCTTACCTGGGAAAAAGCCTCCTCCTGGGACTCCCCCTCCCGGGATAGCACCAGGAACCCCTGCAAGAGAAGAGACCCTTGTTAAAATCCCCCCAGAGATCCAGGCAGGAAGGCAGGGGACTCCTCCTGGTTCCCCTGCTGCTCCCTGCAGAGAAGTTGGGATGTGGAGCTCAAGGGCAGGTCCCTGCCTTCCCTTGCATCCCTGTTTGCCCGGGGTGACAGTGGTGGCAGGGCTCGGAGTGCCCCAGCTGGGACCCAGGTGTCAGCAGGACCTGGCCTGCATGGCGAAGGAGGGAGGGACATGGGGCTGGCTGCTGTCCAGCTCTGCTTCCCAGATCCTGCCTCATCCCACAGCCAGGGCTGTCTCCATCCCCTGCAGCCTCACGTGGATCTGGGAGATGGGTCTGGGCATGGCCAGGAACATGGGGCTGTCCCAGTCCATCCCCACAGTCCCTGATGGGCCCAGCCACGCCTGAGCATCCTCTGGGGCTTCCCCAAGGATCCTTGGGTGTGTCCTGTCTGCCGAGGTGCCAATGGGAACAGCCAGCTCAGGCACAGGGGTGACAGACTGGGGGGACACTGCTGAGACCCATGGAACCCCCCAGTGTCCCCCTGCCTGTCTGTGTGACACTAAGGCCACCACCCAGGTTCCAGCACTTCCCAGGGCATCTCAGCTCATGCTCAGAGGCCACAAGAAAATTTTTTGGCTGTTTTGTATGCTGGCAGTGCCACATGTCTGCTGCAGGCCACCAGGCTGCCCCCCTGGCTGGCCCCCCAGCTCCACCAGGGCCGTGGGTGGGCTGGGGACTTGCAGGTGGGCTGGGGACACGAGGGGGCTGCAGTGCAGAGGGAAGCTCCTCTTCTGGCAGCAGGGAGGGGTTATGGTGGGGTTGGCAGGGCAGAGCAAGGCAGAGGGGCTGCCAGGAGGGTGTAGGGGGGCTGCCGTGGCCACAGTCCCCGTGGGGAGCTGCAGCCAGCCCTGGTGTCTGCACTGCCACAGGGGATGGACTTCAGGGGGCACTGGAGACCCTGTGGGGGCCTGGCTGGGACCTGAGGACCTGCAGTGGCCTCCCTAGGCCCAGGAAGTGGGTGCAGCCCTGGCAGCACCACCACGGGCTGGGCAATGCCCAGGGGCTGGCAGGGCAGTGCCAGCACCCAGGGTGGGCAGGCAGCTGGCAGGGCTGGGACAGCACGGTAGAGCACATTGTGCTGCACATCTCCATCGCATATGTGGGGCAAGCTCTGGGGGCGTACCCCACCCCGTGCCCCACCAGTGGCAGGGATGAGGGTGTCCCCTGGACCCTGCTCACGTGCCCTTTCCACCCTGGGCACCTGGCAGAGATGCCCAGCCCCCCAGAGGGACGCAGCGGGGTGTCAGGACACCCCCGCTTGTGACAGGGGTGTCGGGCTGTGCGTGCTCAGGAGATGCTGGAGCTCGGTGGCAGGACAGGACATCGCTGGGGATGCAGCAAGCAGGGGGAGGAGCCGTGCCAGGACCCATCGCACAGCCTCAGGCCTGCGCCCCCCTATAGCCCCTCCCGAGGTTCCGCCAGTGTCCCTGGGACAGGAGGGGACCCGTGCTCAGCTCTCTGGCACGGCCCGGCCCCGGCCAGGGGATTCCAGAGCAGCTCCTTTTCCCGGCCAGGGGGTGACAGAACGGCTCCTTTTCCCGGCACATTCCCCGCCCACACCGCCCCCCCAGCCTGGAAAAACACAACTCCAGCTCCTGCCTTGTTTCCCAACAAACTCCAAGCGTCCGCTCAGCGCCAGTTCTCCCTCCCAGCCCTGCTGCCGCTGGGAGCCAGTGCCGGGCACGGCCAGGGACCCCGTGGCACAGCCAGGGACTGTCCCCACCCGGGAGGGGCTGCTCAGCTCCCATCATACTCCCCGGCCTCAGCCCCCCAAAACTAGGTAAGGTCCCTAGTGCTGGGGTGACCCGGACTGACCTTCTCTATCCCTCTGTCACCCTGTGCCACTGCTGGAGACTCCCAAGGAAGCTAGGACAAGGATTTCTCACAGCATCCCTGTGGTGTGGTGACCACAGAAATGCCCAGGTGTCACCTGCCTACAGCCACAGCTGCCAAATTCATCCCTTTACCATCATCATCACCACCGTCCTGAGGCACTGAGGGTCCTGCCAGGAGGGTCCCACTGTGGTGACACTGCCACTGTCCCCTCCCCAGGCACCATCCCAGAGACAGAGCTCTGTGCCTGGACGTATTTGGGAGGATTGCAGAGGCTGTGCTGGTCTATCTGCTGCTCCTGCCCAGACCAGGAGGTGGGCGGGGGGCAGGTCAGCAAGGCCTGGCAGGAGGAGACGGGATGGCCCGGAGGCAGCGGGATGGGCGGTGGTGCCATGTGGCTTTAGGGGGACAAACCTTTCCCTCAGGAGCTCTTCCTGACCAGCTCTGCTGCCAGGCACAGCCAGATCTGCACTGACCCAGATGCTCCTTCACAAGCTCCCCCCAGCCTTGGGCTGTTCCCTGGTGCAGGCACTGCTGGGGGGCCTCTACAGATCCCCCCAGCACCTCTAGTCCCTCCCCCTGGCAGCACCACCGAGCACAGGTGTTGGTGACAGCCCACACACTGGTGACACCGTGACCACGCTGGGCTCTGGCCGTCACTCTCTGGCCATCTCTGTCCTTGCCCAGCCTCAGGGCCAGCAGCCCCCAGCCCAGTCTGGGGTCTGTGTGCTCCCATTTGTCCTCTCCACTCATTGCCTTGGCACATCAGGGGAGGGGAGACTGAGTCAGCAGCTTCCCAGCGCTGAAGGAGCTCTGTGCTGCCTCTGCTCTGAGCCTGCCAGGACCCTGGGAAGGGGATTTTCCTGGGCTCCCAGCCTGTCTCCAGGGCTGGGCTGGCTGTGAGCCTGCATCCCACCCCAGGGACAGCTTCTCAATCCAGGGACCAGAGAATTCACAGCCACTCGTGCAGCCCCAGCTGTGTCAAGGTGTGAGCCATGGAGGTGCTCAGGATCTGGTGTGGAGTCTCCTTGTTTATGGGAACGGGACATTTTCCCCCCACAGCTCCATCCACAGGTGTGGATATCCACACTGTTCCGCTGCCAGAGCTGCTTCCGATCCTGTTTGGATCGGCTGCACCGTTTCTATCTGCACCAATGCTTGCAGCTCCCTTCACAAGGCAGAAATGCAGAGGATTTCTCTATTCCATAGGTTTTGAAACCAAGGCCAGGACGGAGAATCCAGCACAGGACAGCCTCATACCTCACCCCCTCTCTGCGCCCATGGGCACCCGGAGGAGCCTCAGTGCAAAACCACCAACGTTTCCCCTCTTCCCTCATTCCGCTGTTTTCTTTTTCTTGGGAGAAAGTTATGGAAACATTCAGTCTCCAAGCGACTTTGAAGCTGTGCTGCATCCCGGGCCGAGCTCGCTGGTAGCAGCTCGGGGGAGCGGGGGGGCTGCTGCCGGGGCCTGGCTCCTCTCCAGCCCCCCTGAAGCTCCAGCTTTCATCTCCGAGCGCTGGCGGGCAAGCTGCACCCTGCCAGCTGTGAGGGGAGGGAGCAGCCCTGCAGGCCAGGGTCCGCTTGGGAAGGGGAGATGCCATCCCAGCCCCATCCTGGGGACCCTGGGTATCCTCAGAGGGTCCCCAGAGACCCAGGCTGGGTGCTACCATAGCCAGTGCCTGCCCCTCTGCACCCACTCGAGCTGCTCCCTGTGGGCCTAGAGCCTGCAGGGCTGGGACCTCCCCAGGGCCCCTCTTATCCCTTCTGGGGGTGTCACTGCTGGGGGATCCCCTGTGCTCCACACAGCAAGCACTGAGGGATGGATGGAAGCACTGAGGGATGGATGCCCTGATCCAGATGCTGGGACAGGCTGCACTTGGCATCTTTAGGGAATCACAGCACCTTCTCCCTGCAGTGACCTGTAAGAAGATCCCCAGAGTGCCAGCACAGCTCTGCTCCCCAGGGGCTGATCCTGACCTGCTGCTGGGCGTTTCCTGAGTGCTGCCAGCTCAGCCCCTTTCCACTTCTCTGAGATGACAGCCTGGGTATGAATCCCACAACCCTGGGATGTCTCAGGGTTCCCTCTCCTGCCAGGCTGATTTGGAGCTGCACTGGCAGCTGGTGCTGGAGAACATGGCCCTGACCATCCCCAGCACCCCGGTATCCCCCCTCACCATGCCACCATGCCTCTGTGCCAGCCCTGTCCCCAAGGGCTGGCTTGGCAGGAGCAGGGGTGAGGCTGCAGAGGCACTGCTCAGTCCTCCATGGGAGAGCCTGTCCCACCAGCACTGGGACCATCTGCAGGGTCAGCTCACCTCTTCTGTGAGCTGCTTCCCAAACCAGCAAACACCCCTGGGGACTGAGCCGGGGCCCAGAGTGGGGCCAACAGTCCCGAACTCCTCGGGAACTGCTGCAGGGTCTTACCCAGGGTCCAAATTCCCCCAGAGATGGTCCCAGCTGGCCATGGCTTGAAGGGTCAGAACGAAGCCAGCCGGGACCAGCAAGCCACATCTCTCTCACTGCCAGAGGTGGAGAGTGCCCGGGACTGAGCACATCCCATCGAGCACCCTGAGCAGGATTAGGCACCAACAGCAGCTCGACTTCCCAGGCAGCTCCAGGCTCTGGGGTCCCACTGCCTGTGCAGCCGGGGCCACCCCGAGGCTGGTGTCCGTCAGCTGCAGGGCACGGGCAGATGGAGCTGCTGAGGGCTGTGCCCTTGGTGACAGGTGGCTGTGGCTGCCCTGATGCCCGTCCAGCCCTGGCACTGCCCACAGTATCCTGCCCCCTCTCCTCCTTCAGTCCTCAATCTTCTCTGTCCAACAAGCCCTGCACGACAGCCCCGGCACCGATCCCGTGGCCGATGGTGGCTCTGCCCATCACACGCTCTCCTTGGCACAATCACCCGGCTCTCCGGAGGTGACTGTCCCCTCCCTGGTGGTGCTGTCGCCTCCTCAAAGCCCTCTTCCCAGTTTGGCCGCTTCAGTGGGGGCTCTGAATCTGTGCTCAGCTGTTCTCCCCGCCTGGGTGGGAGCTCAGCTCCCACTCTGACGCCGAGACAGGGGCTGGTCATCGGGCAGGCATCAGCTGCGCTGGCCGGGCTGTGTCACACGGCTGGGACACAGAGCCCTGCGCTGGACTGTCACCTGCCTGCCCCGGCTGCGTGTGCCACACCTGCGTGAGCCTGGGCTGAGCTGTCATACAGCGCTGGGACCGCGCTGGGACAGGGACCCGACGCTGGCGGCACAAGGGCGATGAGGGCGGTGTGAGGGCCCCCTGGCACCCCCAGCCCGCGGTTGGGGTGGGTCGAGCCGCTCTGCAGCTGCAGCAGCCCCGGGGCTGTCACGGCCACACACTGAGCAGCCGCTCGCACACAGCGACTGCGGGATGCTGCCACCCACCCACCGCCCTGAGCTCCCGCTGCCATCGCACCGCGGGGTGACAGCTGACACCTCCCCCAGCCCCTCGCACTTCTAAGTCCCATGGGAGTTACCCCTGGTGTCCTGCCTGCGCGTTCCTGAGCCTTTCGTGCCTCTCATATTCCCTAGGCTCCATGCCCTCAAACCTCTCATGTCCCCAAACCTCTGGTGTCCCCAAGCCTCTCACCAGGACACCCCTCGCAGCCTCCCCCGACAAGTGCTTGGTGCAGCAGTGCCGTTACCGACTGCCCCATGTCACCACCCTCGGTGACATCCCGTCCCACCCGGGCATGGCACAAACCACCTGTCGGTTTGGGGAGCAAAGAGCCCTCGGCAGAGGTGGCACCCGGGGCCTGCCCACCCACCCTCGGGGAGGTAGGGCAAGGTGGGTGACTGTCCCTGCTCGGGGCTGGGCAGCCGGGGCAGGCATGGGACAGGCGAGGGGTTGCCCGGAGGGTGGGGATGTCGCAGCCCCGGTGCCCGCGGAGGGTCCCCGCAGGACCGGAGCGAAGCGCTGGCCGGGCTACGGAAGGAGCCTTCCGTTCCTTACCTCCTTGCTGAGTAGCCGGGAGGATGGAGAGGAGGAGGAGGACTCCGGGGAGGAGGGGTGCAGCTGCCTGCCTTGCCATCTCTTGAAGCAATGCCCCCGTGCTCCCGCGGGCTGTGTGTTTTATCCCAGAGCTGCTTAATTGTTGCTTCCAAGGATGCGAGGGGAAGGGGAGGGGGGCGAGGAGGGAGGGGAAAAGGAGAGGGAGCGGGGGGGAGAGGCACAGGACACTACGTCATGAGGAAAGGCCAAACACACACGAGCCTCTCCCGCCGATTGGGCTGGCTGCTCGGGGAGGGTTTTTTTTTTCCTTTCCCCTTTTTTTTTTTTTTTTTTTTTTTAATTCTTTGCTGCTCTCTCCAAGCCGGAGCGTCTCTGCCAAAAAAGCTGGAAGAGGGGGGCAGTTGCCAAGGCAGGCGGTGGGGGAGGACGGGGGGGCTGTGCCCACCGGCATGGGGACCACGGGGGTTTAGGGTGATGGATGTGTGTCGCATCGCGACGGGCACCTGAGTGGTCTCGCATCCCCGGTGACACCGGGGCATTTCGCAACCCAGGTGGCATCGGCCCGAAGGGGGACTGGGGGGCAGGTGGGGACCGGCGGGGTGAAGGGATGGGGTGTCCGGGGGTGCAGGCGGGAATTCGGGGGATGCCACTCCAGCTGCGGGGCACAAGGGATGGGATCGGCCCGATGCCCGCTACCGTGCCCAGTGCCAGTGGCCCGTGCACGGAGTCCGGATCTCGGTGCCCGTGCCAGTACCGTTGCCCAGCCTCCGGATCCCGGTGTTAATGCCAGGTGCCCGGATCCCGGTGTCAGGTGCCGGTGCCCGGATCCCGGTGCCGGGTGCCGGTGCCCGGATCCCGGTGCCGGGTGCCCAGTGCCCGGGTTCCGGTGCCAGTGTCCAGATCCCGGTGCCAGGATCCCGGTACCGGTGCCCAACACCCGGGTCCCGCTGCCAGTGCCCCGACCCCAGCGCCGGTGCCGGATCCCGGTGCCGATCCCGGTGCCCGCCGGCGGTGGCCGTTAGGTGGCGGGCGCGGGGTGTGCGGCCGCTGGCTGGACGGGAAAACCGGGCATTTTGCAGGAAAACGTGCAGCCGGGCCCCGGGGGTCCCCTCCCTTCCAGGGGTGCCCTAGGGACACGCAGAGCCCGGCTCGGCCGGGGCTGGTGATGGACACGCGGCCTCCGCGACCCCCAGAGCCGGGCATGAGGGGGAGTTTGGCAGCTGAGCCACTTCCACCCCCAGCCCCTTCAGGGGTTTCAGGTTCCTCCAGCCTCGAGCCCAAGCCCGGGCCCTGCGTGTCCCCACTGAACTCCTCATCCTCCTTCTCGGGGGGTGTCTCTGGACAGGGCTTGGGGAGCAGCTGGGGCAGCAGTGCGTTAAATGGTGGGATCAGTCACAGCATCATGGAATGGTTGGAGTTGGAAGGGACCTTCAAGGCCATCCTGTTTCACACCCCTGCCATGGCCAGGGTCACCTTCCACTATCCCAGGCTGCTCCAAGCCCCATCCAGCCTGGCCTTGGGCACTGCCAGGGATCCAGGGGCAGCCACAGCTGCTCTGGGCATCCTGTGCCAGGGACTCAGCACTCTCACAGAGAAGAATTTCTTCCCAACATCTAATCTCTCACTCCCCTCTGTCAATATGAAGTCAGTCCCTCCATCCCTTGTCCCCATTCCCTCTCCAGCTCTCCTGGAGCCTCATTAGGCCCTGCAAGGAGCTCTGAGCTCTCCCTGAAGCCTTCTCCTCTCCAGGTGAGCACCCCCAGCTCTGCCAGCCTGGCAGAGGGGCTCCAGCCCTTGGAGGATCTCTGTGGGCTCCTCTGGACTTACTCCAGCAGCTCCACATCCTTCTTATGCTGGAGATCCCAAAGGTGGATAGAGCACTGCAGGTGGGCCAGAGTAGAAGGGAAGAATCTGTGTGGATGTGAATGAGAATCTGCTGTGTGGATGAAGCACAAGGAATGCAAAATCACCCTCTCCGCTGCAGGTCCAACACTGCCCCTTCCCCACGTGCCAAGGGTTTGAGATGCTGCTTATCCCAGTACCTGACTCCTCATGACCCCAATGTGCTGGGAGTGGGAGCACGTGCACGAAAATGCCCTGTCTGCACCCCCTTCCCGCAGGGTTCCCTGGCATCATTCCCCCCATTCCCCACACTCCTTCCACCGCCGCGGAAATTGGCAGCCAATTATCAGCAAATCCACCCGGTTCCTCTCCGGCTGCGCGAGGTGCGAAGGCCGGACCTGGCCGCCCACTTAAAGAAGTGTGAGCTCAATCCACGCTCGGGACCGGCCCTCCGGAGCCTGCCTGTCTGGCTTATCTCAGCTCCCACTTTATTTTAGGGAAAGCGCTGATGGCTACGGCCGCAGGAATTCCGGGAGGTGGAAATCACGGAGCGTTTTGCCCTCCACACCCGGTGCTGGGACACGCCGAGGAGCTGGGGAGGGGAGGCTGTGCAGGAGCCCCTCGGTGGGCTCCGCATGGAGGCGGATTTTCTATTCACCTGCACAGGGCAAAGGGCTGCGGGCACGGGACAGGGGACGAGCATCGGCAGGGACAGCGCAGCCGGGCTGGCCCCGTCCGTCCGTCCGTCCGTCCGTCAGTCCGTCCCGCTGGCGTTGCCAGGTGATGTAATGCTTGAGTGAAAACACACGCGGTCGTTAAACACGAGCTCTCCGCTCCAGATGAGCGACGCGGGAGCAGATGGATGCGGGGATCGGCAGCTTTGCAGCGGCTCCAGCAGCCTCGGGCCGTGATGTGGCCCTCGGGATGCAGCCCCCCGGGCGGGGCTGGCCGGGTGATGCATCCTCGATGCGGGCGTCTGCAAAACATGCAGAGAGCTGGGCTGGGAAAGCGGCCTCGCTGGGAATCAGAACTGGGGCAGTTGGCCGGCTCCGAGCAGCTCCCAGCCCTTGCCAGTGAAACGGCTGTGACTTTTGAATGCGTGTTTTGTACCTAGAAAGAATAGATGTGAGGCAAGATCTCCCGCCCCTGGCACTCGTGCCGGGGAACGGGATCCAAACCCTTTGTGATTTGGCCGGAGCGCTCCGTGAGCCGCCCGCGGGGATGGGCTGGCAGCGTTCCCCCGAGCTTGCAAAGTGTCAGAAGAAGCTGCGAGGAGGGCACAGAGACGGGCACGGTGTGACAGGAAAGGGGCAAAGCAGAAAGCGCTGCCCACACAGCGGGGCCCGTGCGGAAAAGGAGGGGGTTTGCTGCATGGTGCAATATCGGGGTGGGAAAACCCACGACGAAGGCTGCAGCAAGAGCACCTGTGGCTGCAGCCTGTACTAGCACGGGGGGCTCCCGGGAGCCGTGGCAGCTCCGGGAAGGATGGATGCTTCCTGCAGCCGGTCGGTGGCAGGTGCAGGTTACACACAGCTCCCCCAAACGCTGACATAGTTGCTGGGGGAAATGCCAGAGAGCCTTACGCTGCTGTGACACTCGCGGGGAGCTCTCCCGGGGGTAACACCGACATGCAAAACACAGCAGTAAACACCCCTTTGCCATAGCTACAAGGAGCCCCACACCTGCCCGGCCCCCCGCACCCCAACCCTGCTCCTGGCGCTGTTGACGGCGTTGTCATAGGAAACGGCACTGCCGGGGTGTGCCGGGGCCCTGCGGTGCCTGCGCCGGATGCGCTCAAAGGAAAGGTATGTGCGAGGGGCAGGTCACACGCATCGAGTCGTCTCGTCACCGTCCCAGGGAAGCTGAGGCTGGTACGCGGCTTTGGAGCAGCCAAACTCACCGTGATCATGGAGCCTGAAGTTTTCATTCCTCCTATGTCTCTGGTGAGCAAATGCTCCGTGTCTGGGGTGTGTGCCAGGAAGGTGGTGAAGGGACAGAGGAACTGCCTCTTCTGATGCCGAGCATCCTTAGGTTTTCCTGCCTTGGTTCACCACTGTTAACTATTGACCAAGAGATCATCACCCCTGGATATGCTGTAGAAAGGAAGTTCCAGACTAGAGAGACAGTCTGAAAAGCACACCTCTGTCAGACATCCCAGAGAAAATCCTCACGGTACACGGGGCAGGAGGATTGTGAGGCATGGACAGGGCTCTGTGGTACCTGGCAGTCAGGACATCTGCTCAGGCTTATTTTCAGCAAGCAAAACCTTTTTGTTTTGCCAAGTCCCCCACTCAGAGGTGTTTTCACCAGCCCACTGTTGTCCCATGGCTCTCCTCATGTTAAATCACCGGGGATCTCTGGGTGCTCTGAACGTGGGTCCTCGTCTCTCCCCTGTGCATCCCACTGGATCCCCCAGCACCTTCCCTGGGGGAACATTCAACCTCGTGCACAGCCCATGCCACAGCCCCACAGGACACCCACACGGGGCAGCCAGGGAGCCATCCTGTCCTCAGCGTGAGACTGGAAGCCACCACAGACATATTCCAGTGTCATGGGCAGGCTCCTAGGATAGAAACATAGAAACATGGAATGGCCAGCATGGAACGGGACCTTAAACATCACCTGACTCCAATCCCCTTTCCCTCACTATCCCAGGTTGCTCCAAGCTCTGTCCAGCCTGACCTTGGACACTTGCAGGATTGGATTTTCCCAGTTATCCCTGCACATTTGCTGCTGGGGTGTTTGTCAAGGCAGGACGAGCATTTTCAGCTCTGCAGGGGCTGTTTGGGGACTGGGAGGCTCAGGCAACCTCTCCCTGACAGGTCCCATTTTCTGTTGGGTTTGAAGGTTTTTGTGATCCCATCCGTACCTCGCCTATCCTTCACTTTCCATGAGCTCCTTTCCCTGGAAGTCCCTTCCCACAGTTGTTATGGGAAGAGATTTTGCCAACACAAGGATGCTGCTTGGAGGGAGCAGGGCTGGAGCACCAGCCCAGGGCCATGGGGGGATGCTGTTCCTTGACATGACCAACAGAAACAGCACCTCCCTTCCAGCACCAGAGAGCCACTTGAGATCTCTTGGGAATGTTTGTCATTGGAGACTCCTCATGAGGAGAAGGGGAGACACCTTCTCCAGCCCCAGGCAGAGACCCCATCCCAGGCTTCTGTTTTCTGCTGGGCAGGAGCAACCAGGACCAGATCCATATCTCTTCCTTGGTAACCCATCCTGCTCTTGTCCCCCCAAGATGCTCTCCTTTTCCATCTTTCTACCAGTTTTGGTGCCTGGTTCTGCCCCCTTTGGCCCCCTCTCTCTCCTGTATCCATGACCACCTCACCACAGGCCATGCTTGGCTGCAAGCCATGTTCCAGCTCTCCTTGCCTTGGGCCCAGCAATGTTTGTGATGGTGCCTTCTCTGCAGGCTTTGCCTCTGCCCTTCCATTGTGGATAACCAGCTCTCCACGTGCTGGGAAGAGCTGTAGATGTGGCCCATGAGGTTGGGATTGTGTTGGAAGTGGTGCAGCCGTGGGGCAGCAGGTCCTCATCCTTGGGAACTCCATCCTTGGATGTGTTCAAAACGTGCCTGGACACGGCCCTGAGCAGCCTGACCCGGCTTTGGAGTGCTCATTTGCTCCGGGGCTGGGCTGGGGACCTCCAGGCATCCCTTCCAACCTAAATCCTTCTATGGTTTATATCGAATTCTCTCTGGTATTTCTGTAGTTCTGGGAAGCCTTCAGTGATGGATCGTTGAACAGCTCTGATCTGACTCTGGCCAAGGAGGGATTTAGTGGTCCTGGCTCCTTCCATCTCATTCACATTGTCCTTCTCAAGGACAGCTGAACATCTGCTGCCCATAGGTAACTCCAGGCCGCCGCTCCCCGCCTGGGTGTGAAACCTCTGCCTGCCTCCATCCCCAGCTCTGACCTGCCCTCGGAGCTTGCAAGTGATTGTTTTCATCCTGCTCCCACTGTCTGGGGCTTTCCAAGTGTTGATTAAAAGGTACCATCACTGCAAAACGTGCTGTGCCTGAGTGGCTGTAGCTTTCAACAAGGGAGACTCAGTGTTTACTGGAACGGTCAGCGCCGATTCCCTGCCAGAAGTCAGCTCTGACCCCCAGCAGTTTCAGCAGCAGACCCGCTTAAAAATTGGAAGATTGTTTTGTATTCTCAAAAGAAAGGAAAAAAAAGCAGGGTATGTTTATCATGGAGATATTGCTTTCCACTGCCTGTGTGCTCTGCCATGGCCAAAGTGTGTTCAAAGAGACTCTCAAACCTCCTTTGTGTGGGGAGCAGGGCTGGAAAATCTCAACCCAGAAGGGGAAAACTGAAGCAAATCGTGGGCAACCGAGCACAGAGATGTAACTGGTTATATTCAGCCAGAACATGAACTTTAGACACTGCCTGTGCTCCAGTTTGTGTCTGCAGCACAGAGAGGCCCTGAGGAAAAGGCGGTGGAGCTCTATTATCTCACAGCCAGATCCTTGTGGTGCTGAGGGGAAACATAGAGCAGGCAGGGCTGGGCTGCCTCCCTCCCCTCCCAGTGCACCCTGCAAATGCCAGTCAATGGCTCCCAGAGCCCTGATAATTCCAACCATGACTCAGAGACCAAAAATCAAGAGCAGAGCTTCAAATTAAGAATTATTAGGGAAAAAAAAAAAAAAGGCACATACTGGGTACATTTTTTTGTGTTCTTCTTTTTAAGCCATAAGGTTTATGCCTCTGGCTTTTCTGTGCATCCAGAAGGGCTCAGTCTGCCTTTCAGCAATGTGAAATATGAGCCTCCTGCAGGCACAGAGGTCTAGGAGATGGGGATTAGAGAACCTGAGAGGCGAGTGATGCATTTGCTGATGGCAAAAACGCTGTGGATCCACAGAGGATGTTCTTTCCCCAAAAGTCCCTTGTGGGGAACTGTAACTCCCCAACAGGTTGGAGGACAATGTCCTGTCCTGCTTTGAGATGATCTGGAGGCTGGAAGGGACCAGCTCAGCTATGGGCTGACCTTGAGATGAGTTCCCTGTGCCAAAACACTTGTCAAGGTGGAGATCTGGCTGAGCAGCCACCTCCAGCCTCCTTGTCTGACTCCCAGAGAGGCACCACGTGTGTGATTAAAAGCCCTGCAATCCTGAGATCTGGAATGTGGTTGTCTCTTTGCTGGGAAATTACAGAAACCTTACAAAAAGCCAAGAACGTGCTGTGCCCAAGGCAGCAGCTGGGTACATCGGTGCAGGTTGGTGCCAGGTCCCTCTGCCACCGTCCCAGGGCTGCCCAGGGACCTGCAGTTTTGCCATTATTTTTCCCCTTGGGAAAGCACCTGCTGCTGGGGAGGGTCACTGACCACAGGTGGTCTAGCTCTGTCCTGGCAACTGGAAATGGGACTATGGGATTTAATGGCTGTAATGAAATAACACAGAGAGGAACCTGGGGAAGTGGTGCAGGAGGTCGTGGGTCTGAGGCACTGCCAGGCTGGGGGTCTCCACAGCAACACGGGGGTGGGGACAGGAGGAGAGGGCAGAGGGGACCAGGGAGTGGGGTGGGAAGGTGGCTGGACTGAGACAGGGAGAGCTGGAACATGATTGGAGCCACATGGGGCAGCAATGCAGCAATGGGGTCATGGATACAGGAGAGACTTAGTAGCCAAGGAGGGGGGTGACCAGGTGTTAAAATTGAAGGAAAGATGGAAAAGGACAGATCAGAAAGGGATGGGTGGTCACCAAGGAAGGGATATGGATATGGTCCAAGATGGGAGAGTGAGGAGGAGAGGCCAAACACCCTGTGGGATGGAAGGAACCAGCTCTCAGAGCTGGCAAAAGAGGGAACGAGAAGAGCTGAGACCTTGTGTCAGAGACAGCAGAAGGGTCAGGGGCTGAGCGAGGGCTGGTGATGCCAAGCAGAGGTGATGGTGGCCCAAAAGTCCCTGCATGGGCTGACATCAGGAATGGCAGCTGTGACAGAGCAGAGGAGACAGGGAGGTTCTTGCATTCACCCCAGCACCAGCCAGGACTCCCTCACAGCTCCTGGTGCTCCTCCAGAGCCGCATCCCTGCAGGACTCTGCCAGTGCATTCCTGGCCATCTCTGGGCCATTCTTCTCAAGTCAATGCTGTTCTTCAATCTCCCTCTCTGGGCAGCAGCAGCAGAACCAGATCCTCCCTCGGACGGGCTCTGCCCAGCCCTGGCTGCCTGTCCCTTCTCTGGCCAGCACGGTCCCGCTTCAGCCGTGCCTGTGCTGGGAACGTCCTCCCCGACACGTCCCAGCCTGTGCTACCCTCTGAGGGACGGGGTGGGAAGGGAGGACAGGTCACCACCAGCCTGCAGCCCCCCACATCTCCAGATCCCGCGGATGCCTGGCACAGCCGGCAGGGATCGCGAGGAGCTGCCCTTGTCTCTCTCCCTGGGGTGTGTAAGGGATGATCGAGAGCCTCTGGTCGCTACATCCTCCTGGAGCTTGAGGAGAGAAACACTGCTGGAGGAGAGAAGCCCCTTGGTGCGGGGTGACGGGCAGGCTTTTTGGGGCTGTTTCACTGAATTCCTTCTCTCTCTCTCCCAAGCCCCACTCCGGGTCTCAGCTTCCCAGGGGAAGCCGTGACTTTGTCCCTCTGCTGGGGCCTGGGCTCGCTCCCCAGCAGCCCTGGGAGCCGCTGCCCGGCGCTGGCAGGTCTCAGTGTCCCGGTTCCCAGCGGCGTGTCTGGGCTGGGAGCAGCCGCGGGGCTCAGCCGCGGGGCTCAGCGCTCGCTGCGCGCTCTGGCAGCAGCTCCGGCACAAGCGCAGCGCTGGCCCGGCCCCAGCGCACGCCGCTTCCTCCGGCAGCCCGGCCAAGAGGAGTCAGCTGAGGACAGGAGCCGAGCCGGCAGCGCAGGCAGCGCGGGGAAGGGGCTGATGGAGGGCCGGGGTCAGTGCTGGGCAGTGCCAGGGAGAAGCCTCATGGAAGGGCAGTGGGAATTTGGGAATTGCTGCTGTGGGTCCTGCTGCCGGATGCGCCGCTCGTCTCTTCCGCCAGGTTTTGGGGGGTTTCTGGTTCCGTTCTTTGCCAGCGTGTATCAGCAGCCCCTGGGATCTGGGGCTTTCCCCTAATGTCAGAACTCCTGCGCTGTCAGACACAAACAACCCGTTCCCTCCAAGTTGTCCCTCTTGCACAACCATCACTAAATTCTCCTCCCAGCTGCCGAGTTTCACCTGTTGTCTCAAGCGATGCCACCTCCATCCCTCAAGTCCCTTACTGCTGCTGAGATAACAGAAACGTCACTGTCCTCCTCTCTTTTATTCCCTTGAGCAGAGGCTGAACAGGGGCGACCCCTCCTGCCTCATGCTCCTACCTGCCGGTGTTTGAAGCTGCTGCTCCCCGTGACATGAGTGCCCTGGCATCAGCCATGTGCCAAAAACTGCCTCGGGGATGGGCAGGGATGGAAAGTTTGAAAGCTTTCAGGTTCACCTCTGCACTGCCACCCAGATCCCATTGCCCACGGTGATGCTTTGGCTCAACTCGGCCACTTAAGATATCATTTGTAACTAGCACATGGATAATATTTCAATTTAATTAATTCAATTAATCTTTGACTTCAGATTGTTGCCTCGGGCCAGGTGAGCTGCTCACTGAAGAGGCTGCAGACAAATAGAGATTGATTAAATATTTCACCATTTCAAAGGAAAATTTGGGATACTTTTTGTTCCAGCATGAAACTGATAATATTTCAGGGGTGAACACATAAAGTAAACCCAGCCATTGCACTTCAGGCTGAAACAGGTTTTTTTTCACTTTGAATCCAAATTATTAGGAATTTAGTTTTGGTTTCAGGGATAGAAATCACAGATATACTGGGTTTAGGTAAAACTGATAAGCATCAGGCTTTAGGTCCATTGGGATTGCTTAGGAAAAGTGTTTCCCAGTCCCAGAGGTGCTCCAGTGCTGGAACTGGGGAGCTCCAGCCTGATCAGGTGAGAGGACGGAGACTTGTGTGGTGGCTCCAGGAAGATCTCCACAGGTGCAGATGGATGGGACACCCACTGGGTGCAGGGCCACTGCTGTCATGTCTTAATCCAGGAGATGCAAAAAGCAGCCAAGCACACAGACAAAGAGCAAGATGAGACTGAAGAAGGAGTAGTGACAATATGAGCTCCCCTGGGGGTGCTGCATGAGAACGTCCTCTGGATCAGCATCACTTTCATGAGACAGAGGTTTCCAGGTAGCATTTGTGGGGGTAAATATTCTCCCAGGGCACGGCTGGCCAAGCTCCTCCGGAGATGGGGTGCTGGGAGCAGGCAGTGCCCGTGGGAGGAGGCATCTGCCCCTGAGCAGCCCCGGCGCTGCCGGGCAGAGGCGCGGGCTGCTCTGCTGACTCGCCCTGCCATCCCTGCTGGAGCTGCTTTTCCTCGCGGCACTTCACAACTCAGCACTCTCGAGTTAATTAGAGAACCATCTGCCCCCTTCTCGCACATCATAAAAGCGTGTTTAAAGCCGGGCGATAAAAGGGAGCGTTAGTCGGGGTCACTGCCGGCTCGGAGCCCGGCGCGGCCCCGCCTGCCGCGCTCCCTGGCCCCCTCTCAGCCCAGGTGGGAACGATGTTTGAGTCCATCTGAACTTGCTCTGCTGCCAGCTTCCTTGAGAGACTCCCAAGTATTTCACAGCTCTCTCTCAGGCACGCTTTGTTCTCTAACAGTCTCCTACAGCCTGTCCCGGCTTAACTCTCCTGGCTCCCTCTCACTCTGGGTGCTGAGTTTCCGCCTCCCAGAGGAAACTTGGGACTTTGCCTGGTGCCAGCTGGTGGTAGTGGCCAGCAGGGCTCTCCCTGGTTTGGTCTTCAGATGACTTTAAGCTTTTCCAGGTGGCTGTGGACAGCGCAGCCCCTGTTCCCTCCCTGAGCACACAGAGTGCAGGACTTTGGGCACATCCTTGGGGACATGGATACATGTGAGCACACAGGGACAGCTGGTCCAGCTGCACTTGTGCCCATCACTGTAAATATCCAGAGAGCTCCTCTTCCCTCACTTCTGCCTGGAGGGCATGTTTCCCTCCTATCCTGGTGTGCAGAGCAGAACAACTCGCCAGATGTTTCATGTTAAAAACTCCCTTTTCCTCCTTTCTGCTCTCTTTAAAGAGTCTCAGACGGGGAGGTGAGGACCCTGTCTGCTCTGCTGAGGACCACCTAATCTGATCAGGTCCCTTCTGGCACAAGGCACATCCAGGCTGCCATCAACCCCACATTTGAATATTGAGATGGAGTGCAGCCCTGGGCATGGAGCCACGGAGCAAATCGGGTGAGCAGAGAGCTGAGGAGCTGCAGAACCAGAGCCTGCAGCATCCTGCAGACTCATGGGGCTGTTTCCAGGAGTTCAGGGTTGTGGAGAGTCACCAGCGTTGTGGGACCATGCAGCCTGAGGAGATCACTGGGAATGGGGACCTGCTGACCATCTGCAGAGGGGTCTAAACTGAGGGGAAAATCCCTCCAGATGCTCCCCATGGAAACGTGTGTACCAGCCCAGCAGAACAGACCTTGGGGAGGGTCCACCACTGACCACATGACCTCTGTGTCCTCTGACCAAGCACAGAAGGATGGGGAGATAGGAACATCCTGCTGGTCAGTGCTCCAGGAACCTGGGATTGGAGTAGGGAAATGGCTCTGAGAAGATGATGTTCAGTGGCTGGAGAGAGGGAAAGTCACTGAATCACAGACTGGCTGAGGTTGGCCAGGTCATCTCCAGCCCCCTGCTCGAGCAGGGACACCTGCAGCCAGTCACCCATGGATAGTGTCCATTGGACTGTGTCCATGGCTTGGAACAGGCCCACAGCCCATTGTAAGACGGATAGAGGGGAGCAGCTGTACCCTAGGACACTGCAAGAAGGCCAGGACACTCTCCTCTGGTGGAGCCAATCCTCCTTGTCCTGTGCAGGGCTCCCAGAAGCTCTCTCTCCTGCACACCCATGGCACTGTGACCTCCCTTTCCTGTAGCACCAGGATCACCACCAGCATCTGGAAGAAAGTCCCCAGTACATTCCCCAGTCTGCTGGGGAGGCTCTGGACAGGGGGACCTCAGCCCTGCTCTCCTCCAGGGACAGGGTCAGGGAACAAGCAGAGTCCCAGCACATTCCTGATGTTCTTACAGCCCCTTCTGACATGGGTTTCAGGATCTCCAGGGCCACTGGTGTCCCAAGGCCCAGCACAGCCAAGGAGGTTTGGTGAGAACTGTACGCTCTGTCCCTGCTAGCCTGGCACAGTCCCTGGCTCTAGGACAGCCCTGGCTGCTTGTGCCTGCCCAGATGCCTGGGACCTGGCTATCCCAAAGCATGCTGAGCTGTGAGCAGCAGGCCCTGAGCTATTTTTGTTGTGCCCAGGCCTTGCCCTGCATTCCTCTCCCCCTGGGCTATGTTTAGACAACTTCGCAAGACACGCTCCTACTCCAAACCCATTTTTCTGCATGACTGAATCCCCACAAGAGAGAGGAGCAGGTGGAAACCAAGGCTTGGCCACGAGCTCTGTGTGTTCCTGGGCCAGGCGGACGGCAAAAACAGTGTAGGTGTTGGGCTTCCCTGGATTTAGCAGGGTGCACTTTTTCTGCTCCCAGTGAACTGGGGTGTATAATCCATGTCTCACATGGCATTGCCAGGGCTCGGGGCATCCTATCATGGATGGGGTGTTCAGGAGGATGGATTCAGGAGGACAGGGAGACTCTGACCACCCCATATCCCTTGCTCTTGTTCCACTCTTGGAAGAGCTCGATGGACACGTCTCTCCCGAGCATGGGGGGGTCTGCTGAGCTCTTGTCTCCTCCTTGGACATCACTATGGCTTCATAGCCAGGCGTCCAGCTCTCTTTGCTCCTGAGGCCTGGGGAAAGGGGGTCACCCTTTAGGGGGACAAGTGTTAAACATTGCCCTTCCCCCCTGGGCTCTGGCACTGCTCATCTCTGTGGTGCCTGAGTGGGGAGGTTATTAAGTGAGTATGAACATCCTTGAGTGTAATCCACACGCAAATGCTAAATTAAATTGAAACCAGAAGATCCCTTTAGCAGCAGAGTTTATTGCCATTAACCCTTGGGTGACACCAACTGGACTTCCCCTGCAGTGCCAGGAGAAAATGGCTCACCTAAAACTTCAACCCTGGCCTGGAGTTTGGGCATGGACAGCTGTGGCCACATCTGGTGCCTGTAGTGCATTTTCAGCTGCCAAGCCCCATATCCAAATCCAGTAGGGCACCAGGAGAAGGTCAGGCTGCTGGAGTTCACAGCTGGAGGTCAGCAGCATCCCAAAGGGAAGATGCCCCTCTCAGTCCAGGAGAGCACTCTGGGATGGTCTCCTGGTGCACCCAGAAGGGCTCCCTGCTGCCCTGCACCCGCTGGAGCCCTTTGGAGGCCTCTTTGGAGGAGCTGTGAGGAAAACACCTGCCCCAGACAGAAATCCCAGCATACCTTGCTACAAACATTTTGGAGGAATCTGCAGGGGATGGCCAGAGTTTCTGCTCCTCTCTCCAACCTGCCTGTGCCAGGTGCTGCAGCTCAGAGGAGGATGTGGGGCCACATTTGACTGTGGGGGTGAAGAGTTCTCACAGGGACAGGGAGAAGATGGACAAGGCAAACTGCCAAGTGGCCATGGAGCAAGGGGAGAGGGCGAAGGAGAGGAGAGGAGAGGAGATGGGCTGTGCAGTGCAGCTGGGCTGTGGTGAGCGAGGGCAGAGCACTGGCCTGTGCCCAAGGAGGGAGCGCGGGACAACTCTCTGTTTGCAGTGCTGGGGCAGGGCCACACCAGCCTGTGCTCATCCACCTGCTGCCTGTTCCCCTTCTGTGATCTCCTCCTCCCCTGCAGTCCCTGCCCTCTGCTCTCCCAGATCCATCCCTCATGTTTCTCCAGACACCCCTTCTCCACTCACCACCTCACCACCTGGGACTGTCACCAGAGCCAAGCTGGGACCATGCCATGGGGTTTTCTCCCTCCTGCTCTATGCAAACCCCTCTTTGCATCCCAAAAACCTGCCGGGGGGGTGGGATTTCTCCAAGACTCCAAGCTTTCCCTGCCTGGCTCATGCCAGCAGCTGCACGGGATGTTGGCAGGAGGCAGAGTGACCTCAGACGCAGAGCTGGTCCGAGCTCTCCCGTTCCAGGGAGCGCAGGCAGCTGCCAGCGGGAGCCAAGGTGCATGAGGGGAAGGCTTAGGACATGGTTGGCAGGGCCACGGCCACCCCTGCTCCAAGAACCACAGAAATATGTAAATGAGAAACTCAGCCCCTTATTTATGAGACTTTGCGATTCATTTTTCATTTGGGGAACGCGAACAAATGAAAATATGAAATATTTCTCCGATGACACAGTTTCCACCCAAGAAAGCACATTCCTTGGAGGCGATGTGCATGTGCATGGGCCCACACGGGACCAGGCCTGGGCCCTGGGGCAAGCTGGGCGGAGTCCACGGTGGGACAGCAGTGAAAGTCTTGGTGAGCTGGAAATCCCATCTGGGGTGCTGGAAGGGCCAGAACTGAGGGCAAGGGACAGCTCATCTGGTCCAAGAAGGGAGGAGGAGGAGGTTGCACCTCATTTACAATCAGAGCAAGGATTCATCTCCCTTCTGCCCACTGAGAACAGATCTTCCCAACATCTACAAAATGCTCACTCTGGTGAGGCCTGGATTTCCCAAGTATATCCAAGTGTTCCCATTTACTGCCTTAACAGCTAAAATTCATTACTCAGCTGGCTCCTTCAGGATGGCCTTTCCAAGGTTAGTGTTTCCATGGCCTTCATGAGCCCCAGAGGGAAAATCGACACAAATAAAATCCATGGATTCAGCATCCACACGATGTCATGGGCCAGACCTCGCTGCCTCCCAGCAGCATCAGTACCACAGACCAAGCACACTCCACGTCATGGTCCTGCCTGTTCCCACATTTCATTCCTGGAAAGTTTAGCCCAGCCCTTACCTTCTCCTGCTCCTGAGGCACCAGAGGTGTTCTCCACCAGCCTGAATCCTTATGCGCCTCTTCCAGCAGCCTGCCTCAGCAGAGCCCCGCAAGCAAAGCCCCCCAGCTCTACTAAGACCTCCTCCAATCCCCTGATTCAGGAACACGAGGCTCCCAGGGCTCCAAAGAGACCTGTCCCAGTGCTGGTGCTGGCTGAGGAGCCCCACTCCTGCTGGCCCTCCCCAGTTCACACTGACTTATTCCCGTGGGAGCCATGCTAAACTGGAGACAGTTCCTGTAGGATTGGGGTAGGTGGGCTGAGACCATCACTGGGTGTGGTTTCCTGGGGACATCACCATGAGCCACCCTGTGATGATTGAGTTGATGTCACAAGAAATGTGATGTATTAGGGCCCATCCCAAGATCACCTCTAATTTCCACTCTTCTCCACTCACATCAACCCCTTCCCTTTATTGACTCTGCCACAGAGTCTGTCACTATTTGCACCTTCCCAAGGTCCAGCTCAGATTGACTTATGGCAGTTCTCACTTCCATGTGGCACTTCCAGCTCCTAAGACAGACTTTTCCCTGAAGATTTTCCTGGTGTCTTTAAGTTCTGCTCATTCTCACTGTGATTTTAATGGGCAAACCATTGTTGTGAGAGGTACCACCAAGTTTTGTACCTTTGCTTGAAAATCCTGTTCACTCCCCAGCACCTTCAGCTTCTGCGTTCTTCAGCTCAGTTGACTTGAATCCCTAAAAAATCTCCCAATACGGGAAAGAAGAATCCTCCACCTGCACTGTTGATCTGGCAGGGGTTATTCTTCAGTCTGTTTTAGATGAATCCTACGTGGCCAACGTGCACATTCCACAACTGGCTTCTCCATCGTGTTCCCCCGACAGCAAAGTCCAAGTCTAAAATAGTAAATTCTGGAGCCATCTATCAGCTGCCACATCCCAGAATAGCCAGTAGCATTTGCTCTCCAATCTATATCTGGAAGTGAAAGGCTCCCTCAGCGACAGCAAGATTTATGAGTAGTTGTGATCAAGGGACATGTGCAAACTGCTCACTACAGGGCCTAAAAAGGATGTGGGCACAACCAAAGGGAAAAGCCCCCTGGGGCTGTCCTGGGCTCCTGCTCCACAGCCTCCTGAGCCCAGCTCAGGCAGGACATCCCTCCACAGGGTCTCTCTGTCCCAGCTCCCCGGGGGTTGGGGACAGACCTCATCCCACCCACCACTTTTCCTCCCTCATGTCTTCAGTGACTCCAGCACCCTCCAAGCGGACTTGGGCATCACCAGGGACTTCTGTTCACAGCCTCCTTTTTCCAAGCTGCAGATCCCACTCTGGAGGCAGCCACAGTGCTCTGGAGGTGCCCATTTCTCTCCACCTAGTGTCTCTAGTCCTGCAGACATTTCTCCTCCCAAAGCAGAGCCTGCAGCCAAAGTCAGTCAAAACTCAGCACATCAACCCTCAAAGCCCTTTCCTCTGAACAGGATTCTGGAATATCTCCACGGATAAATTGGTTTTCTGCATGGCATTCCCCATCCCAGGGGTAATCCCATTCCCTCACTCATCTCTTGTGTCCTCTCACATTACCAGGTGTCCTGTGAGGAGCTCCATGGGCTCCTGCTACAGCACACACCTCTCTTCATGGCTTGGCCTCAGTCATGTTTCTTCATAAGCCCTGTCCTCCCATAACCCCAGCCCTGCCCAGCCCCTTGTCCCCTTGAGTGAGTCCTTGGTTGACCATGCTGTGAGCAGGAACCTGGGGGTGACTCCAGTCACAGCCATTTTTACCCTCAAGAATTTGTCCCACTTACAGATCTACTCTAGATTGGACTTCGGGATGGCCATAAAAAGTGAAGTGCTGGGGTGAGTCCTGTCTTCCCCAGGACGGGAAGGGACTGGAGCACAGGGTGCCTGAGGGGACAATGAGGGATTCATCAGTAAGGGACTCTCTAATTGCTGTTTTCAGCTGCCTAATGAGTTATAAGACAGGGCCAGACTCTTCTCAGGGGTGTGAGAAGGATCCAGGGGCTCCCGGCACAAGTTGTGATGAGAGAAAATCCAGCATGAGGTGAAGAAAAAGAAAGATTTGCACAGCAAGGGTGAAAATCCTCTTTGGAGATGTTCACAACTGGCCTGGACAAAGCCCAAAGCCACCTGGTCTCTCCTTGGAGCTGGCTCTGCTTGGAGTCAGTGATCCCTCCCTGCCTGCAGCTCCGTGCCATACTACGATGTCCTGCAACACATGGTCCTGGCTTTCATTCCAATTAAAGGAATTTTTTTCCCCAAGTATAAACAGACTGCTCCTTTCAGGGAAATCTGCTGGCCTCTCTTCAGAGCCAGGGAGCCACACTGCCGGTTATAGCCCGGCCATTGATTTATTGGTGTGACCACGGCCAAGTTGGACAGCGCTGCTGTGCCGAGATCCAGCATCCTCGAAAGGCAGGAGAAACCCAGGCTATCAGCTTGTCCATCTCATCCTAATCCAGCGTAGGGCCTTCACAACCATCAGCATAATCAACTCACAGATGAAAGCCACTGGGGGAGTGCATCCATCATTGTTAGGCTGATTGGAGCTAATTCACAACATGTCTGTTTTCAAGAGATTGTGTCTTTTTCTCTGCCTTGCTTCCTGTTTGCAAGCAGACTGCAGCAGTCTTTAATTAATTGTGGCTTCAAATTATGCCGGCACTTCTCAGGGAATAAATAAATCTTCCCTGAGTGAACAGGGCATTTTGCAGGGAAGGCACAAGTTGGAGGGGAGCAAGGGACGTGTCCGTGTGCAGGGCTGTGTCTCCATCCCAAAGCCTTGCCCGGTGCCAAGGCCCAGGGCTGACCTCCATCCTTTGGAGCTGAGCTCTCCTGTTCCTTGGCTGTTCCAAGGGCTGGTCCCTCTCCCGCTCGTGAACGGCCTTTACAAAGCATCTGCAGCCCAATCCTGATCTGCGCAAGGAATCCAAGTGAATTTTCCTTGGGAATTACTTTCACTACTTGCTCCGCTGTTGCTGTCAGAGCGCCATGAGAAGTGATTGTTTTAATGATGGTTGAAATCCAGTTTCCCTTCTAAGCCTTTTTTCATGTTATTTAGAGCTCAAATCAACTCTTTTTTGGTTGAAAGTTTCCACTCTTGGGTTCAAGCCAAAAGTGGATTTTTCAAGAAATTGGAACCGACTGGGTTCAGTCATTTCTGAGTCACACACATGGAAAAATACACATTTCCCCCTCGTGCTCCACGGAGACACTTTGGGCATGTACGACTCAAAACCAGCTGGAGCAAGACAATTCAGACTTGGCTTGTTTGAGAGTCCACACTGAGGTGTAAAAATCATGCCAGGTTTGGAGAAGCTCTCATTGGCATTTTCACACTTCCCTCCCCAAAAGTGCTGTTGAGTGGTGTGCAATGGGCAAGAAGACACTCTGTTCTCTTCCCCTGCTTTACATCTCTCTCTCTCCAATGGAATAATCCCAGGGGATTAGCATTTAAAGTAATGAATGTTTAAAGTTAGTGAGAGAAGAATTCCAGCAATGTTCAAATTCTTCCTAAGCCCCTTAAATGGAGCCGAGCTGAGGGGGCCTCAAACAGGGAGACATCAGTCAGCTCCTGAAGTCCAGTGGAGTAAACGCAGGGAATGGCCCCTTCCTCGGTCCAGGGCAGGCATGAGGACTGTCACCCCAAGTGGCCCAGCAGCTGGGGCAGTGCTGGTGTCACCGCCCCGAGGTGGTGGGGAGCAGTTTGCTCCATGGCATTTCTGAGGGTTTCCTGGGACTCCTTTGGACTGAAGCATGGCAGAGGCAGGGACAGAAGCCAAGTCTCAGCCACCAAACCTTTAACCACAACCCCCTTCTTTCTTCGCCAAATGAATTGTGTCAAGACCACATGAATCTCACTGCTGGAATTTTCTGCCTTCTCCTCCTGAGGCAGGGAATGGGCATGGAATGAGAAGTCACCACGAGACACTCCTGGGACAAGCAACTCCCAGGACAAGTGAGCACACTTGGCCAGATGAGTGGTGTGTGTTTGCCACCAAACCTGCCCCTTTTGGGTCCAAAATATCAGCTGGGGGAATCAGTTTTCACCCCAGCCCACTGCTGTGCAGCATCTACAGGTGTATGGCTGTGCCAGAGGGGTTTCCCTAAGAAGATGGCCAAGGAAGACTCTAGGTTTGAGAATTTCCCAAAAGGCCAATTTTTGAAAGCAGGTTCTTGGGCTCAGGGTGTCCATGATGCCCAGGATGCCCAGTGTATCCAAGGTGCTCAGGATGCCCAGGATGCCAAGGATGCCCAGGGTTTCCACGATGCCCAGGATGCCTGAGGTGTTCCTCAGGGTGCCAGGATGCCCAGAGTGCTCAGAGAGCAGCAGGAGGGCTGTGGCCAGATGAGCCCCATGGCCTTCCCAATCCCCCATCCCTGTGGGGTGGGTGGTGTGGGGAAGGGAGGCGCCTGCCCAGGACAAGCCCTGCAATCCCTGGGGAGCAGGGCTGCGATAAGCTGGGTATTTCACACTCTTCCCTGCCAAGGGAGGGTGGAAGTGGGAGGGAGAGGCCAGGAGGTGCAGAAGGGGCTGGGAGAGGAAACCAGCAGTATGAGTCATTGCAGCTGATGGGCAGGATACCCACAGGAAACGCCTTTTCCCCTGGATAAGGTGTAAGGGACAAGCTGGCACCAGCCCCTGGGCACAGGTTGTCCCCAGCTGGGTGCAGGGCACACGTACAAGCAGCAGAGCCAGACAGAAGCTGGCAGAGGCTTTACTCAGCTATTTACTCAGCTCCTGATGTTCTGCCCCAGGGCTGGAGGGTTCTCTGCAGTGTTCCCCATGTCCCCAGCAGCCCCATGACCAGAGGACACCTTCAGTCCCACTGTGCAGCTTGCACATGAGGAGTTTGGGAAAGCCAGGGCTCTTCCTGTGTGTTCCCTTTTTTGGGCAGCAAGAAGGATGATGGTGATGTCCCAGCAGAGCTGGAGAATTATGGAATGGTTTAGGTTGGAAGGGAACTTAAAACTCATCTCATTCAACCCCTGCCATTGCAAGGACACCTTCCACTGTCCCAGGCTGCTCCAAGCCCCATTCAGCCTGGCCTTGGGCACTGCCAGGGATCCAGGAGCAGCCACAGCTGCTCTGGGCACCCTGTGCCAGGGCCTTACCATCCTCACAGGGAGGATTTTTTTCCTAATATCTAATCGAAATCCTGCTTTCTGTCAATTTGAACCCATTTCCTCCTTGTCTTATCACTCCAGGCCCTTGTAAATAGCCTCGCTCCATCTTTCTGTAAATTCCCTTCAGGAACTGGAAGCCTCAATCGGATCATCCTGAATCCTTCTCTTCTCCAGGCAGAAGAATCCCAATTCTCTCAGCCTGTCCTTCCAGCAGAGCTGCTCCATTCCTCTGATCCACTTGTGCCTCCCCTGGACTCGCTCCAACAGCTCCGTGTCCTTCCTTCTGTCCCTCCCAGCAGACAGGAAGGACAGTGTCCCCTGACTTTCTCAAAACACCTCCTATAAAATGATGGAGCTGGTGTTTCAGAGCATGTTGTGGAAATTCTGCCCAGTGGGTCACCCCAAACAAGCCCGGAGATCAGCACAAGGCAGTTCTAACGTGCAAGGAGTGCAGATCATGCTGCCCATCAGGGCTCTGCAGCCTCTCTGCTCTGGACAGGCACCTTCTTCAAGGCTGGGGCCACACAGGGGCCCACAAGCTGTGGACACCCTCTGGTTGAGTCCCTGGATGGTGACAAGGGTCCAGAGTGAGCAAATGTGGCAGCCACAGAAATGTCCCAGACACCACACGGGACCGAGCTGGGGTTGGCCTGGCCTGCGTGAGGCTGAACCTTCCAAACAAGCTCCCCTGAGCTGGAGAGTGGCTTTGGGCACTGCACAGGACATGCCTGGCATTGGGATGGAAATCCAGACTTTGACATGAGCAGGGGGTCAAGGCAGGCGAGGGGGAAAGCTGGGAGTGCCTGCACAGTGACCCTTGGAGTGTGGGATCACCACTGTTGGTCTGGCTGGGGGACCTCTCCACTGCCCCATCCCACACCCTGTCACCTCCAGACACAAGCACCTCCTGCAGCTTCCTGGCCAGGACAGAAACCCTGTCCCAGCTCCCAGGTAAGGGGTGATGGAAAAAAATGTGGGCACAGCTGAGGAGATCGGGGGGAAGAAGCAGATGACCCAGGTTGGGACTGGAGCAGAGCTGGTGCCCACACCAATGCCCAGGGATGCCCATAGGATCCAAGAGGAATGGCACAGGGTCCAGGAGGCTCAGGGGTGCTCTGCCATCCCACCCTGCCCCAGCCCTAGGCCCGGGCACTTCCACAATGGCAGAACTGCTCTGGCTGCTTTGCTCTGACTGCTTTTCCATGTGTTTAACCTGACTTTCCCCCACTAAAGCCCATTTGATATCCTGTCTGCCACGAGAGGAGAACAGTCTGTTCCTTCCCCTCTGGAGCTGTTTTACGTCTTTGAAAGGACCAGCACTGCTGCCCTTGCCAAGGCTCTGCGAGCCCCATCCCTATCTCCAGAGCACTGTGCATCGTCCATCTCATGGACAATGCCCTTTTCCTTGTTTTCCTTGCTCTGCTATGAGCAGGGGCAGCAGGGGCAGCATGGGCAGGGCCATGGCACCCGTCCCATGGTACAGCCTCACTGACACACGCGTGGGTGACTCCAGCTGGGCCTGGTGTGGGTGCTCGGGGCCCCACACACACCCCAGGGAGGGCACAGGCGACTTGGCTGGAGAACACCCCAGAGCATGGCATTAATGGGATGGGATGGCTCGAGTTCCCCACGGCTGCCAGGCCGGGCTGGGAGCACGTGTGCCCGAGCAGCATCCAGCACCCAGGGGCTGTGGGGAAAGATGCTGGACACGGATGCTAAAGCAAACAGCCACCCAGGAGCGGCCCCTGAACACAACAGCTCTCCTGGAATGCGGTGGCAAGAGCTGGCCTTGGTGTGGGAACTCTGGGTGGAGGCTGGAGACAGGCACGAGCAGGGATGTCCCCGTGCCACCACAGGGATGTCCCCGTGCCACCGGCTGCAGCCCTGCTCGCTGGCCTCCTGCACAGTGCCAGGGGACAGGGATGGAGTGAGGCAAAGCAGGGCCCGGCTGGGGCCAGGCGGGGGAAATGCAGGCACCGTCCTCACAGCTTTTGGTCTTTTTCCACCAAAGGGTTTTGGGGTGGGGGGTGTTTTATATCTCGATTTTTTTGGAAGGGTTCTGGTTTGATTTCCTCCTCCGCCAAGCACTAAGCAATCGTTCTTTCCCCCCTTGGCAGGAGCTGCCTGTCTCGTGGTGTTGACCTTGGCTGGGTTTTCTCTGAGGCTGGAGCAGACTCACACCATAAATTCCCTGTCTTCTAGGAATCCAGCATGGGAAAGAAAAGAAACGCGAAAGAGAAACGTGGATTAAAATATTTTGCATCTTAGCACATAACAAAGGGGGGCTGGCATCGAGCAGCAGATGACTTCCTCAAGCTGAGAGATATTACATGGACACCCCAGGCAGGTTCAGGGACTGGCAGTGCCAGCACCTCATGGCGCCCGGTCTGTCACAGGTGCGTGGGGACAGGAGCTGCCCTGTCCCGAGACAGAGCCGTGGCGGAGGTGGCACTGTCCTCAGGCACACACAGAGATGAGCATCGAGCACTGGCGCCTCTCCCACACCCATCACACGCCCTGCTGGGGTTTGGGGCAGCAGGAGAACCTGGTCCAGGTGCCTGGGGTGGGATGGGGGCTCAGAAGAGAAGCTGAAGTTTTGTAGGAGAGGGAAGTGCTGCTGGGGCAGGGACTGAGGTGAGAGGTAGGGTTAAGGTTAGGACTGTGCCCTTGCCAGCCTCCAAGGTGGCCCATTGCCCAGAGCACACCGGCCCCCAGTGCTGGGAGTGTCCCTTGGCAGTCCCATGGCCAGTATTCCCACAGCTCCCAGGGTGGTCAAAGCCACCTTGGTCAGTGTTCCTAGAGCATCCTGGTCCCAACATGGATGGTTGAAACCATCCTGCCCATCTCCAGGGCAGAACCCTCTTCAGTAAAGCCCTGAGGTGAAGCAGCCCACACCACGTGATTGCTTTAAGAGATTGTTTTCCCAAGCAGGTGAGGCCAGCATAGCCCTAGCTGGATCCAGCAGAGCCGCCTTGGACACACACAACACAGCGGTGACCCAGACGAGCTGTGAGGAGACACAACCAGCCCAGCCCAGCACTCCCGAGTGCCAGAACAGCCCAGGCTGATGGCGCTCCACAGGCCCCAGAATGCGGAGGAGAAAGGACAAGCCCAGAGCCTGGGATGTCCAGGGTCCTGTTGGGTGTCCAGGAGCCCAGAGGAGCTGAGGGTGCTGGGGAGGGGACACTTGGGCAGTGGGTGCTGCAGCACAGGGCACCCACCAGTGCCGCTGGCACTGCCAAACCCCTGGTGCTGCAGAGCCAGAGCGGTTTGAAGCCAGGTCATGATGCCTGAGCAGCCTGGGGCAAGGTGTCAGGGTGTCCCCAAGGGTGACTGTGTCCCCTACATGGAGGGTCAGGACTCCTGCACCCTGCCAGCGCTTGCAGAGCCCAGTGGCAGCCTGGTGACTCAAAACCCCGGCTGACATCCCTTCCCACCCTGCTCTCCACTGGATATTAGCTGAGTACATCAGGGAGAGGACACGGATGCCTGAAGGTCCCCCAGGAATGGAAGGGCATGGCCACAGGTTACAGGCAGTTTGAAAGCTGATAGGAGATAAAATCCTTATTTCCACACAGGGGAGAGAGGCTTTCAGTGTATCAGGGTAAATCCCGGGCTGGGAACTCTGTGGAGCTGTGAACGCAGCACGGGCAGGGCCATCCTGAGGAGGGGTCCCAGGGGGCTGAGCCGTGACGTGTGCAGAGGAGTGGTGCCATGCCATGGGGAGCAGCTTTACATCTCCTGTGCTCTGGGAACGCCAAAGCACCGTGTATTTGACACTGGAAAAGGGCCCCATTTCCCAGAACTGTAACCTGCTCTAAGCCCAAGCAGCTGGAAGGAGGCCCTGAGTCCCTCAAGCGTGAGCGATGCTTCTCATCTCTCCTCAAACACTTCAGAGCAGCCATCCCCACTGCCCAGCCTCGGCACAGCTCCTTCCTGCTTCCCAGAGCTTCCCAGGACAGGGAAGGAGAGAGCCTGAACAAAGCCTCTAAATGGGCTGGGAGGAAAGAGGAAATTGATAAGGAAAGTGAAGCAAAAGGGTCACACAGAAAAATCTGCGGGCAGCAAATCATAGAATCGCAGAATGCTTTGTGGTGGGGGAACTTAAATCCCATCTGAACCCACCCCTGCCATGGGCAGGGACACCCACCACGTCCCAGGGTGCTCCAAGCCCCATCCAGCCTGGCCTTGGGCACTGCCAGGGATCCAGGGGCAGCCACAGCTGCTCCGGGCAACCTACTCACAGAATGTCCTGAGTGGGAAGGGGACCACAAGGATCAAGTCCAACTCCTGGCCCTGTACAGGAGGCTGGATGGGAGCTCCCTTGGGAGCACATCATGAGAGGGTACAACTAGAAATGGTGTGGGAAGCTCCTTCCTCGGGGCCTGCAGGTGCAAACACCTGTGCTGGTTGTGCACATTGTGTCACAGATTCTGCACCCCTGTCAGGGGCTGTGCCCTGCCCATCCGCAGGGGCTGGGCAGCAGGAACAGAGCAGGATGTCATCCCATGTGATGGGGAAATGGGGAAAAATGGGAAACCTGAGTAACGCCAAAATGCTGAAGGACAATGATAGCCCAGGAAAGTGAGTGGCAGTGTCATGAGCCTGACCCAAGACAGGAAGGATTTGGAGAAGGTCTCTCTCCCAGTGTGTGTGGCTCTCTCCACACCTCTGGATCACTGATGCTTTGGGTACTGATGCCTTGGGGACAAATCAGTACCTGGGACTGTGGCATTCCTGCCAAAAACCTGCTGGGAGCCATGGATGCAGTGTAACAACGTCACCCCTGCCCCTTGTCGTGGGCAGGGAGTGGCCCTGGAGCATCCTGGTGTGGGAGGGAACAGCACCTGTGCTTACCCTCACCAAGGCTTTTATCCATGTGCCCGTGGCTGTGAATGTGGCTGTGGTGGGAGGAGAGGAAAAGAGAATGTGGAATAGGGAAACCAGTCCTAGGAGAAGGGCTTGGAGGAGCAGGGGGCTGGAAGGTGACTGGGTAGCACCAGGAATGCCCTGCTTGCAGGCAGGGGCACAGGGACAGGGAGGAGAGGTTCGATCCCAGGCTGTGCAGGGAAGGAAAATGGGATAGAAGAGGCTCTGAGCTCTGCAAAGCAGTGATGGGAGGAGGGAGGTGGAGGATTAAATGGCACCAGGGAGAGGGGAATGATATGAACGGTGCCCTTGAGCATCACCCTCACACAGCTGTGCAGAGACCCTGAGTCCCTCTGGAGCTTATGAGATCCTCCTGCAGCATCACCTTCCCAGGCAGCACAGCTGGGATTCACCAGTGATCGATTCCCTCCCGGCTTCCCAAAGGATGATCCCCAGGGTGGTCTCTGTGGCCATGGAGCAGGGCTGGGCAGTGCAGGAGGGAGCAGAGAGGGTGGCCAGGACACCATCCCCGGCCGTGGCAGGGTGTCCATGGCCTGGTGCTCCAGACTGCAGCCACAGGTCGAATGCTGGCCTGGGAAGTGCTCCTGAGGGACCCATTCCCATTCCTGCTACCACAGGCACCCGCCTGGGTAAATCCTTCCCATAAATTTTTCAAGCTCCATCTTGAAACCAGTCAGGCTATTTGCAGAGCTGGCCACGTGCCAGGGTTTGTAGTTCACCAGAAATGTCGTGTTTGTTTGTTTTTTTAATCTGGGCCCGGGCCAAGCTGGATCCACACCAGGGTTTTTGGAAGTTTCCGGTGCACCAAGCCTCCCCAGCCCCACAGCTGCCCCGTGAATTTAAGCCTTCAGCTCCTTCCCGGCTCAGCCCAGCACGATGTGACCTCAGCTCTGCCAGCACCAGGGCTGCTCCAGGTGACTCTCCCAGGAGCCCACCAAGGGCCCACCAAAGGAGTCCCCTTCCATGGTAACACGAAGGTGCTGAAGCCCCTGGAGATGATTTTTGACAAGGCTGCTGGGCTGCAGTTTTTGGCTCAGTGCAGGTTTTGGCCCTCGATGACCCCAGGAGAGGCTGTCCCAGGGTTGCCTTTAGCAAGGAGGGGATGCTAAAGGATCCTCTCTTTGCAGCATAACCACGTTCACAGCCAGCTGACAGCCATCTGCTCCTCTGCCAGCACGTTCCTCCAGCCTAAATAGCTCTGATCCCTCCTGCTGTTTACTCCCAGATGTATTTATAGACCAGCTCTCTCCCAGCCTTCATTTTCCTAGACTAAACAAGCCCAGCATTTTCATGCTTCTCTCCTAAAACCAGGTCTCCTTCCACCCCCCTGTCCCTCCTCTGCCCACAGAGCCCCTCATGGTGCCTGTGGGTGAACAGGGCTGGGGCAAGGCCAGCTCTTGGCAGTGCCCCCTTGATGGCATGGGGACAAGCCAGTCCCCACTGTGACCACCCTGCCAACAGGCATTGTCCTTTACAAGGCCACGGTGGCGACTCCTCTATTCCCACACTGCTTTTCCATTCCTGTTTCACCTTTCATGGGCACCTCTTGGGGGGCTGTGCAGACATCTGGCTTTGCCCTAATATTTCTCCCAGCACTTTTCCAGGCTATTTTGATCATTCTCTGTGCCTGTGATGTTGGCCTGTGTCAAAGGAAGAGTGGCAGCAGGACCGGGGCAGTGCCTGCCCCTTGTGCTGGCACTGCTGAGGCCCCTCAAGTTCTGTGTCCAGTCTAGGGCCCCTCAGGACAAGACAGATCTTGAGGGGCTGGAATGTGTCTAGGGAAAGGAACGGAGTTGGGAAGGGGCTGGAGCCCCAGGAGCAGCTGAGGGAGGTGCCCAAGGATGGGCTGGATGTGGCACTCAGCACTCTGAGCTGGTGACAGGGTGGGGATCAGGCACAGGTTGCACTCAATGATCCTGGAGGGCTTTTTCAAGCCCAGTGATTCCTTGAGTCTGTGATTCTCCGTGTCTATTGTCTCTCCCATTTGGCACTTCAGCAAATTCTGTTAGCGAGGCCACAGTCTCTGGACCAGCTCCAGCACCTGTCTTCAAACCCCAGATCATCCTGCAGCACATTCTCTTATTGTCCTCCCTCCAGTTTCTCCCCATCCAGCAGTCCAGCCTCTGCCCCTGTTTCCCCACCTTTCTGCTCTATTTCCATGCAGTTCTTTCCCATTCCTTTTGTCAAATGAAGGGCAGATGGACAAATCCTGGCAGCAGTCCCAGCTGATGCACCAAGCCCATTTGTGGTGCCGCGGGGGAGCGTGGGCAGCCTCCCGGGGCCACTGTTCCTGAGGCTCCAAGGGACACGGGCACCTCTGTGTCCATGGACTGACAGGGGAGGTCTTGCTCCCAGTCACCAGTGCAGACACAGGGCTCCAAACACTGGGGACTGATTCCTGATACCCATTGGCACGTGTTGGCTGGAAGGACACTGACGCCTCTGGTCGCACCAGCCTCAAGGTCCCTGTCTGGAGCTTGGCAGCCACCAAAGTTGGGCTGGTTTGGTGTGCTGGTGAGGAGACCAAGGGCAGCAGTAAAATACCCCTCAGTCCATTTATCAGCTGGTTTAGCCCAGATCCTGCAGCCAGATCCTGGCAGGATGCATTTTTAAAGGAAAGCTGCTCCTGGTGTAATCAAAGCCTGGGAAGGTCAGGTTGGGGTAGCTGAAGGCTCAGGATGTTGCACACAATCCCAGAATGGCAGAGTTTGTAAGGAATCACTGGAGGTCACCAGTCCAACCCCCTCTGCTCAGGCAGGGCCATCCCAGAGCACAGGGCACAGCATTGTGCCCAGAGGGCTCTGCAGTATCCCCGCTGAGGGAGACTCCAGCCCCTCCCTGGGCAGCCTGTTCAGGGCTGGGCAGTGCCCAGGGCAGAAGTTCTGCCTCCTGTGCAGGGGCAGTTCCTGGGCTCCGTCCCTGCCCGTGGCTCTGGTGCCACTGCTGGGCCTGGAGCAGAGCCCGGGCCCTGCTCTGCCCCTCCCTGCAGACCTGCACTCGATGATCTCTGCTCCTTCCCCCTCCTGCCGAAGGAGTCCCATTGCAGAGGTCTTGTCCCTCCTGGGGACAGGGGCAGTCATCCCCAAAGCACCACAGGAGAGGCTCCATGCCACCACTCCCCAGAGGGTCTCCCTGCCCCTGGGGCTCACCAAAAGCCAGTTTGTTTCTGAAGCCAAAATGTTTCTGCCCAGCACGAGGTGGTGGCTGTGTGAACTTCACGGGGACAGCACAAACGAGGTCCCAGCCTGGCCTGGGAGGCTGCAGAGCCTCAGGCACAAATCGAGGCGGTTCGAGGGAGTTCGCGGTGAGCGAGAGGAAGGGACACTATCCCAACCAGTAACGGTGCTCGCTGGTCTCAGGAAGAGCCAGTTTCCTAAATCTGAGAACAATTACGACCAAGATTGTCTTGGAGGAAGAATTTAAACAACAGAATGGGAACCATGGCTGGGAACCATTCAGAAATACTTTCCAACGAGCCCGAGTGTTGGCTAGAGGCAGTGGAGCCTGGACGATTGCAAGACCCGTCAGACCACCCTGGACTGGCAGCTCATCCCTGTCCCCCCCGCCAGAGACATCGGCGGCAGCAGCGCTGCTCTCACAGTGCCCACCTGCATCGCTGCTTTCCAGGAAAAGTGCCCCGAGGAGCAGCAGCAGCAGCAGCAGCAGGGCTCTGTTCCGGGCTCCACTAAACCCTGCCTGGCTCCCCTCGCAGCTCTGAAGGGAGAGCGGAGCTCTGCTCAAGCCCCTCCCTCTGTGCCCTCAGGCTTGGGCAAAGTCCTGCTCCTCATTAGGAGAGGCAGCCACAGCAGGGGATTTGTTTTCTCCTCTGTTTTACCCTCCTTTTTCTCAGCCCCGGGGCTTGTCTGTGCTCCCGATCCAGTCCCAGAGCCCTCCACCTCCTCGGGAGTCCTGGGACACAGCCTGACTCAGGGACACCTGGACCACGAACCAGGGCTGCCCAGGGTGTCCCACCTGGCCCAGGGCTTCCCAGCAGAGCTGATGAGTCCCCAGGGACACTTGGCAGCACTTGGTGTCACCTTTGTGTGCAGACAGCCCGGCCCCCACCGCTGCAGGGCCCTCCTGGACCCTGGGATGGGCATTACCCCAACAACGGGAACAGGCTCCTCTCTCAGCTGAAGACACAAATGCAGCAAACACAGGTCGTGTGACACATGGGAAAAGACATTTTTAGCTGACAGCACCTCATGTTGGAAGGAAGACAAGAAGAGACACCACCCCTGTAGAGGACAGTGAGGAGTCAGCTCAACCAGACCCAGCTGGACCATGGAGAGGCCGTGGTGGGCTCTGGGAAAGAGGAAAGCTCTCTGCACTTCATTTCTACCCCTGCTAAGCTGTGTCTGGGTTAACCCCTGCCTGGGAGAAGCAGGCGCAGCACAATGCCAGTGGGCATCCAGCTGTAGTTCCTGGGGACAGGGGCTGTGCCAGGCAGAGCTTAGACAGGAAACACTCATTTGCTTTGCCAAAAATGTTTATTTTGTTAGGAAAGAGACAGAATGTCTTAACTTCACTAATGCAATATAAGAGTTTAGCTCATGAAATTGAATTAATTTCTATTAGGCCTCTGCTGTTCAGAATGCCTCTGCTGTTCTCCATGGCAGCAGCCGCATCCTCACATCCAGCTCTTCCACCCATCACTGCTGCTGGATTTAGATACAACCAGGTTTCCCCGTGGGGAGCGGGAGCTGGAGGAGCTCCAGATGCAGTGGTAATGGCCAAAGATTTCCCTCCCAGTGATGGTGCTTTGGCACCAAGATGGGCGCAGGGAGGTCCAGGTGCTGCTCTAGGGAAGACGATGGTGGCTGCCAGCACAGCAACATTGTCACTTGCCCCTTAGCTGGGTACAGGAGCAACTGTGAGCCTTCCTGACCATCCATCAGCACTTCCCAGTGCTGCTCCCAGGAGGCTTCAGGGAAACTCGGCAGCCCAAAGGCTGGTGGGATCCAGGTAGGGAAGCTGGGGTAGCCCTGTGCACTCAGCCTGGCTACAGCAGAGGGGTCAGAGGCTCCAGAGCATTCGCTCTCTACCTTTCCATGGGGACGGCAGTGCTGGCACCTGCACCTGGGAGTCCTTCCCCAGGTGCTTGACCACGAGTTGTGCAGCTGCAGCATGTGGTGCCCATGTGTGCTCCTCTGAGCCTTGTCCTCTGCAAACATGGACCAGACAATCACAGGAAAAGACACCAGAGCAGATGTAAACAGGAAGGGAAGCTGCAAAGATCTGTCCCTCACTCAGCTGCTCCCCAGCCAGTGATTTATTTTGAGTACCCAAATGCAGGTCGACATTCTGCTGACATGAGGCTAATCCCAGCCTGTGCTGGCTCCGAGTGCTGCTGTGTCCCAGCAGATCAGTGCTCTTGGGCCAACATCCAGCCCAGCCCAGGGAGGTCAGCAGGTCTGGCCTGAGCCCCTTTGTCCTGCTCCACTTGCCGTGCTCTTGATGCAGGTCCTGGTTGGAAAGCAGAGCTCTGCTGCTCCAGGGAATGCCAGGTGTGTGGAGCTGATCCCCCCGCTCTTGGCCAGACCCGGAGTCTGAGCTCTCTGAAGTGATAGGTTGTGCACTGCAGTCAGAAATAACTCCCCACCACCGTGGCGGTTTTCCTGATCTCCTCAAACACCTCCCTGTTACTTGCAGCTTCGAAGTTTCCAGACAGGGATAGCCACCCATTTTTCTTCCCCTCCACTTTTCAGGGCCATAAAAATCCAGTGTGTCTAGGATATGTATTCATTGCACTTTTCCAATTCCACCCGCAGCTTTTCCAAACCTCTTCACCTCTGGAAGAGCTACAGAAGCAGCAAAAGGAAAACTGAAACCCAGGAACGCACCACAGCAGGGCTGTGCCAAGTGTAAGGACTTTGAGAGGATCAGCGGGACAGAGGAAAAAGCCTCTTCAGAGTTGTTTGGAGAGAAACAGATCCTCTTCCCCACAATGATCAGCTGTGTGATGTTGACGTGCAGCCAGATCTAGCCCTTGGCCCCACAGCCCGAGGATGCTGATCCCCTGAGCCTTTCCTTGGGTCAGTGGCAGCTGTGGAATCCTCTGAGGGGTCTCAGCCCCTGGGTTTTAGAGGATGTAGGGGTGGCTGCTGTGTGTCCAGCAGGCCTGGTGTGGTCAGAGCAGCACTGCCCATGGAGGAGATGTGGGTGTGGGTGGATGGGATCCCCCCAGGCACTGGGGTGTCATGGCAATGAAAGTGGAAGGAGAGGTAATGAGAGCTCCGTGTGCCTGGAAGTGGACACTGAAAAAGAGAAGTGGACAGAAAACACTGCCCTTTTTCCCTGGATCTGAGCTGACACTGAGCACCATCTCTGCACCCCCTAAACCCACACTCCTTGAGGCCAAGGGTGTCCCTGGAGGATTCCACTCCCATGCTGAGCCATCTCCATGGTGCTCCTGCTCTCCTGGACTGCTGGTGCTGTGCTGCAGGACAGGGATAAACTCAGTGCTGCACACAGGGCAGGTGCACTGCACACAGACCTGGGCCACCTGGAGGGGTGCAGGCTGCACCTAGAGACACATCTGGCCACATCTGTGGGTCAGGGAAGTCCTGTGGGACCAGGGAGAAGGGCCAGCAGTCCTGTGCTGTGCTCACAGACTGAGCATGGTGGAGCCACAGGAACCTCATGGCATGTTCTGCACATGGCCCAGCCCCAGGTTCAACAAGAGCCATCTGGACTTGCATCAGCACCGAGGGCTTTTCAAAGAGCGTCCCGTTCACAGCAACCAGCCTGCAGGCTGATGTTCTCCAGATGACACTGTTGTCTTTGGAAAGCCTCCTAAACACTTGAAAAACACCTTCAGCCATACTCCAACGCAGCCGAGCGGGACTGAGATTAGAAATTGCACTTGACAGTGCTCAATCTGTCCAGTGGGATTAAAACCAGATCCAGTTCATGTCTCTGCAATTACACACCTCCCTTCCATAGGCAAAGGGCTTTCTCTTTCATCTGACATCAGGGTGTGCACTTTTTATTCCTGCTTAAGCCTCAGCTGAAGGGCTCTTGAGAGCATTTCAAAGCAATCTCAAACTGTTCTGGACAGATGTTGCACAAACTGGTTTCAAAACAGTGGTGGTCCTGACACGACAGCCCAGGGTTTAATACTGTTGGATTCTGGGATCCTACTGGGACAGCAGACTGAGGATTTTGACTTCTGCTGTACCAAATCCATGAAGGCAGTGCTGATAAGGCCGTGTACTTGTGTCGATACAGCAAGAGAAAGCGCCTCACAGGCAAAATGGGAGCCCTGTCTGGGTGATACAGAGCTGACAGAAAGGTGGAGGGGCTGGAGAGGTGGATGAGAGCTCTGGGATCATCCTTTTGGAATGGGAACACTGTAGCACCCTCTGAGGGCATCATCAGCCACCAAACACTCGTTTCTCAGTAACACAGCCACTGAGGATGAGCACAGCTGTTGTTCATAGTCCACAACCCAAGAAAACATACTGGAAACCATTTGTTTCTGCAACCTTATTTTTTCACTGGACATCGTGGCATCATGCTGATCTTTAAAATTGACTTAAAATGGACTTTTCAAGAACTTGATCACCGGCAAGTGAGAACTGAGAAATTTCCCTCCAGATCATGCAAAAATCCAGGAGGAGCTGCAGTTCCTCATCTTCCCTCTGGGCACTGCAGTCGCTTCCCTTCCCAGCAGAGGGACTGTCCCTTCCCAGAGAGGTGTCCCTGGTGCTACAGACCTCCAGGGACAGTCTGTGACATGAGATTTGAGCCTGTGGTTTGGGGGGAGGGGAGGGGAGGGGAGGGGATGAAAAAGGAGAAAGAAAAGACCCAAAGAACCACTCCTTGGAGAGAGGAAAATCTCTCAGTGCAGGATTCCCTGTGGGCACCCAAGCAATGGTACACATGGGACTGGAAAATCCCCTTGGTGACAACTGATGCAGGCTTGGAAAAGCTGCCGAAAGGAGCTTTTGGAAAAAACTCCTCATATTGAGCACAACCACATCACAGCTGGATGTGGGGTGATCCTGTAGCATGGGACAGAGAAGCAGCATGGAAAAGATCCTGCTGGAGGCTGTTTTGGGAAACATTTCGGGGGGAGAATATGCCAGATGGCAGCGTGGGACCACACTGACCTTCAGATGGGTACAGAGATCTGGGGGGAAGCCACATGGGGAACTTCCCCTGCCTGCCTTCTCCACGCCTGGACCTGGCTGCAGTGCCCTCCTTGGGAGGAGAGGGACAGGGCTGGGGAAGCTTAGGAAATAATGGGTAACATGTAATTTTAGAAAATCACGTTGTCCTTTCATAAGAGCAGCTAAAAATGTCCCTCTGGCACTGCAGCAGTTCCGACAGAGGAACCAGCTGGCAGCAGGGAGATGGAGATAGCAAAGCCCTGCAGAGCCACTCTGTGCAAAGGAGAAGGGAACTCTCCAGCCTGGGATGGGGTTTGGTGTGAAAATGGCTTGTTCTGCTCTGCCTGCCAGGGAGAGGGTTTGGAGCAAGTGGCAGAGGTCAGATGTTCCCATGTTTTCATCTGGATCCTCACCAGGTCCACTGGACAAAGTCCAACCTTCCTGCATGTGTGCTCCTGATGCCTTATCTAGGAGGTGCTTCCTGGGACTCCCTGGGGCTGGGCTGTGCATCCAAAATATTTCATAAAAAGATACTGCAAATATTTGGGATGCTGAAGGCAGTGGAGTTCACAAAGATCATATTGTACTACAGGGAAAAAAGCCAGAAGAACAGAACCCAAGTCCTGAAAAGCTCTGGGAGGGACTTAAAACAGGCAAATCCTCTAGACTGAAGAAATGAAATAAATAGTTGAGGGAAGGTTGAGCCTCAGCCCCCTGGGAGCTGCCTGAACTGCCCACCCAGACCTGCTGCCCTGGTGGAATCCCTTGGTCTTCCACCCACACACCAGTGCAAGCCAGAAACAGTTCCTGAACCTGCTGGCTCATCCCAGACCAGATTCAGTTCATTCCCATTGGAAATGTACAGAAATGGATGGGGACACTCCCTGGGATAACCCCCAGCAGGGTCTGCTTCCCTACAGGACGTCAAGGCTCTGCTCAGCCACTGCCACCTCCTCCCCCTGGAGCCACACTGGGAGCCTCGGGATTTGGGCTACTTGAACAAGCTAGAAGGCACAGGCTAAGAAAGAAACCTGGGAAAGCCTCTGTGCTGGCTGTTCCTCCCTTCAGAACCATCAGGAACCTCAAGGGAGAAGGTAGCTGCAGGAGGATGTGTTCCCTGGCACGGGCACAGCGCCTGTGGCAGCAGAGCCCCTGCACAGGTGGAAGCCCAGCCTGCTAACACTGCCAGGCCTGGCAGGAGAGTGCTCATGGACAGGAGTCCCTCCAGGCATCCCAGGCTGGGTCTGCTTGGGATCAGGATAAGAGACATGCACATCCAGGCACCCACTGCCCCGGAATCGCCGTGGCTGTGGAATGAAATGTCAAATAATGCAAGACCTCGAGTACTAGGAGCTGTCAAGCCAAACAAACAAGGACAGTAGTTCCAGAAATTAGAGACAAAATCCAGTGCTGGCATCAAGTCATTTGTATAATTAATGACACACTAGTTCTCAATTAGCATCGCTGCAATCCAGAAATAGCGTTATTAGAGACTGCAGCGCCCAGCCATGTAATGGCACATAGAGAGCTGCACTCCGAGCCATGACCCACCTACTGTGCTGGCCACAAAGAATGGCCCAGAATTCCCTGGGAGGAGCTCCAGTTTCTGTGGAGAGCAGGCTAATGAGCCTCAGCCTAATGAGGTCACGGAAAATGCTGTCAAATGCTTGAGTGGAGGCTTGACATACCTTCAGATACCTGAGCCTTCCCATCCGGATCCCATTCAGCGCTGCTGAATTCCTGGAGAGCTGCCCTGAAACTGAGGGAGAAGAGGCTGAGAGACCTAAGCTGGTTCCAAAACCTTCCCTGCCGAAATCTGGGGAGCCCCAAAAAGCCCATGGAGATGGGGGCCAGCAGAAGGCACATGCTGGTGGGAAACAGCTTTCCAGGGTTTGCGGACACTGGGAATGGGAAGCACCAGGCAGCACGCTGACGGGGTCCCCCTGTGGCACCTGGGGGACAGGAGCTGTGCCCTCATGGGTTGGGGTGGCCCAGGACTCTGTTCTGGAAGTAGGAATCACAATCACTGAGTGGTTTGGGTTGGAAGGACCTTAAAGTCCATCCAGTTGCTGCCATGGACAGGGACACCTTCCACCAGACCAGGTTGCTCCAGCTGAACACGTCCAGGGATGCAGCAGCTCCTGCAGCATGCTGGTTCGAGGGATATGTCCCCCATGGGAAATTGGCCCGGGGCTGTGGTTGGTCTCTACTCAATCCCTTCCAGCCTTTTCCTTTGATGTTTGCAAATTTCTGTTAAATTAAAGGCTGCTATAAATTACAGAATTAATGAAGACAGATCCACTCCTCTGCGGGAATCCCCAGGGAATGTCCTGCCCTCCTTCCATCTCCTGGGACAGCCCACTCTCCAAACCCTTCTCAGAAGAGGGCAGAGAGCCCTCCCTGCCACGGGAGACCCCCTTCAGTGTCTCCAGAGCACAGGACGTGTCGCGAGGAAGCAAAGGAGCAGAAATGAGTCCCCTAAGCAGGGACAGTGGCAGTGGCGACCTGGAAGGGACACAGCTGAGTGGCACCGGGGCTTCAAAGGCTTCCTGGCATGCCACGGCACATTCCTGGCCCACTGGGAATGCCGGCGGGCGGACTCCAGCCATGGTGCCGGGATAGATGCGCTGGGAATGGCACTGTGTGGCCGGCGCCGGCAGCAGCCGCCTCTCCTTGGCTTCGGCTCTCGGAGCCATCTGGGCCTGTCGGGGGGCAATGGAGGCCAGGACTGGAGGGATCCCAGGCTCCGAGCCAGGCAGGGCCACTAGGAGCTCCCAGGACCAGCCCAGGCAACAGGCACACCCCACACTGTCAGCCCAGTGCCAGAGCTCGGGCACAGCGCTGGCCTCCCCTTTCTCTGGGCGATGCCAGAGGGAGCACGGGTGGGGCTGGAGCAGGGAAGAACATCCAGAGAACTCGTGCCCCCATCCCGAGGCACTTGAGCCACGCAGAAGCGGAGGTGTGCATGGGGGGACCAGACGGGACCTGCACCCCGGGCTGGGGCCATCCAGACGCACCCGGATCCTGGGATCTGCTGGGTCGCTCCGCCCGTGCCACTGTCCCCGAGTGCTCCGCTGGTGCGGAGCTCTGCCAGGCGTGTCACTGACGGCGTGTAAAGCTCTCATTATGTCTGCTTGCCTAAGTTTAATGGGTTGTGACAGAGCCCTTTGGAGATATCTAAATAATCTCTGCTAATGGATCCCATCTGTTGGTCCTCGAGCACCAGAGCCGGTGCTGACAGCCCAGTCCAGCTGCCTGGGCACCTGCCCAGCGGGCACTGGGTACCCCTTGTCAAGGAGATGTGCCATGTGCCCCTCCCCGGGCTTCCTCTCCCTCCCAACACAGCCCAGACATTGGCACCAGCCACGGGACCGTGCTGGGAGAGGGGGATGTCTGCGAGGGGTGAGCAGGGCTGCTCTGAGGAGTGCAGGGAAGGCTGATGGTTTCTCCACTGCTCAGATATCAGGTTCCCTTTTTTGCTCTGGCTCAGCTGTGGTGGGATCTCCCTGAGATTCCCCAGCATGAGCAGGAAGTCAGGTGAAGATCCATGCCCATGTCAAGGCTGGGAACACCTGGACAGTACTGGCCAGGGTGTGCAGGGACAGGATCAGCCTGTGGAGGTGGCACAAGGAAGTCAGTGGGGACCTGGGCAGGGAGACACAGGTCCTGTGCAAGTCCTGCAAAGGATGATCCCTCCTCGGTGGCAGAAGGGAGGAGGAGGTGACCTTGGGAGCAGAAAGCTTTAAAGGAGGACATAACAGGGCAAACACAGTGACTGGAAGTGCCCAAGGCCAGGTTGGACAGGGCTTGAAGCAACCTGGGGTAATGAAAGGTGTCTCTGCCCATGGCAGGGGGTGGAACTGGATGGGTTTTATGGCCTCTTCCAACCCAACCTATTCCATTATTTCTGTCTGGCATTCGAAGGAAAGCCAGTTCCTCTAAAGCCTGGCTTCAATGAGTTTTGGTAACAGGTGGCAGAGCCTCCAGACAAAAATTGTTCCACTTTGTGGCTGAAAAATCCAAATGGGATGCAAGAGGGGGCTGGAAAGAGGGGGAGGGGGCTGTGCTGGGTAAGAAAGGCAGCACCTATGGCATCAGCAGAGCTCAGTGGGATGGCATGTGAGCCCTGGCATGGGGGTGTCAAAGGCCCTGACTCCACAGGGAAAAGTTGGAGCTGTGTGCCCCTCCCTGCTGTCACGACAGGGTTAACACCAGACAATGCACAGAGGCTGTGACAGGGGCTGATCCCACAATTTTCCATTATCCAGCAGCCCTCTGTCACGCTGGAGCTATTTATGAGGATCTTCCCGAAGTGGTGCTTGCGTGCTCCGGCCATAAATCACCAGAGATGATATCTGAGTATCAGCACCAGGCATGAGACCTCACCTCTGCCAAGTCCCAGCTGTGAGGAAGCCATTCCCTCCTCCCCATACACATCCCTTGGCTGTGTGGATGTCCAGGGAACGGCCATCCTGGTGCTTGCCAAGGTGGATGTGTCAGTGGAGCTGTTGTCCAGGTCTCCATGGGCAGTGTCCAGACACAGGCAATATCCCTCTTGAAGAGGACTCAGGAGCTCATGGACCTCTCGTGGAGGAGTTCTCCATGGTTTTGTGCACTTGCTGCACTTCCACAGGGACAATCCTGGTGACACCCACCGTGAGTACCAAGCAGTGTCCTGTCCTGCCCATTCCCAGCCTTGCCGTGGCAGTGGCTTGGCCTCTCATGGCCCACATGAGCAGAGCTGCAGTTCAAGAGCAGGGTTCCATGGTGCCAGGCTCCCAGGGAGTGCAGGCACAGGGCTGAGCCAGCCATGGCATCTCCTGCCTGGCATGGGATGTGTCCATGGCCTCGAGGCAGCTGGAGGTGTGCTGGGGTCAGGGTAGGGGGCACTGGGAAGAGGCTGGTGCTCCTGCCAGAACAGACTCATCAGAGAGCATCCTTCAGGTTGTGGGAGACCTGTGAGCCCCTGCCCCAGATCTGGGATTGTAAGACAGAGGTATTGCTCCACATGCATCTCCTGAAGCTCCAAGAAGCACTCTGGGTGCAGAGACAGGCTGACTTCCAAAGCACTTGATCATGGCCAGGCCCCCCTCAGCAAACACTGGATCATCTTCCTTCAACCTCACCCAAATCACATTGCCCCTTCCCCAGGGCAGTGCTGCCTCCTCCTCCTTCTCCTTTTTTCTTAGCCCTGGACATCTTCTCCAGGGTCACCAGGAGATGGGCACTGCTGGCCACGGGTCAGTGCCACTGCTGGCCGTGGGTCAGTGCCACGGCCAAGGCCAAGGGCACCCACAGCTTCCCCTCTGCACGCTGCAGGGGCTCACAGAGGGGGGACCTTGCCATGGCCCCATGACAGGACCATCGTTTTGCAGAGCCAGAGATCCCCAGCCCATCCCAGGCACCCTGGGAATGCCAGCTGGGCTGTCCAAGATGCTGCTCCAGCCCCTGCCCTGCCTGGAACTCCGGGGCTGGATTTCCACACTCTGCCTGCTCTGCTTGCCTGTGTCCAGGCTGGAAATCCCAACCATTGCCGCAGAGTGCGTAGGCTCCTTCCTGCCCAGCTCCACTTGGAGTCCAGCCCTCCCCTCTCCTAGGCCTTCATCCAGCAAAGCACTTAAGTGCTCACTCCTCCCTTAGTGAAAGCAGTGGGGCCACTCACGCGTTTAATTCCAAGGCAGGGATCACCAGAACCACTGGCTTACAGATTTCCATGCCAGAGCCCGTGTCCTGTTTCTTGGATACAGATCCTTCAGGACTCGCTTTGGTTTTATTTAATTTTTGCTTCGTCCAGACTCATGAAAACAAGGAAAGTGCAGGACCTAGCTATGGAGCACAGCACTGAGAAGCTCAGTACAGCTTCCCTGGTCAGGCCCATGTATTCCATACCCACCTCTAGGGAAGGGAAGCCTTGCTTGCCAGGCTCCTTGTTGCCTGGTTTCTGTGTTCTCCAGGTGGCTGTAGCTCTCCAAGGCTCACAGCTTCTCATTATGCCCCAGCACAGGGGGCCCTACCCCATCACATTTGTGGGTAAGAGCTGAGCTTGTCCCCAGAGCTTCTCCTTCCCTGTGTCTGCTGCCATTTGGGCCTGGGTTGTTGTGTCCCAGCACATGTTTTTCACATATGTGTTCCTATTCCCCTCGAAGCTGGTGAAGAAGTGCCAAGACGTTGCAGTCACAGCATCACTGAAGCCCATAAATATCACGCTTGCCCTGCTCCCAACATGGACAAGAAAGGAGCTGTGACTCCGTCCAGCCCCATTTATCCTTCAGACACCCAGACTGTGGAACATGCTCCTACTTTCCGCCAGATGTTCTGGTTCTGCTCCTTTTATTGTTTATTTCTTGAGCCTCTGAGCCGGTCCCTGGCCATGTGTCGTGCTCAGCCCAGCTCCTTGAAACCCTTGAGTCAAGGCTTTCAGATGTGCTCGTTTGGAAAGTGTTGGGAAAGCAAGGGAAAATTACTGCCCTTGAGATTGCATCCTTGACCAGAAACCTTGGAGCGAGGTCAGGCCTGATGCGTTTGCACAAGGCTTGGAACACGTGTCCTGGGCAGCAGCACGGCGCTGCTCGCTCCTGGTGCTGCCAGGGAATGACGCTGCTTCCAAAGAGAACATCCCTGCATCCCAGGCAGGGACCCCCACACCAGCACCATCCACGGGGACAGCATTTCCAGCTCCAGAAGGAGGAAGTGAATGTGGAAATCTCTTTATTTCCAGATGGAAATGGAGGTGTTCTGAACAAGAGGACTTATCAGGATTTCAGCCCTAAGCAGTTTGGGGTGCTGCCCTTCTTCCCTGTGTTTTTCCTGCTCTCTCTATTCAGCCACTGCCTCACAGATGTACCTGTGGCTGGTCTGGTGCTCAGACCCTTTCCCTGCACATGGTGAGCAGGTGAATTAGAGACATCTGTGCTCCAGGAGCTGCTGCAGGGATCATGCAGTGGGACTTCTGGCTGCCTAGAAGTCCAAGGTTACCTCATTCTTAGCCCTAATCCCCTCCTGCTGTTGCTCTGAAGGATCTGCAAGGGACAGAAGTTGTGGGGAGACTTTGGTTGCCCCACTGCTGTCGCTGGATTCCAGCAGCACAGACTGCCTGTCTTCCCGAAGCTGCAGCCCTGGTTTGGATATGGGATGCATTAAGGGGTGTGGGTGTCTTTGGAGGTGAAACCATCCACCCACATTTCAGGGCAGCCAGTGCAGGAGCCCAGCAAGCTGGGCATGGACAGGAGCTCCCCAGGCTCCCAAACCTTTCCTCAGCACCGGCTCTCCTGTTGGCTGTGGGAATGCTGCAGGTTCCCATCTCCTGAGCTGCTGGGTTTCCTTGGGATCACAGCAGGACCAAGCTGGTGCCCATCAGAGGAGAAGGAAGAGCATCCCCCATGCTGACGGGCACTGTGCTGGGGTGGGCAGCGAGACAAGCTGCCCAGTGAGAGAGCCAGCACTGGGCTGAGCAGGGTCCTAGTGCCAGCCATGGCACCTCGCTACACACCTGGAGATCTCCAGAGGCTGAGTTACAACTTGTGAAAATTCAGGTTTCCACAAGTCACAAAGGGCTGGAGCAGCGTGGGAGGAGCAAGTCCATGGCTGCAACAACATCTGCACGTGAGCTTCCCAAACAAGCAGTGCCTGACACACACACAGGGCTGTCACATCCAGCTGTGACTCCCCAGGAGCCACAAAATCAGGCTGGAGCCACCTGAGCAGGTGATGCTGGTGGGGCTGATGGAGCCCTGGTCAGCACAGGGTCCTCAAACTCTCTGCAGGACAGCACAGTGCGGAGCCCAGCCTGCACACAGCGTCTGGCAGAGGCACCGGGTGATTCATGTCCAGCCCTTCCCCAGTCTGGAAACATTCTTGGCGTGTGGCAGCTCCCAGCCGCCCCTCTGCTTAACCCTGCTTTAGCCCAGTCTGGCAGGAGATGGGGCACACGTGGCCCCATTCAGCTCTTTGGTCTAGTCCAGAGCCCTGCTCAGACCCAGAGCCCTGCAATGCCCCCCAGAGCCCTCACCAGAGGCCTGAGATCTCTCCTCTGCACCTCCCAGGCTGAGAAGGAGCAGGGCAGTTCTGGCACGGAGGCACAGGGGCGCTGCTGGTCTCCTCTATGGTAGGGCATGTGACAAAGTCGTGGGAGGGGTGTTGGGGTGAGCAAAGGGGGATGTCCTGAGGGAAGGTAGCATCTCATTTGGTTTGGTTGCACTGGGAAAATGCTACAAAACAGGCAGCCAGGCCAGTGCCTGGGCTCCCAGCAGCTCCAACAAAACCCAGTGAGGCCAGCAGGAGCACAAGGGGCGGATGTGCAGATGTGCTGGCTGCACTGGTTGCCAGCACCCACAGCCTGCCCCTCTCACCCCACACCAGTGCTGGCCAGAGGGGACAATGACCCCGGGGTGAAGGGCTGCAGCACCGTCTGCCCAGCCCTCTGGGGTGCCTGCCCTGCCTATGCCAGCCCCACGAACTCAGCCCTGTGAGGCATTAGCTCATCTCCCCACTGCTCACAGGGCTTGGCAGATGCTTTCCTTCCTGCCTGTTTGGGATCCAAAGGGATGACCCCAAGCCCAGGCTGGTCTTGCTCCACCCAGTCAGGGAAGACAAGCCCTATTTGGCACCCCATGCTCCCTGAGCCCATGGGTGTGTGGGAAGCCCTCCTGGAAGGTTCCATGCCACGGGTTCAGTGCACCTGCCATGGAGGCAGCAGACAGTGAGGCTCCACCATCCCTCCTGGCCACTGTCCTGGGATGGAGAGGCCAGTGCCTGGACAGTCACCTGTGCCCAGGGTGGAGCTGGACACGAGCAGGCAGCACACGGACACAGCGCCTGAGCCTGAGCTCTGGCAAAGGAGAGAGCAGCGCACAGGCACAGGGGAAGGGTGGCCACTGTCCCCTCCACAGCGGCCAGGCCAGGGTGGCCAGAGCAGAAGGGAGCAGCCAGTGCAGGAGGAATGTGCTTTTGCATGGGAGGGAGGAGATCACAGCAAAGGAATGTGCTGTGCCACGGCCAGGGCTGGGGGAGCGCGAGAGAAAGCAGCAGGCAGGAAAAATAAACTCTGTCTCTCCCAGGGCTACGGTCCTCTGGTCACAATTTTTTTCCCTTCTCCCTCTTAAATAAAAATGACGTCAGCCATTGTTCTGGCTGCACAAGGGCTGCCAAGAGCTCTGGCTGTTCCTCAGTGTCCTCCAAACTGTGCTCACCTCCCCAGGCCAGAACTGAGGACATGAGGCCATTGGCTGGGGTCACTCTGTCTGCTGGTCCCTGCAGGTCCAGGATGCACCAGCATCAACCAGGATCATCACCCCACTGCCCTTTCCTTCACCTGATCCACGAGCTCTACCCCACTGTGGCAGAGCTTTTCACCAGCACCATCTCCATCAGCCTTCTTCAAACCCTCAGCAAGCCTGGCATCTCCAAAACCTCCTGGGCTTGTGGCCCTGAGCATGAGCTGGAAACACTGCCCGGAGCAGGAGTGAGGGGGAAGCTTGGCAGGTCTGAGATGGTCCCCACGAGGCTGTGCACAAAGTCCTGCCCTGGCACAGGCTGCTTTCTTCTCTCCCCACCCCTGCAAAGACACAGGGGCTCTGCAGGAGCCCTCACCAGATCAGAGCTGGCCAGAGGGGCTGGCAGGGAGTCACTGGGACAAATTCAGGGTAAGAGTGTGTGTGTGTGTCTGTGTGTAATGGGAGGGCTGCTCTAAAATCCTGATTCAGCCATACAGAGTCTCGTAGATCTCACAGGCTGTGCTCACTGGGGTCAGTTCCTGCTGCAAACACAGCCCCTCTCTGTGCCTTGGAGCAAGGGAGCAGTCCTGTCACAGCCCCCTGACTGTCACACTGGGGCTGGCTGTCACACCCAGCAGCCCATTCAGAGCACCAGGTCAGCCTGGCCCAGTCTGCTATGAGCTCTGTGGATGCAACCCAGAAAGCCAAAATCACAGGCAAAGAGGTCACACGGGACTTGGCTCATCCCGCCCCTCCTTGCCCACCCCAGCTCATCTGCCAGCTCCAGGTGGATGTCAGGCAAACAGCATCCAGCCCAGGAGCTCGGGATAGCATCACAAGATCTTCTCTGGAACAGCACATGGACCACTGTGCTTGGGAGAAACCTGGACCAAGGCAGGAGGGACTGAGAGATCCTCCAGGAGCAGGACTTGGAACACATCCACCAGTGAAGACCCACTACTGCAGGAGGGCTGACTGCAGCCTGCAGCCACAGCAGTAAGTCTGGGTGGGCAGGATGCAGGAGGGGAACGATGCTGGTGGGAGAGCTGGACCCTCCTGCACAAAACACACCAGGAGTGGGGCTGTGAAGGGAATCAGTTAGGGGAGAACTCTGGGGAGCTCTGCTGGTGGAGCCCCTCAAGGTGAGAGACAGATGGAAAATGTGTCTGAAAGGATGATGTCCCTGCATAGCTGGAACCCTGCTGAGCAGGGCTGGGCAGAGACACCCATGGAGCAGGTGTCACTAGACAGGACAGGCTGGTGCCATGGACACGGGTCAGGACTGGGCTCCTCTGGCAGGTGAGACAGTGCAGGCTGGGCTGCACCAGCAGGGGCTGGCCAGCACACCAGCAGAGGTTGTCCTTGTCACCAGTGGGACGTGTCACCTGTGGGTGCTTCAGAGCCCACTCCATGGCAGGGGTAGGGGTCAGTGTCCCTTGATCACATCTAATTCTGCCCTGTGCTCATGGGAATGTGAGACCAGAGTGGTCCCAAGATCCCCTCCACCGCTTAGTCGTTTCCACAAGTGCCACCTCCTCTTGTCTGGACATTTCCTTAAAGAAAAGCTCTATGATACCAAGGAATTATGGACTTGCTTTTCCATATCATTATCCATGAGCTGTTAACATTAATTTCTTCCTGTGCCAAGCCCAGCCTTGTGCTCAGGCAGCTTTCACCCACAGACACTTCTCTCCTTCTAAAGCCAGTACAGTTTTCCATGGTTGTCATGAACTTCACTGTCCCCTCCACCTGCTGCTATGCCACAGGGTCCCTGTCCTCCTGCATCACTCTCAGGGTGGAAACCATCATCTTCAGTCCAGCAGGAGCTGGGTTTTGTCACAGCATGTCACAGTTTGTCTCCATTGCCTCTTTTTCTGACTCACACCAGCAGCCTCTCCCAACACTATCAGCTCTGGGCATCCTTGGGCTGTTCCCACAGCTGTGGGAATTGAGAGTCCTCCCTGTGCCTCTTGCTGCCCCATCATCACCCCACCATAGGCAAGGGACTCTGTGAAAAGGGGGGACACCCCCAGAATGCCACCACTCCTACCAGCACATCCCTGACCCATTTCATGCCCATGCCCAGCCCTACAGCCAGTCTTTCACCCAGTCACACACAGAGGACAGGTGTCATGTCCCCTCCACACTCCCTGCCCCGTCACCACTGCCCCTGTGGAACTCTGGCAGGGAACAGGGGCATTGTGCTGATCTGTCGTGGTGGCTGTCCCTGGCTTGCCACCAGATCCAAGGAAAGGAACTGGGGAGATCAGCCACCACTGGGTGTCCCCTCCACGGAGACCAGAACATGTTCTATGCTTTTTCCTTGAGATTCAGTCCTTTCCAGTCCCAAGGGCTGTCCCCTCTGGCCAGGGAAGCAGAACATTTCCTTCTCCCTCTGCTCACTTGTGCATCCCCAGCAGCATCAGGATGTGTGGGATGGGTGCAGGGCCAGGGTGGACATGCAAGGCAGCAGGAGCCCTGCTGTGCCCCCAGGCTAGGACTGGCACCCCATCCCTCCTCCTCTGTGCCCCCAGGCCAGGACTGTCATCCCCAGCCATCTGCCTCTGCTTGCATAAGTGTGATAAACACCTCCCCACATGAAAACTGGGTGGGAAGCATGGAAAGCAAAGGGAGCTGTTTCCAATTCCAGGCCTATTAAAACTTGTCCTTCCTGGAATGAGAAGAAAAATATGGTCTTGATCCTGGAGATAAGGCCAGAAACAGTTAACATGTGAGATGTCTGTGAGGATTTGAGGCTATCCTGGTGTCTGAAGTGGAGTGAGGATGTCCCCAGCACAACCTGTGCAGGTCAGCTGGGTGCTGTGCTGTGCTGGGTGCCCAGGGACACGCCTGCTCCTGTCCAGAGTTGCAAGGGGAAAGTGATGGGGTGGAAACCTTGTCCAAGGAGTGAGAAATTTGAACATGGGGAAAGACGCCTGGAGGTATCCTTCAGTGGAGAGATCGTCCTGTGCTGCCCAGAGGAGCCATGTCCTCAGGCTCTGCCAGAGCTCTCCCAGAGCCTCTGCCTGCACACTGAGCACACACTGAGCAGAGCAAGCCTGGGGACCGTATCCTTCCTTCTTCCTGGGATGGAGCAGCTCCTGAAACTCTGTGGCCACAAGCTTTGAGGAATTTAACAATGGGCTGGCAGCACCACTGTGGGCATCTGAGAGCCTGGGGCTCTGATGTTCCTCACAATGAGGAGCCCACCATGCTGTAGAGGGAGCTCATCATCTGCTGTCCCACCTTCATCAAACACAGACATGCTTTTGCAGCGTTGGAGAGAAATTTTGGTGCTCCCCAGTGGTGGCACATTCCCACCCTAAAGCAGAGGGAACACACTGCAGTGTTTGCCCATGTGTGGCTCTGCCAACCTGCTCAGGGCTGTGTTACAGGCTGAGAAAAGTGATTTTCCTTTATTTTCTTGGAATAACTGATTTTAGGACTAACATCCAAAGTCTCCAGTCAGCCGTGGTCAGAGCATGTCTAATTCTAAAGCTGAATCCATTGGCTCAAGGCCTTGCCCATAAGCAACCTGAACCGGGCCCTGTGCGGGGGCTGCACACACTTTTTGTGTCCATCCTTACTTGCAACTCCTGCTTGTTGCCCATTTCCCCCTTATTCTTCACTGCTAAGGAAAGTCTGGCTCTGTCTCCTCTATAGCTTCCCTTTAGGCAGAGGAAAACATGATCAGATCCCCTTTTCCACATCTCTCCTCCAGGCGGAACAGCCTCACCTTTCTGTCTCTTCTCACACATCTTCTCTGCAGATGTTGTCTGTGCTTTGGCTACCACAGCACACCAGCTGGCTACCACAGCACACCAGCTGGCTATCACAGCGCACCAGTTGGCTTTCCTCACTGGAAAAGCTCACTGCTGATTCACGGTCAGCTTCCCTTCCCTGTCTCCATGTTCTGTGCTGCAGAGCTCACACACTTGTGCTAGTTGCTCTCCAGGCTCCCCTGGCACATGGATTGCTCCATCCCAGACTCAGGATTGCTATCTTTCTCTCTTTGTTGACCCTCATGACTTTCCCACTATCCCACCCATGGAGCTTGTCAAAGACAGTGGGGCCTCAAGGTCCCTTTGAGTGCTCAATCTGAACCTGGATGACTGCTCCTTCCAGGGCCTGTTCCTGCACAAAAGCTGCCGGACTATTCCCAGGATCATTGCTGCTGCTGTTTTTGCAGACCAGTACAACATTTGCTTCACTCCAGACTTCTGGAAAGCAGTAGCTTCCATGTTAAATCGTCTGCTCCAGCAGACAGAGCAGCTGCTGCATTCCTGGTCTCCCCAAGCTGTCTCAGCTCCACCACGTGGATCTGGCTGTTTCTTTTTTATGTCTCATTTTGTTCCAGCACTTTTCCTTCTGCTACCTCAGGACTGAGACCCACATCTGCTTTACAAACATCTGGGACGGCTTAAGGATGGATTTCTCCCTGCTTGTGGGATAGATCATGGAGGCACTGCTTCTCTGCTTCAGCACAAAGTCACCCCAGTTAAGCTGACCTGTCAAAAGGACACAGTTGGTTTTCCAGGTGCTGCCCTAAAGCAAATCTGGGGGTGCTCACACATCCTTTTCTATCCCTAAAGCTGCTGACAGGATCTTCCAATGGAATGAGGAAGGAAGCAGAGGTTATGATTCCATTTCAGTCCAGGCCAGTTTCAACACTCCCTCTCCAGTTAAATCAGTCCTCCTGCCCCAGGGCCCTGGAGATCCTGGTTTCTCACCACGGTAGCCAAGCTAGAGGTGCTGGAAATTGTCAGGGGATCTTGTGGATCCAAGTGATGCCACTGCTCCAAGAATCCAGCTCTGGCTCACAGTATGATGAGGATGCTTGTGGTTTCCCTTGGAGGCCCTGAGGTCTCCCCTTGCCTATAGATGCCTTTCCCTGCTTCTCCAGAACCCAGGTTGGGGACTTCAATCAAAATCAATATGTTTCTGGAATTCCCTTGATATCATTTTTTCCCTGCTCATGGTTTCAAAACCTTTTCCCTGCTGACAGACCTAAAGTGATTCCTCTTCCTGCCATCTTTCTTTGCTTAAATTTTGTGAGCCCTTTGTGACTTGTAGAGATGTTGAAGCAGCCTCTACATTCAGCTGGAGGACTTTCATTTAATTCCTTTTGTGCTTCAGGAATTTTTATCAGCTTCCTGATCCTCTTGAAAATTTCCCAGCTCACAAGGATCCCTCTCATTTTTCCCATGGTTTCTCCACAGAACACTGACAGGACACTGGATTGCCTGTTCCTGGTGCTCAGGGCTCGTTGCTATAGCACTTTGTTTGTAGTTGCCTGAATGTCATTCCTTGAACAACTGCCCTGAGTTAACAATCAGCACTTGGACAGACTTCCCTGGGTTTCTGTAGGTGCTGGGTGAGGAATGACAGCCTCTGCCAGGCATTCAGGTATTTAACTCCTCTTCACACTGGGAAGCAGCAAGACCCAAATGTCTCGAAGACCCTCATTCCTTGGGGCACATCATGGGGTGACATTGCCTCTTCATCCTTTCCTCCAGAGATGAAGTCTGAAGAGCCTGGGTCAAGGTCACCTCTCCACTGGCTTATTGTGAACTGCTGAAACTTGGATGATGATCTTCTTCAGCCTCGGGGCTGTATTTCAAGGATATTTCTGCATTCACCTCCAACAGCTCTGCCCTACCCCAATGATGCTGGCACAAAGTCTTCCCAACATCTGACTCATCCACCTCACCAAGGCCTGGCCCTCCTCCTGCACTGCCCATCACCCATCACCTCTCTGCATCTGGGCACAATCTTAGAGTCAGAGTGTCTCCAAGGCTGCGAATCCTTTTCCTTCACTTCTCCTCTCCCAAAACCATGATCCACCAAAACCAGCGAGCATGGGCACAGCACAAAAACAGGGAGCAGCTCTAGCACAACCTGCAGAGTGTGAGCTCCCCTGGAGCTGGGAGGTGGGTGGTGGGAAGAGCTGAGCCCTCCTCTTGCTGCGTGGTCTGTGTACAGCACTCACCTTCCCTTCTCACAAAGACTTACGGCTCTTTTCCACAGCCTTGTTCAATACCTGTTTATTTAACTCTCATTTGGCACTGGCCAATCCCTTCTTGTCAAACACTCTTGGAAAATGCCCAGCTGTGATCCAATGCCCCTGGAGATCACCTTTAAGGATGTCAAGCACCACATGTAAGAGCTGTAGTCCCTCCTGGTTTTCTCACTCCTGAGGAGAGCTTGTCTGGCTGAGGAACAGTCTGGTCCCTCACTGAGAGCCAGGCACGGGCTAAGTACAACTCCTCCAAATCATGAAGCTGATTTTGAGCTATCTGACAGCTAGGAAGGATGAGGAAAATGTTTGAAAATAGGAAAACATATTTATTCTGATGCTTACATAACACAGAAACAGTCAAACAGATTTTGCTCAAACCATCCCTAAATAATTCTTCCTTTTTTTGGGCTGAGATCAAGCATGAACAAATTCAATCCAAAAGGATATTTTTTGAGCGATGTATAAACAACTGCAAACAGGGGTTTCGGCTGGAATGTGTGTCTCAGCCGTAGCTCAAGTGTTGCAAGAGCAGTTCGTGAGTGCTCCTCCGGGGAGTGCGGTTTGGCGGCGACGGGCGGGACTGAGCTCGGCAGTCTAGCATCCTCCCCTGTTGGAGAGGGCTCCTTTACTCTAAACTTAGAAGTATCTTATGGGATCTGTTCCACTCGTGATGGGGCCTCACTGGCAAGCAGCTCCAGTGTGTAATTGTCCCGTCTGGTAGAAATGTTCCCAATGTTTGACTCCGGCCTGGCCCCCGCTCCGTGCCAGCACGTTGCTGCGATACCGTCTGCAGCCACCCCCGTCAGCCGCGCCCGGCCACATCCTCACAGCTCTCCTTTTCCACTCATCGGCTTCACATCTCCCTTCATCTCTCCTCTCGTCAGCCAGGATCCAGGTCCTGGCTTGCCCTGCTTCTCTGGTTCTTGGAGGTGATGCTGAAGCAGGCGGACAGGCTGTGTTATGGGGCAGGAGTCTCCAAGGGATGGGCTGCCTGGTTCCTTGCAGTCAGCCTGGTGCCTCTTCTGTCTCCTGGGAGAGGCTATTGGCATCATGGACAGGACTGAGGTGGGATAGAGGAGGTCCCAAGCTGTGGTCCCCTCTGAAATGTCCATCAGCTCATGGTTGGCCATAAGCTAGCCCAGAGAGCCCCTGATGAGCAGGGTGGTCACACCATTGTCTCCCCAAGTCCTTCTTCATCTCACTGCACCCCTGGAGCTAAATCCTTTCACCAACCCCTCTGCCAGGTCAGTTCCTGTCTACAGCCCCATGAAGGCCCTGGATAGGGCCAGCTCCAGTGACCATCAACACCTCCCACAGCTGGCCAGGTGTTGGGGTGTTATACAGCACCACTGCCCTCTGCACAGGCTGAGCGCGTTCCTCTGTCCCTTCCCCAGAACAAGCACAGAGCAGTCCCGGCCACAATATTTTGCCTGGCATGGACGTGCTCTAGACGAAGGTGCTTGTTATTCCTGTCGGCTCATCCTGACTTTGTAAGGGTGACTAATGCTTTTTCTGGCTGCGAGAGGGGTTTAAGGGCATGTTAACAAAGTGACTGAAAGGAAACAGGCAGCTTCTCCCATACCCCATTGCTGGCAGCGCCACCACTTGTCCCATTTAACCAGCTCCAGTTGTCAGGCTTGTCCCTGGGACCACAGGAATGATGCTTTAGGGGCCACACAGGGACATGGCACCCCCCAAGCTGGCAGCCTGTTCCATGTGGGGCAACCTGCCCTCATAAGCACATCTGGGCAAGCACTTTATTCTGTGTCTGGGATCTCTCTGATACATCCAAGGAGACCAAACATGGTCTCAGTCCAATGCTGAGATGGTGCTGGAGCAATGGGCTGAGCACAAGGCACGTCCTATTCATGATTCCAAGGAGAAACCTGAGGCACCACACTGGAAAACTGCAAAGCTCTTGGAGCTGCCTCCAAGCCCCATGAAGGGAGCAAACCCTGGCACAAGGTGGGGAGGTGGGGAGGAGCCATGAGGCAGCACAACCAAGTGACCCCATGCCGTGTCCTCCTCCTGGGCCCCTGTCCTGAGCCCTGCTCTACCGGCAGAGCAGCAGGGGCAAGGAGGAAAGGCCCATCCCAGCAGAGAGGGCCTGGTGGAAAAGGCATCCAGCTGTCAGCAGGTGTCCTGCCACAATCAGGCATCCCGTCATGGAGGAGAGATCAGATTTTGTTTCCTGTATCCTTCTGAGAGCAACTCCTTTGCTTCCAAAGCCATTTCCATTGAGAACTTGGCCTGACAGAGTGACAGATAAACATGACATTTTTTTACTCAGAAGACTGTCCAGCACCACAGGGCAAGGTGAATTCAGATGAAATCCAGGAACTTGGACAGCAGGGTGTCCTCTGCTCTGAGGTCATGTGGAGGAGGAGGAGTTGGGGTCTGCCCACTTTCCAGCCAAGGCTTCTCCAGCAAGCAGAGAGGTGGTCTTCCTGCATGGAAGGAAATACAAATTTTTGCCATGTTTACAAGAGCACATCTCCAGCCACATGCCATGGTCTGTTTTTAGACCCCTCCTCCACAGCCCAAAGATTTCTGTTGGCCGGAGGGCCTTCAACCATTGTTGCAAAAGCTGGATCAGGAAAAGCCAGCAAAACCAGATGTTTGTAGATCATCTGCCAGGACCCCAAGTCTGGCTAGGGGCCTGAGAGTGACATAGGTACTGTTGTCCTCAGGGTACAGCCACGTGCCAGCTGCAGCTGTCCAGGTGCTGCTCCTGGAGTGAAGTCTCCTCTATGGTGGCCATTCTTGCCCACTGGAGGCCACCTCACAATCTGCTTTGGACTGTACCCAGCACGTCTGGGGTTGCTCTGCTGTCAGTGTGGCCTCCACTGGCTCTGGATCACTGCTTCCATTCCCAGTTCCTCTCCACAGAGGCCTGTGCTGAACAAAGCCCTTGGCTCTGCAACTGCCTTGGGCTGTCAAGAGGTGCACTCCAGGACGTCAGGCCTCCGAGGTCAGGATGTGTACTGCTGCCTGATTTCCAGGGGTTTTGTCCAGGAGAGCAGCAGCCCTGTGAATGTCACCATCAGGAAAGGCTGGGAGTCACCATTAAACCCGCCTCATGCCGGTCTGTGCCCCTCTGACCCAAGGGCTGTGAAAAGGGAGGCTCAGCTCTGCTTTTGGAGAGAACCCCATGCCCAGCCCTGCCAGCTTCTCCTGGCACATCAGCTCAGAGCCAGCATTCAGCCACTGTTAGCACTTCTCTCCTCCCTCCAAAGCAGCCCTGTGCCTGTCTGGCTTCTGCTCTTCCTGTCTTCCCTTCCAGCATCCCTCCCATGCCCCTCCCAGTGTCACCCACTGCGAGGACATCAGAGGCAGCTGCCACCAGACCCAGCACATCACTCTTGTAAACTCTCAAATAATCCCCACTGTGCTCAGTGCCATCATGAAAGGCCTTCACACCCACAAAAACTGGTTTGAGTTATTCCCCTCCTCTCCCCCAGTTCCCTTTTGGCACTTCAGATTTATTCCTCCCATTACAGAAGTGTTTGGGATTCTTCCTATCTCTGAACACAGACTGCATTCGTATGCAGGGGATGTAATTTGATTACATCTGACCCAAACTCTAATCCCTCTGTATAAAGTCTCCGTTGTGCTCAGTCTGTACTGTTTGCCTATGTTAGGATCTTTTCTGAGTTTCATTAGAGGAAAGACTTGCTTAAATAATTTGGGAAACAATTTGGAAATACTTATAAAAGCACTGAGTTCAGTGCTGTCAGTCGTGGATTTATATTGCCTTTGTTTGTGAACATCCAGATGGTATTCTCTGACTATTAAAATGCTTTTCATTATGTTCACAATGATTATGCACTTAGAAATTCCCACAGGAAGCTGAAAACCCACAATCTGTCAGTCTCCTGCTTGAAAAGCCTGTCAGATGAGGGGCTGAAACCACTGCAGCCCTCCAGGTGACAGGGCTGCTGTCATGCAGCAGGACCGCACGATGCACCTTGCAGGGTCGGTGCCGGGGAGCACCCCCGCAGTGACCGGCACCATCAGGCACTTCAGGGAAAAGCCACAAAGGTCGGGCACTCATATTATTCACAAATCCATCCAGACACGTCTCTGGGGAGCCTCAGCCAGCCCTGCTGCAAGCTCTGAATGGGATCTGGCTTTTTGCAAAGCCTGGCCCCGGCTGTGGTGCTGAGTGCTGGGAAACCTGGCACTGAGCTCCTCGAAATCTGACTCTTGACACTTAATGACTTTCTCTCATCCGACGTGCTCTGTTATTTAACTAGGAATAAAAGTCGGATGTTGACTGCCAGACTCTCTCCATCCTTCTCTTTCTGAAGTGCTCTGCACCACCATCCCTCTCACATCCTTCTGCTTTCACCACAAGTGCAGCAGTCGGCTCCTCAGGCACTCCTTGTGCTCCTCCAGAGCCTGTCCCTCGTCTCACTGAGCTGTGTGGGGATGGTTTGTCCATGCTGTGCCAGCCTTGCTCCCTGGCAGCCTGCCTGCTGTCTGGGTCAGCGGGAGAACACCTCCATGCCACCTGCACCTGGCTGGGAAGCCCAGAAGATGTCACACTGTGCAAAAGCCCTATTTCCCCTCCTGAGCCAGGCACAAGGAGCTGGTGGGTACCCTGATTGCTTCTGCCAGAGCAGGGTTTGCTCCTCCTGACAGGTCACCCCTGCTTATGTACACCAGGAGTCAGCATCTGCTGTGTCCTCACACTGTCCCCATCCTGGCCCTGGAGAAGCAGGTGGTCCCTGTGCCACGTCGCTGGCTGATACCTCAGGGCTGCCTTACCATGCCCCAAGCCCAGGGAGCTGGGAGGGTTTGGCCCAGCTGCCCTGTGGGATCTCAGCACATCACTGTGGATGTGCACAGACACCAGGGGAGCCCCTGGGGGGCTCGGAAACCCTGGAATGATGCCAAAAGGGTTTGGTGGTTGGATTTCGATCCATCAAAAGGAGAAGAACCTGTGAAGGAGGAAATGGGAGCTTCTTGGGTGTGAATGGTACATTTATGGAGGGAAATATAAATTTTGGAAAAATAGCTACAGGGGGGTCATGAAGGCAAGATGGAGGATTCAGGGCGTGGTCCTGTGTTCTTCTTTCTTCTTCATGTCTTCCATTTTGTATGGTGATGTTGGCACTTGGGGATTGGTTCATGGTGAAGGTAGACTTGTCTATAAGGGTGAATAGTATTGGGAAATAAAGGTAAATATGGCACACGTAATTTTTACTATAAAAGACACAACCACCCTGTGGGCGGGGGAGAGTGCACTTGACTGTCTTGCTGAGCGGACCTCGGCTGGACAGAGAGAAAACTTTGTAGATAAGAGATAATAAACAAGACTGAAGACCGAGAATCTGAGAGTCCAGACTCATCCTTTGCGATCGCGGCCGCCCAGAACCACCTTTCCCCGTGTCGGGGCAGAGACACATAACAGCGGACCCCGACACTGCCCTCTCTGTGCAGCTGCAGGAGAGCTGGGGCCTTTTTCCTGGGTTACTCCGGTGCATCTCCACCTCCTCTCCCGCTGTTTCCCCTTGCCTTCCCTCAGCCTGGGCTCAGGATGGCTGAGCTTTCGCCAGTGCTGGAAAGTGGCTTCACGGGCATGGCATTTCTGCCTCTCCAGAGCGCTATAAAGCCACAAGCTGGATGCTCAATTCCCAGCCTGGCCCTTTCTGTCCAAGACCCAGGTGTGGTGCCAAGATGCCCCAGTGTAGCCTCCCCCTGCACTTCATCCATCTCCAAGAATCCCTGGACCAGACAGTCCTCCCATGGGACCACCCTTCCTTCCTGGGGAAAGTGACCATCTCAGCCACCATGCAAGGCCTCAGATGCCTTGTTTTTCCATGGCTCTGCTGGGCTGGGAATTGGCTCCAGGTGGTTTTGCTCAGGTCTCACGCAGGCTGGACTATCTGCTGGGCTCAGCTGCTCACCAGCACCCAAACCCACACACTTCATCAGCTCCTTGGGGAGCGCGGCATGGTGGAGAGCACCAGGGGAGTGCCTCCCCCCTCACAAACCCCAGTCAGGGTCAGCTCATGGAGTGAGGGAGCACCAACCATTGTCCTAGGAGTGGCAGTCACATGGGGAAGATGGCTTTCAGCCTCAGGTGAATCTCCAGAAGGAGCAGGGCTCCAGGCTGGCTGTGCGACGGGGCGCACACGCAGGTGAGCACACGAGCAGGAGCCTCCCGGGCGCAGCACACAGGCCCCGTCACACAAAACTGGCCAAGGAACACGCGGCAGCAGCCCTGGTGTACCGGAGCGCGCACACACAGCGCTGAGCGCACCTCATTTACAAAGCACCAGCAGACCCACTCTAAACACAAACCACACGTGGGCCGGCGCGCACGCGCTCTGCTCTGCCCAGGCCGCACCCCGCGCCCGCCGGGCACGTGCGGCCCCACGCGCTGTGAGAGCACACGCCGTGTGCCCGGGGAGCCTCGCTGTGTTCATGGGGAGCCTTGCTGTACCCTTGGTGAGCCCTGTGTTCCTGGTGTTCCTGGTGAGCCTTGCCATGTTCCCGGTGAGCTTTACATTCCCCGTGAGCCTTGTGTTCCTGATGAGCCTCACGTTCCCAATGAGTCTCATGTTCCCAGTGAACCTCGCCACCACACAGGACCACGTGCCTCTCTAATCAGCCCCACGATGATGGTGGAACTGCTCTCCATGTGGGGACATCTCCCCTCCTGTCTAGGTACCCCACACTGCCAATGCCAAAGGGCTGGGACTTGCCCTTGGAGGGTCCTGGCTGACTCCTGCTCCCTAGTATGGTTGGTGTGGGCAGGATCACCCCTCCCTGAGGTGAGGGACACCTGTTCCAACAGCCTCCAGGCACCCAGACAGCCTGTCCTGCTTTGCTGCCCAAGCCAGGAGTGACAACAGGGCTGAGGGACATCTCTGAAGAAGCAGCAGGACTTTGAAGACCATTAGGAGCTCTCAGCAGAGGAAGAAACCCCAAGACCCTCTGATGTAGATGCAGAGGAGCTGTCACTGGAGTGGGAGGCTGGGAACAAACATTCCCCACCAGAGAAGACTCTGGCACTGAAAGCTGAGACTTGTCTTGCTGTGGACAGGGCATCTTGTCCTCCACATGTCCAGCACACTCAAGGCTGGCTCTCACCTGCAGCCGAGCATTACCTCAGCTCTTGGGCCATGTGCACACGCTGACCTCAACCTCAGGTCTCCTCAGGCTTCACCCCACTGCAGGAAGGTCTGTGGGGCTGTTTGACTCCTAAGACACCCACCCCATGCTCCTCTCATGTCCAGTTAGGGCTCCTCAGGCTGTCCAGCACTGGTAAGGGTTCTTGTGTCTCATCAGACCCCAGGGGAATAGTCTGGACCTGGGCTGAGACAGCACAGTCACACCTACAGCATCCCAAGCCAGGGCCATGCCTTTGAAGTGTTTTTTCCTTCAGAAACACAGCCAGGAGGAAAAGTGAGAAAGCCGCCGCACGAGAGTTGGTCAGAAACATTTAGACAAGACATTTCTCCATTGGAATGTGCTGGCTCATGGAGATGTTTTGTGGAGACAGTTTGATTGCAGTTGAACACTGCCAAGAAACTGCCAGACCTGCTGCCTGGCAATGCTCCGCCTCTGGAGCAGCTGCCTGGGGCACGGGCAGCCACCCAAGAGCCTGCAGAGTCTGTAAGCCCCAGGTCTTCACTCACCACTCCAGGAGAAGCTCAGCTCCCATGGCTGGCCCGGGTTTTGGCTGGAGGACAGAGCAGCAAGAGGAGTAGCGTGAAGTCAGCGTTCCCAGGAATTCCCTGGACCTGGGTGTCAGGGCAGCTGGCTTCGGATCCAGGCACCCCCACCCTCCCAAAAAAATCTGTGGACAGGACAAACTGTGTGTTGGGTTCATTCTATGTCCCAACAAAACCAAGGTTCCAAATGTCAGATTTCTGGGGGAAAAGAGACTTGGTTTGTGCACCAGACCCCAAGAGGGTCTCCCTTGACCCTCTCGCTCTGCTGGTACCACGCTCCAGCAACTCCAGCAGCTCCAGGAGCTCCATCCCCTGGAGAACTGGAGGGAACTGAGAGGAGAAAGCTGTGCCCCTGTCCCTCTACTTAAGGAATGACAGTCTTCCCTCTACAGGCTTTGGGTAAAAGGTGTGGAAAAGCTGTGCTAAGCATCACTATGTGCAGAGATCCTTCCTTCTGACATGAAAGGAGAGGTCCATATGTGGCTGTGGCAGTGGAACAGGGACTGGATCCTGCCCCGAAAGTGCTTCTCAGCACAGGAGAAAGTTTTCCCTGCCCTTGGTAGGAAAAAGAGACTGCAGTTTTTGGACAAGGTTTGGGGTGTTTGTTCCAAGATGAAGTGTTGACTCTGAAAGGTCCCCAGTGTGGGGACAAGCACAAGAGGTAGGACAGCTTTGGTTCTGGAGGCTTTCAAACCTCAGGTAGACAAAACCACAGCCACCATGACTGAGTGCTGGCAACAGCCATGCTGTGAATCAGACTGGTCTGGAGCTCTCCAGGGGCCCCCTCCCACCTGATCTTGGGGAGTTCTGGAGAACTACAGCAAGGGATGCCTTCAAAGCTGGCCTTTCCTGCCAGGAGGTGCAGTGCTCTGCACGCAGGATGCTGATCATGTCTCAACCATCTGCTTCTCCACAGGCACAGTCCTGCCAGCTTGATTTCAGTCATGGGCAGCCCCAGACCAGGAAAAGGGACAGTGTTCCCTTCCAGAGGGACAGTGTTCCATGGGACAGGGATGGATGTGTGAGAGCCAGGTGCGATGACGGCGCAGGACGGTGTCCAGCAAACACGAGGGCTCCGTGATGTCATTGGAGAGGCAGGGGTTGTGTCAAGGCACTGGGCTGTTGTGGGACAGGTAATTCAAGCTGGCCCCAGATTTCGATCAGAGACTAAACAATACAAAAGCCACATGGCTCACGTGGAGAGGAATGGAGCTCTGGCTGGCTGACAGCTCTCAGAAGCAGCTGAGCTGAGGCCCATCACTTGTGAGAGAGTTCCTGCAGTCCCAGTCCTTCGCTGTTCAACATGAAGACAACATGATTAATGTTAGAAATTATTAATGGCTGAAAAACATTATTAATATTGGCTGCAGATGGCACAGGCTGCAGTGGGAGAGAGCAGCCACTGTGCCCTGGGAGCAGCAGCATTTTTCTAGCCATGTCTGAAGCCACTTTGGCAGGAGCAGGGTATGGACCAGGGGCTCTGGCCCCATATTTGCAGACTGAGGGTCAAGATTCCCCTTTCCACAGGCTGGGCTTCCATGCCAGAAGGCAGCTTGAGGGTCTGGTAGGGGATCAGAGCCCCCAAAACAGTCATGCAGAGGAGCTGAGGCAGAAGCAGGAAGGCTGTGCGTGTCCTGGTGTGCCCCCACAGGGGGCTGGGCTCAGCTCCCACCCATCACAGGGGACGGCTGGATGGAAGGTCTAGGAAGAGCCACAGGACTGATTATAGAGGAAAGCAGAGAGACTCAGGAGCCACAGAACTATGGGGGACACTTTGTGATGTCCACAAACATGTTTTGATGGGCAGTACCTGAGGGCTCCATACTTTGTTTGCAGAGGAGTGTTTGCAATCCTTTAAGGGACTGACTGCACTGGACAGCCCCTCTTGAAGCAGAGGAAAAACTCGGTCCCTGGGAAGTGACAGGGAGGGAAGGTCACGGGTACAGCAGGGTGGACAGGAACCTGTGCCCCAGCAGGAATATGGGAAGAGACAGCCCAATGCAGTCAGATGTCAGTGCTGGGGGTGAAAACCCCCGCGAGATAAAGGGGTTAAGAGGTTATGGAAAATCCTTTGGAGGACCAGCAGGACAAGGATTCAGAGAGCAACATCTGTCGTGTGAAATGCAACTGCTTTTCTCCCAGCAGTGGTGCAAGGGCTGGAAATAAACAGCTCCTCCTTGGAGCCCTGGCAGATCCCCACAGGTCCCAGTGCCAGGGCAGCTGAGCTGGCACTGAGCTCCAGGACGGCTCCTGCGGCTGTCCTTGGAGCACAGAGCCCTGCGGAGCAGCGGCCACCCACCACCCCGTCCCGCGGGGCAGGGAGACACCGAGTGCCGGCGCCGCCTCCCCGGAGAGGCTCCGCAGGGCAGCGGTGACCGCTCCCGGGAGGTGGCCGTGGGATTAGCAGCACATTCCAGCCCGGAGCGACGGCCGGGTCAGCCCGGCGTGGATCAGCGAGGCTTTGCCGGCTGCCCCTCGGAGATTATCGGGGCTCAGGGACAAGCTGTGAGAAACCAGGATTCCTCCCGGCAGGAGCAGCGAGCCGGGCCGAGCCGTGCCCCGGGGGGCTGGTCGGGGCAGTGTCCGGAGGGATGTGCAGCTACCTGGGCAGGGAAGGCTCCTCCGGGGACGGGCAGGAGCCATCGTGGCGCTGGTCCCCGCGGTGGCCGGGCTGCCAGCGGGAAGCAGACGTGCGTGTGCGGGGAGGAATGTTTGCTCGGGCAGGTCCAGCCCCGGCGCTATTTCTGATCCCAAGAGGCCCCGAGGGAGGGCTGTTTATCAGGGATAGACTGTACCAGATGGGCTTGGCATCTCTAAAAAAAAAAAAAAAAAAAAAAAAAAGAACAAAAAAAACCAAAAACCAAAGCTCATTTTGGGGGTAGGTGGGGTTTTTTTGACAAGGCAGCTGCGAGGAAGGCTGAAGGAGAAGGAGGTGACATGGGACCATTTGGGCTGTAAGGGACAGAACAGGGGGTGCTGGAGGGCCAGCGTAGCAGGGTTCCCTGAAACATGTTTTTGAAGCCAGGTCATCAGCATCCCTGAAGAACAAGAGGTACAACAAGGAATACAGTGGGTCAAGAGGCTTCAGGAGAGCCAGGCATGGGTAACACAGAGTGCTGGAGTCAGGAAACAGGCCCAGTGTGATGCTGCAAGAAGGTTTTGAACTTCAAGAGGTCCATGGGGCTGTGCAGGAAGAGATCACTTTGTCTGGTAGAAGCCTCTGAGGCAAAGACAGGCTGCAGGTGTCACCCTGAAGCCAGCAATGGGATGTGGCCATGTCAAAGGTCAAGAGGATGCTGGGGTGACCCAGGCTGGTCTCTTGGATGTCTCCTGGATCCTGGAGGATGGGATTTGCCACCTCTGTGCTGCTGCTTGTCTATCATGTGGCTTTGTCCTCTCCCTCTCCTGGGAAGCACAGGGTGGAGCTGTCCACAGGCCTCCGAGAAATCCCTCGAGGTCCTGGAGGCTGCCCACTGTCTCATCTTCTGTCCAGCTATGTGCTGGAGTGGCTGCTGATGTTGGGTGGAAGGATCTGGAGCACTTAGAGGAGGGGACAGAAGTTCTACATGGCCTCAGGTCACTAGAGGGACATGATGGTTGGGGATTCATCACAGTTTCTAAAGGAACAAGACTTTGGCCACTGCCATGGGAGGTCTCAGGTGGGGAGTAGGTGCCTTTTAGTGCCCCTGTGGAACTGGGGATGTCTCTGGCCCATGGGATGGCTTCCTGGAGGATCCACATCGGATATCCCAAGCATGTAGCACGGCTGAGACAAGTTGGACTGCTCCCAGGTCGTGGGGAGGCTGAAACAGGAGACACCTACTTTTATCCCACTGGGAAGGAAGTGTGTGAGACCCCACCTTGCTGCTGCGAGGCCAAGAGGGCACAGGGCACGAGAAGGAGCTACAGGGCTCCAAGCTGTGTGACATTATCAACCACGGGATGTCCTGGCTGGAAGGTACCCGAGCCTGCGCCTGGGACAGGCTCCCAGGCAGGGAATGGGGCCAGAGAGGCACTGGGACAGTGGTACCAGAGCTTCTGGGCCACACATCTGCAATAGCAAAGCCTGGGCCAGAGCTGGGTCTCCTTTGGGGGCTGAGCTCATGACAGGGAGCGTAGGAGCAAGCAGGGGACGTGCAGGGACAGCAACCACCCCAGGACATGGCAGGGCAAAGCTGGCACTGGGCAGCTCCTTTCAGGAAGGTTCACCCATGCAGCTCTCCAAGACTTGTTCTCTGGCACCAGGAGCCAACTTCCAGGAACTCCTGGCTGCCTGCATGTCCAGCCTTTTAAGGAGTTTGTCCTGCCCAGCTGAACTCCCTCTGCCCTCCCCAAGCACCCTGGATGGTGCAGGCACAGCCGGCAGTGCTCCAGCACAGCTCGGGCACAGGCTGCCCGCTCTGCTGGCACTGCTGGCACTGCTGGCAGAGGCAGGGTGAGCTTTCGGCACCTGGATATCAGAGGGAGCAGAGGGCAAGAGTTTGGGCAGGGATTTCCTGCTTTTCAGGCTTCCAGTCCTGAGCACATGGAGAAGGAGTTGAGGCGCAGCGAGGCGACACTCAGAGCACTGGGCAGCCTCAGGACTGCTGGGCTGGGGCTCAGAGCAGGAGGGCACCTGTGTGTGTGACCACCTTCTCCTCTGCAGACAGGGGTGGACGTGGTCCCTCTGGTGCATGCCTGGGTGTTGCCACACCCAGCTCTGGTTGTGTCTGTGTCCTGAAGTAGGGCAGCACTCATACCTGCACTAACCTTGTGCCTCTGTGTCTGTGTGCGCTGCATGGCTGCCAGTGCTGGGCAGGTGTGTGTGAGCAGGGACATGCTGCTCCCCTCCCTCGTGGGGCTCTGCCATGGCCACAGGAAGCTGGTCACGCTCCTGTGGGATGCTGGCCAAGGTCACCTGCACCTGCAGTGTGCCCAGCCAGCTCCCCACCACACCTGAACCCTCCAGCAGCAGCTGGGTTTGGTGCAGAGGGCACAGACCTGCTGTGCTGCCTGAGACCCTGCCAGTCCCCACGTGTGGCCTCATCCCCTGCCAGCCCTCTCAGTAGTTGTCACTTCCAGCAGAAATCTCAGAGTTTGCTGTGGGACATGGCTTCCTCCAATTGTTCCCGAGCCACAGGGCTGGGCATGGGGCAGCCTTGGCACCGGGGACACCAGAGCCAGCACCCAGCGAGGTGGGGCGAGGAGATAAGGGGCCCAGACACAAAAACCAGCAAAGCCAAGGCTGCCAAGGCGCATGGGAGCATTCAAGACATGCACCTTCCAAAGGGACACCTTGTCCTTACAGGGAGGTCAGGGCCAGAGAAGATCCTTGGTATGCCCTGGTGCTGTTGAAGACAAAGGGACAGTGGCCCCGTGCCCTGCTGTGCTATAGGGCTGCACAGCAGGGTTAGAGTGGCACAAGACAGTGGAGCTGAGAAGCAGGGAGAAGCCATTCATGGAATCACAGAATCACTGAGGTTGGAAATCCTCTTTAGGATCATTAAATCCATCTATTCCCCAGCACTGCCAAGGCCATCACTACACCAAGTCCCCAAGTGCCACATACACGTGGCTGTTAAATCACTCCAGGGATGGGGACTGCACCACTGCCCTGGGCATCTGTGCCAGGGCCTGACCACCCTTTCATGACGAAATTTTCTCTAATACCCAACCTAAACCTCCTCTGGCACAACTTGAAGTTTTTTCCTCTTACTTCTTGTTCCCTGGGAGCAGAGCCAAACCTTTCCCCGGCTCCCCTGGCTGTCCCCTCCTGTCAGGAGTTGTACAGAGCCACAAGGGCCCCCCTGAGCCTCCTTTTCTTCAGGCTGAGCCCCTTCCCACCTCCCTCAGCTGCTCCTGGGACTCCAGATCCTTCCTCAGCTTCATCTCCTTCCCTGGACATGCTCCAGCCCCTCAATATCCTTTCTTTAGTGGGGGGCCCAAAACTGCCCCCAGGACTGGCGGCGCCTCAGCAGTGCCAGCACAGAGGGACAGTCACTGCCCTCGTCCTGCTGCTCTCTGGTTCCCAGCTTGTGGCACAGATTGCAGGGCTTGGCCACCTCTCCCAGCTCCTTGTAGAAATGACCTGGAGTAGTCTGACCTTTGAGCAGCCTGGATGGTCAGAGTGCCCTCCAGCCATGGGAGGATGGGAGCTGTAGGCAGAACCCAGGTGCAGGGAGTCCAGCCAGGAGAGACCACATCCCCCGTGTTTATGGGAAAAGTGACCTGGGGGCTCCAGGTTTGTTTTCTCATCACATCTTGTGCATTTTCTGAGGTTACTTTGGACTTTGATCAGCAATTGGCGAAAAAAAGTTACAAAAACCATTTAATTAAAAACTGCTTATTTTGCATGACTCTTTATAACTGAGCACCTGGGTCCTCAGCCCATGCGTGACTCGCTCCATGTGACAAGATTTCAGTAGAAGTCACTCTGGGTCTCCCACTGGGATTTTCTGCGACCTTGAGCAGAAGCCCAAGGGCAGCAGCAGCTCTCAAGCTTCCCAAAGCGCTCTCCACCCATGGCACAGCTTCCCAGGGTGGTGGTAGAGTCACCGTCCCTGGAGGGGATTAACAGCCCTGTGTGCCTGTGGCCCTTGGGGACATGGGTTAGTGGTGGCCTTGGCAGTGCTGGGGATGGTTGAGCTCAACGATCTTAGAAGGCTTTTCCAAACGAAATGATTTTGTGGTTCTGCTGCCCTACAAAACAAACTTGGCAGTGGCCAGGGATCCAGACTCTGGGACCCAAACCCTGAGATACAAACCCTGTGGTGCCCCATCCCCAGAGAGCTGGGCCCAGACACTTCCCACAGTGCCTTCCCCAAGTATTTTCTGGCATTCCCATCTACTTCTGTCCCACATTCCTGTTCAGTATCAGGAATGTGTCCTTTAGCACCTGCTCTTGTGTCAGCCCAACCTCTCCATGCTGCCAGAAGCTTCTTAGGGGGTGGAGATGGCCCAGCATTGTTTGGTCCTTCTGGCACAATTTGGACATCCCATCCCATCCCATCCCATCCCATCCATCTCCTCCCCTCCCATCCCATCCATCTTCCCTTCCTCTGAACACTGCCCATCCTGTCCCATCTACTGCTGGACAGTTTCTCATCCACAAAGAACTCCTGATAGTTGGGGTGACTCCCAGGCAGGGAGAGCTTCCTGCAGAGCCAGCCATGTGCCATGGGAAGGTGGAAAGTCTGAAAAGATCTGTTCTCTTCCAGGCAGCTCTGTTTCCAAGGCTGCTGCGCCTGAAGGTCCCCTCATGCAGGTAGTGGCCTCCTCATCCTCTGTCCCAACCCTGCTGCCCTAAAAACACCAGAAGCTTGGGATGGTTGAGGTTCTGATGCTGCTTGTCAGCTCTGCAGGAGCAGCCCTGGTGCACTGGTGTCCCCAGGGTGGGATCAACCCCCGGGAACCTGCCAGCGCCTCCATCCCGGCCCCAGCTGGCAGAGGGCCCGGGCGGACGGGGGGAAGGCTGCAGGAACTTGATAACGATGTGGAGGGTGGGGACATGGGGCTGGCCCTGGGCAGCCCGAGGACAGCCCTGGTCACATCAGGGTCCCAGGGCTGGCAGCAGCTGAGGGTGCTGGGCTGGGGGGTGAAGGCTGGGAATAGGGACAAGCCTGGCTCTGGCAGGGGGGACCGTGGTGCCCTCACTAAGCAAAGAAAGGGTCCCTGGAGCATGGGCTGGCTCAGGTGCACCTGCACCAGTGCCCAGCGAGCAGCCTGTGCTCAAGCCCCATCCAGCCTGGCACTGGACACTTCCAGGGATCCAGAGGCAACCACAGCTGCTCTGGGCACCCTGTGCCAGGGCCTCAGCACCCTCACAGGGAAGAATTTCTTCCTGACATCCAATCCCAACCTCTCCTCTTTGTTCCCCCTTGTCCTGTTTCTCTCTACCTGTGCTAAAGCCCCTCTCTCTCTATGGTGCTCTCCACGCTCCATCCCTGCTCGGGCTGGCGTGTTCCCGCTGCCGCATCCCCACAGCACGTCCCGGGGGGATGCCCTGTCACTGGTGCAGGACAGCGGCCGCCTGGCACCCCGCTGCCCGCCGGGCAGTGTCCGTGGCTGCACGGCACCGCCTCTACCCGCTGCTGCAGCCGCAACAGCCGCAGCTTCAGAGCCTGCCCGGCTCCTTCTGTGACCCAGACAGACCCCGCTGCGAGGGAACGGGGGTCAGGGGCCGCGGCAACATCTGGAGGGAGGCGCAGCCCGTTCCACACCCGAGCGGCTCCCCACGGACAGGCAGCGCTTGGGGGTCAGGGGTGCCAGGGCTGTGGCCCGGCCCCACGCCGAGCCGGCCCGGGACCGTGCTGGCAGTCCCTCGCACGCAGCCGCTCCAGGGAGTCCCGGCAGCAGCGCACAGCTGGTCACCGGCCACCGGCACATCTGGAGCCGCTCAGGCAGGCCCGGGAGCTGCCCACGGAGCGCAGGGCAGCGCCGGCAGGGCTGTCACTCTGCCAGGGCAGGGCAGGCTGGGGGCAGGGGGGGTGTCACTGCACCCCGCTAGAGCCACCCCAGCTGTGCCCACCCACTCCCTCAGAGAGAAGGCACACGAGGAGTGGCTGAGGTCACTTGGAATGTGTTCAGCTGAAGAAGATTGAGGTCAGACCTCACCGGGTGCTGCAGCTTCCTCCCAGAGTGCAGCTTCAGCCCCTGCTCCCTGTGTGCAGGGACAGGACCCAGGGAATGGCTGGAGCCATGTCAGGGCTGGGTATCAGGTAAAAATTTTTCCCCCAGAGGGTGCTGGGCACTGCCCAGGCTCCCCGGGGAATAGGCACTGCCCCGAGGCTGCCAGAGCTCCAGGAGTGTTTGGACACTGCTCCAGGAATGCCCAGGGTGGAATTGTTGGGGTGTCTGTGCAGGGCCAGGAGTTGGGCTGGATGATCCTTGGGGATCCCTTCCCACTCGGGATATTCTGTGATTCTCTGAATCTTTGAATCCATGACTCTTCTTCCAGACCCACAGGATCTTATCCCTTCTCCCCAGGGCTGCAGAGCCTAGCCGAGCAGCAGAGCAGGGCAGGGTGCCATAGGGATGTCATGGCAGCCACCCAGGACAGGGGGAACAGGCTGCCAGCACCCCCTCAGTGCCCACAGGTGTCTCCTGGAGGGACAGATGGGAGGGATGGGCAGGAACAAGGGACACAAGCAGACTGAGTAGGGAGGAAGCAAGGCATGGGCACAGCTGGCTGGGAAGGGTCAGCCTGAGCAGCCCAGATTCTGCTGGACCTCAGTGTTTGTTTCAGCCATCCCTCTGGACCTCAGGATGCTCCTCTCCTGCAGCCAGTGCACTTTTCATGAGATTCCTGCATAGTCCAAAGCAAGAAGCCAGGAAGATCCCAGGCAGGCTTTGGAGCATCTCCTGGAGATGGTGACCACAGGATGAGGAGCACCAGCAGAAGGAAGACAGGTCCCAGCCCCACTCCTGCCCAACAAATCCACGAGCAGCCCAGTAGAGAGTCCCAGCACAGCCCTTGTCTCCACCCCCCCTCTTTAGGCACCCTGCCCTTTCCCCTTGACAAGACCCTTGGCCAGGCAGGGTCTTCCCACAGCAGTCTCCACCAGGGGATGGAGCAGGTGGCACCTGGATGCTATCCTGGAGCCTGGAGGATCCATCAGCAGCTGTTGTCAGTGCCACATGCAGCACTTCTGTGTTAGACGGGCAAAGGCACCAGTTTCACTGAAACAGGGCACAGACCCCAAGGTGAAACCAGTCCCTCCACTGCCCCTGCATTATTCTCTCCAAGGAATGTCTGTCTTCTCTAAAGCAAAGGTTCTCCATCCAGGTGCTTTCCCCAAGCTACTTCGGGCAATTTCCATCCAGCTCCAGCCCAGGGAGGCTCCTGCCTGTGCACATGTTGGAGTTTGTGCTGTTCACAGCTGGAGCATCTCCAGAGCATCTGCTGAGCACCAGCCCCTCCCCAGCCAGGGGTGACCACCACTGCCCACCAACACTCTGGTGAGGGAAAGGGAGAGAGGGAGTGGTGTCCTAGGGCTGGAGTCAAAAACATCACTAATGAAGCAGCAGTAGCTCATCAGGGGAAAGCGAGGCTGTTCCCAATTAGTTCAGATCTAGATTAGGCAAGAGAGGTGAGTAACAGCGTGGGCTGGACCCATGTAAAGTTGTTGGCTCAACTAAACGAAAAAATACACTGGAAAAAGGGGAAAAAAAAAAAGGAAAGAGAAGAAATATTCTTATTCAGGTCTGGTTTGTTTATTCAGAAATAGAGAAAATTAAAACATAAGTACTAGGACAAAATACGCCAGCTCTAAATTCTGCCTGAGATGATGATTTTATTAGCAAAGAATCTGGATCTCAAGTTATGCCGCAAAACAACACAAAACCAGATGCAGAGGTCAATACTGTCCTGCCTAATAACAATGCTTTCAGTGACATCCTTAAGGAAGAGATGGACTCATCAGCATTGCAAGAGATTTTTTAAACAAATTTGGAGAGAAAACAACAGGATTTCACTCTTAGAATCTGCAGTTCAAGTTGAGACAGAGCATAATGGAAGCTCAGTTCCAAATACAATCCCATGACATCACAAAGACTCAACAATTAACATCAGCTGCTTCCCAAGTAGTTTGAAAAACGGAGATGAAGTCATAACTCATCAGCTAAAATCATCCTGTAAGGAAAACCAGCAGTATTCTGAAAAAAAGGGGGTTAAAGACTCAACCTAAAGCCATTTCCAAGGGGAATAATAGTAAAACTATTATTTTAGGAAATAAAGTAGGAAATAAAGTAGGTAGAGATAAGACAAATGTCAAAAAAAAATAAAACTCTTGCAGCAAAATCAAGTCCTGTGGAGAAAACACTCTCGCTACTCACCAAGGAAAAGATATCCTGAAGGTCAGCAGGAGCAGAGCTCAACTTTCCAGGTCTGGAAGAGATTACCCAGCTCCAGAGAATAATGTGGGCATGACAACATGACAACAGCAACTGACAAAACCCTGGGGAAGTGGTGGAGTTACCGTCCCTGGAAATGTTCCAAAAAACATATGGATGTGGCACGGGGGACATGGTTAGTGGTGGCCTTGGCAGTGCTGGGGGAAAGGTTGGACTCAGTGATCTCAGAGGGCTTTTCCAACCTTAGCAACTGTATGATTTTATGATTAAAAGAAGATACTCAAACAATAAAGCACGAAGACTGACACAGAAAAGGTTAAGAAATCCTGCAAAAAAAACCCCAAGTATGGGGGCACTGGGACCAGCTGGCATCTGTAATTTGTCTGAGAGTCTTGTCTTCATTGCCCTCGTTTGTGTGCAAACCCCAAGTGTTTTGCATTTAATTGCAAAACATTCCAGGAAGTCGTACAAGGGAGTTGCAAAGTGACACCCAGGAATAAAAATGGGGACAGGGAAATGAGACTCTGTGTCCATGGAGAGCAGTGGCTCTGCACAGATATGCTGTGGACAACTCCGTCATTGTCCTGATGGGTGCGAGCGACGCTGCAGCTTGCTTTAACCCAAAACGGCAATTCCAACCCAAAACTGTCATCAGGACACAGCTCATGGCTGACAGAACATCTCCCAGGAGGACTCCTTGGCTTTGTGTGCTGTTGTCTGTCCTGGAGGAAAAGTTGATGAGATTCAACCACAAAAAAATGCCATTATCAGTTCCTGGCATTTGAGATCCCAGAACAACACGCTACAAACCAAGATACCAAGATCTTTTGGAGTTTGGAACAGACAAATATGGCACTAAAACCATGATAAAGGCTCCCAGAGGGAGTGGGAACAGAGTATCCAATGCCATGGGAAACCCTCTCTTATCTTTAAAGAAAGCTACAAGTACATGGCATTTGGCATTCTGGAGACTGTTTATCAGCAATGCTGATGGCAGACAGAAGCTCTTTTAACTATTGAAAGACAAAAGTAAAAAAAATCCTTGATTTGGACACTTTGTACTTCCAGTCATGTTTTACATGCTCAGCTCTCCCACTCCAGCCCCTGTCCCAGGGGCCTGGCTCTGACAATGCCCTCTCTAATAGGAACACAAAACCCACAGAAACCTTTTCCCACCTTAAAAATACCCCCACTTTGCCTGGGGTGGGAAGGAGAGCCCAGAAGATGGGAGGTGACCCCTGTTCTGGAGGCACCGGGCAGCTGCAAGGCACAGATCTGTGCTTGGCACCTTTCAGATGCACCAAATCCAGGGCCATGAGACCTGAGCATGACTTGGACATCAGGGGCCTGAGAGTGTTGTCCTGTGACCATCAAGACAGGAATGATCTCTTGGCGTAAGCCCCTCTGCTGGAAAGGCAGCCAGGCTTCCTACGGAGCAGAATCCAACCTCTGCTCTCTGCAATTAGTTCCAGTCATGGTCAGTGTTGAAATATGTGCTAATCCACACTTGAGCAGGCCTTGCTTTAACTCCCAGCCTCTGGGTCTCGTTATTTTAATTCCTCTGCTAAATAAAAGAGCTCCCAAGTACTTATTGGTGTTTGGATTTTGCAAGGCTGATGCAATCTCGTCTGTCCCTCATCCCTTCCTGATGTGTGAAGCAGGGAAATTTGAATGACAGCTAGTGGCTTTCTGAGGGAGCTTGTAAGGATTTGGGCCAGGTCAGAAAGGGCTTGGAGCAACCTGGGCTAGTGGAAGGTGTCCCTGCCCATGGCAGGAGGTTGTAACAAGTTCATCTTTGTTCGGGCACCAGCTGTGGGTAAGAGTCTGTAGTGACACAGGGTCCCCAGGCAGGTACAAAGGAGAGGGGCTTCATTGCAAAAACCAGGCCCTTTTAGGCAGTTAGTTGGTTATCATTTACACAGCTTTAAATCATAACAAACATAATTCAACCAACCATCGTACACCACAATGTGAATATGTAATGGTTATATAACTTGTTTTTCTACCCCTAATTCAATTGTCTCTTTCCCACAGTGCTTTTCTTCTTAGCCGAAGTAACAAGCCTGAGTCAGGATTTTACAAGGCCTTCCCTTTGTAAGGTTTTACCTATATGCAATACATCTTTAAGGTTCCTTCCAACACAAACAATTCTGTGATTGTGTAATTTTTCAGGTTTGGTTTTTTTTTTTTTTAATTGGGCAAATATGTGTCAGGAAAGAAGCTCTACTTGTTTCTCTTCCTATTCATGAAATTTCTCCAGGGAAAGATGTGAAAAAAGCTTTCATTGGTGCCCACAGCTTTATAGAAGAGATGATCCTGGAGGGGATCCATTACTCAGACCTCCATTATCTCTGTTAAAATACTGACCCAGCAGGAAACATTCCCTTGGAACTTTGTGCATGGAACAGGACAGCCCTGCGAGTTCCCCATCACCTCTGATGCACCATCCTGCTTCTCCCACCCAGCCCAGCCACCTGAGATCCAGCTGCTGCCTCCTGCTCTTCTGTGCGTGGTCCCTCGTGCCTTTTCTGTCACAGGAGACACTTGTACCCCAGGGATGGTCACAGAACTCAGGGCCAGGCTCTCTCTCTTCCCAGGACTCTGGTGCCAGTCTCCACTCCAGATCTGTGTATGCATCACTGCTTTTGCAGAGGGGGTTTCCAGGATAAACAGTTGAGATGAACTCATGGAAATCTGGGGCTTGTTAACCCTGGTTAACGACCCCTGGCACGAGCCTGGGCACTGGGAACCCCCTCAGGGACACAGTGGGGTTGGGGAGGGCTGCTGGGCACAGGGGCTGTGCAGGTGACCAGGCAGGGGGGCTGGCAGGGCTGGACATCCTGTTCTCCAGCCCAATTAACAGCACCTCAGAGAATGAGGTCATTGGAGCGGCCAGACAGTCTGGGAAAACACTTTCACAGCTCCAGGAGGATTTCCTTTTTCCTCTTTTCAATTGTTCCTCTGTGCTGCCTCCCTCTGCTCCCCCCTCTCCATCCATGTCCTCAGGCCTCCTTTGCACTCGGGCAGGGGCAGCTGCTGGATGCTGCTCATGCTGTTCCCCCGGGGAGGCAGGAGACCAAGGGTCCTGCAGAAGGGTCACCAGGCTGCTGGGGGACCCCAGCTGCTGCAGGGGGTCCTGCTCTGCCTTTGCTGGCCCATGGCTGTGGGAAGGAGGGGGCCACAGAGCTGCTCCTGAAAGCCTCTGGCCAGCCCCAAGCCTGTCCCACCCCTGGGACTGATGGTGAGGTGGCAGGGATGGCAGCTCTGTCCTTTTCCTCCTCTTGATCACCTGTTTGGGACAGTGAAGTCTGCTCATGGCAGGCAGGAGAACCTCTATACTTTGCCATCAAAAATATGAACGTCCTTGAAGATGGAAGTCTTCAGAGTAAGTATTTATCCAAAAACATCTCTTGCACCAGCTTTTGCCAGGATTGCAATGAGGTTGCCTTTGCTTCCCCACTGTAGCTCCAGACTTGTCTCTCCAGGTCCATCCGTGGGTCCCTCCTGAAGTCACCTCAGGAACGCTGTGGCCACAGCTGCTGTTGTCCCCTGGAACCACACTCACCTTCCTGGCTCTCCACACACAGTGATGCTCCCATTCCTCTGACATCTTCCCCAGCCCCAGCACAGCCCCGAGTCTCCCTGCTTCACCAAGAGCTCATGGGAAGGACCTCAGAGTTACTCTCTGGTGTAACAGTGACCACCACGTCCCCCATCCACACAGGGCAGGGGGTCTCTGCCCTGAGCAGGTGATGGGCACTGCAGGACCAGCCTGGAAGGGAAGTCCCTGGAAGGAGATAAATTTATTTCCCTCCCAGGAGATAAATGGGGTGTTGGGAAGGAGGGAGGAAGGGTCAGGGTGCAAGAGATGGACTGGGTTGAGAAGCAGTACAGCAAGGCTGCCCACATCCCAAAGAAGGTTCCCTTTGCTCCAGCAGGCCAGGTTTGGGCACTTGGAAAGAATCCTTGCCTGATCCATCACTTTTCCCTCAGGTTTGGGACATGACACAGTACCCACAAAGTGTGGACTGGCTGCATTTGGGCCAGGAAGGACAATGTTTGGAGAGGCTGTGTGCCTGTGGCTTTTTGAGGGATCAGTCTGGCTTTGGAACACATCTTCCTTCAGACATGTAAGGGGAACATTGGTTGAGCAGGACACCAAATGAGAGGCACCCTCAGGACTTGGTGTCTGACACTCACTCTGGGCAGAGAATGCTCAGACACTCCTGGGCCAGGCTGGCCTCAGAGGGGATATGGGCCTGCAGGAAAATCCACACCCTGCAGTCACCATCTGATGCTCCATGAGGCATCCAGGGAAGGAAGGTCTCCAAATACACTTTTCCAAAGGAGCTGCCAGGCTTGTTCATGGCTCCACCATGGCCCCAGGCTCTTGCACTCCCAAGCCATGGCTGCCTTATCCTTTCTGTGCCAGAGTGTTTATTCCTGTCAGCACCCACCATCCCTCCTGGCTTTGGGAACTGCTCCCATGTGCAGCATCACCCTCCCTGGCCTGCCCCACGCTCAGAGCAAGAATTCCAGAGGGACTTTGCCAGGCTGCTGTAGACATGACCTCAGGCCAATGTGCAACTTGCTCCAGAGGTGCCTGTTTTCCTCTGTGGGGAATCCACAGACCAGGGATACACAAACCCATCTGATATGTTCAAAGAGTTACTGAGCATCTGCAAGGAGAGGGAAAGAAAAACAAACACACGGATAAAAGAATTCCTAGCACATGACAAAGAGGAAAGAAAAGGAGACAGGGATGAATAAGGCCACCCAGACAGGTCCCAGGCATTTCTGGGAGCCCACCATTTCCTTGATAAGAGGGACCTCAGCTCAAACTGTCCCTGCTGCCTGTCCCCCTTGTTCCTTCCACACCGGGAATGTGCAGTCAGACAGGACACATGGTGCAACTTCACAGAATCATGAAATGGTTTTGGTTGGAAGAGTCACAAAGGTCAACCCACTTTACCCCCTGCCATGAGCAGGGACACCTTCCACTGTCCCAGGCTGCTCCACGCCCCGTTCAGCCTGGCTTTGGATGCTTCCAGGGATACAGCATCACCAGTGAAGAGCTCCTTTCTGCAAAGCACAGACATGGCTCCTTAACTCCCAGCCTCTGCCCTGACTACTTGGAGCAGCTCATGGATCTGCAGTTCTAGATTGTGCCCCTTTTGCATCTATCCTGAGCTATTCCCCTTTGCTTTCTTTGCATGAAGTACAGCCCAGGGCAGGCTTTTCCTGCTATCCTTGTCACCAATCACATCAGTCCTCCAGGGCCCACTCCAGAATTCAGACATTCAGAAGTCTTCTACATATTGTTCCTCAGCTCCTTTTCCTTGCCCCGATATCAAGCACGTGGTTTCATCCATCAAAAAAACAATGTAGGCAACCTGTGTTCTTCCAGAACAACCAGAGGAGCTGCCGCTTTCACTCTGCCCAAGGAGAGGATGCTGAGGCCATCTCAGATCCCTTGGGAGATGTTCAGAACTGGAATATACACTCCATGCTGTAATGCTGAGTGGTCAGGCAGGGATGACACCCAGTTCCTGAGCTGTGGTCCCCAGGAAGAAGCGGGGATGCACCTGCTGGTCTCCAGGAAAGCTGTGTTTGGCAGCCTGAAGTCCTGCTTGCCCTGGTGGGTCCCCCACTGCAGCTCTGTCTTTCCAGGGAGCACAAACCCTGCTGAGGGAGGGATGGGTTGAGTGGTGTCACCTGCCCTCAGGTTATCACTGGGGTCTGAAGTCACTGCTGTTTGCTGCTGTGAGGGTCAGGCCAGCAGAGTGGGATTCTGGCTCACAGGAGAGAGGGATGAGGGAGGATGATCTCCTTGGTCCCCAAGACTGAACCAGCAGGAAGCTCTCAGGACTAGTTTTCACTCTGGGTGTGATGAGACAAGGAGGTGCAGTTGGGATGGATGGGAACCAGCAGGGAAATGGAGCTCGCCAGGGAAGGGAGAGATTTCCATGGCTTCAGCCTCTGGACAAATCACAAGGGGCCTGAAAGTGTCTGTTTGGGATCCTATGGCAGATGGGATCACAGGACCAGCACAGTGCAGGAATTAAAACAGGAAGGAAGCAGCACCAGAGGCTCTGGGACACGTGGAGAGCTCAGATGCCCATGTACCACCCCAGGCTAATGTCCTGATCCAGATCCAGGCTCATGTCCATGCAAAATTCCCCACACCCACTTCCCTATGTCCAGGCCTCTGCCCAAGTCCAGATCCATGCCCAGGTCCATGCCCAGTTCCCCATGTCCAGGTCCATGCCCATGTCCAGTTACTTCAACTTCATGAAGGTGAGACCACCCAGGGCCCTCTCCTGGGAGGGAGAGCATGGGGAGGAATCCTGCCTTGATGTGCCAGCACAGGGCACCCCGAGCACACCAGCCCTGGCTGGAATCAGGGCACAAGTGGAACAGGACAGGGACTGAAGCTCAGGGGCTCTTGCTGGGCTCCACAAACATTCTTGCTGCTGAGTCCCAGGCTGAGCTCTCGGGTCAGTGAGTGCCAGGACCATTAATAGTGCAGTGACAGTGTTTAAATTGGAGCTGCCACCAGTGCAGACACAATAACTCCTGGTGCCCAAGGAACTGACTAGCAACAGCCCCAGGCTGCATTTTCCATAACCCTCTGCGCAGCTGGGGGGGAGAAGGGTGAGAAGTGGACCTCTGGGACTTTGGTCCACCCTGCCATCACCAAGCCCTTCCCTGAGGCTGTGCCCTGTCCCCTCTCCCTCATGTCCAGCTGCTGGAGCCCCTTGTGCAGAGCTCCAGGGCTGCACTGACACTTATTGTCGAGTGTTTACTGTCATTGCCGGGGAGACATTAGTTCAGATTATGTCAAAACAAAGTTATTCCAAGCTCAATCCTAGAGAAAAATATTATTGTAAGCACTAATTGGCGAGGGGCAGCATGTCCACTGCCAGCAGTCCCAAAGCCCAGGGGGTGGGGGGAGATAGGATCTTTGTTTTCCAGCCAGGCTCCCAGCCAAGAGCAGCCAAAGCCGAGGTAGAAGAGAGATGTTGTGAGGCAGCCAGGAATTCAGGTCAAAGCTTCATTTTCTCCAGAAAAAAAAAAAAAATCCTTTAAACTGTAAGGAGAAAGTCTTGTTCCAGCCCCAGCCTTGGCCAGAGAGTGTATGTGCCATATTGTCCAGGAATTGAATGTAAGGAATCCAGATATGCCATGTTATCCAAGAATCACATTTAGGAAATCCAGGAGTGACTTGTTATCTAGGAATCACATGCTGGGAAGCCAGACACAGCCTGTTAGACAGTGATTGTATGCAAGGAATCCAGATGTGGCACATCAGCTGGAGGCTGGATGCAAGGAATCCAGATGCGCTGCGTTATCCCAGAGCTGCAGGGAGGGGTGAGAAACAGGCAAACACACAGAGGCTGCACCTACTCTGGGAGTGCAGGTACCCAGCAGGCCCTGGCCTTAGCTCAAGAACAGATGAAAAGCCAAAGCAGGCTCAAACCCAAGGGCTGCAGTTGGGGACAGTCAGGGACAAGCCCACAGGGTGGGGGACCTGGTGGCCAGCATGGCGCAGGGCAGGCAGGAGCTGGCTGGAGGTGGAGGTGGGCCAGAGATCAGCTCTGGGGATGGGGTCAGCAGGAGGGGGTCACGTCGTGGATGGCCCCACTCACCGTGCTGGACAATGGCCCAGGGCCACCAAGAGAGGCCCAGGAGGTGCCTTGAGCACAGCTGGCAGAGGGAAGGGGATTCACCAATGAAAACAGAAGATGTAAGGGTATAAATGAGCCCAAAGAGGTGCAAATAAGGACAGCAAAATGCAAACAAAGTCTCAGGAGAAATTCCCAGACAGTGAGATAGAGTGGGCAGTGGACACCTCTCCCGAGGCTGGAAAGGGATGGATGGGAGCTGTGGAGCAGCTCCCTGGGGAGGTGCAGGGCACAGAGCTGAGAGCCCCAGCTGGGCAGGGGCCAGTGCTGCAGCCTGAACCCTGGGGAGCTCAGCCTCACTGGGTGTCACCGAGACCACCCAGGGGCCCATCCCAAGCACAGCTCTCTCATCCAGGGACAAGGGCAGGTGGGAAGCTGCCTCCACATGGGTGAGCCAGCACGGGTGCCACCACCAGCCCAGCACCCCAGGAACCCTTCACAAACCTGGGAGGTGCTGGGAGGAAAGGAATCTTCCCTAACACTTGTCCCCTGGGGTGCCCCTAGTTTGGAACTCCTCAGAGACACAGTCCCTTCCCATGCTGCCGGGACATCTTCCCACGAGCTGGGCAGTGCTTCAGGGCAGCTGGTACCATCTCCTGGCACTTGAGGCTCATCTGGTCCCATCCCCAAGGGATACAGGGAATAGGAAATAGGGAACAAGGAATGGGGAATGGGGAATGGGGAATGGGGAATGGGGAATGGGGACTAGGTCCATGACCCCACTGCTGGGGTGATTCAGTGCCAGCCTGAGATCCAGTGCTGTAGATCCAATGCCCATGATCCAGTGCTTCCCATAAAGTGTGCCCTGGGGCTCAGGTGCACTGTTCTGACACATCCCCTCCCTTCCAGGATGTGGTTTCTCAACTGGTCTCCTCTCAGGGTATATTTTCATCCTGCCTATTGAACGAGTGCCATGGAAACAAAGATCTGGAGGGCTCTGGGGACTGGCCAAAGCATGAGCTGTGCAAATGGCACCAGGCAAAATGCCCAGCATTATTCCAGCATGGAAATGGCCTCTTCAAAGCCCCCCCACCTTCCTCAGAGCTCCTGCAGGAAGAGGCACCCAGAAGGTGGAGGTGGAACATGCCCCAACCACAGGGGTTTACAGAATCAGCACATTCTCCCTTGGGTTTGGGGAGGATGGAGCAGAGGAGGACGGAGTGGGCAGTGGTGGGACTGCAAGGGTGCCCCCAGGCAGAAGGAAAGCAAGCATCCCTGGGTGTCCTGGGAGAAGATCCTGATCCTGCCTGCGCCATCCTCTGGGTGATTCTGGGCAGGTAGGAGGACATTTCTCACACACAAAGTGAGCTCCTTCTGCAGACACACAGGTGGTGTCAGTGCCACCAGCTGTACCCTCATCCCCAGCGCCGTCTGCCACCTGTCTGTATGGTCACCCTTGGTGGTTGAGATCTCTATCCCAACCCCCATTCCTCTGCACTGCCTTGTCCATCTCCTTTACCACATCCAATGTCCACCCCTGTGCTGGTTTCATGGTCCTCTGTGGGTGGCCTGTGGTCTGAGCAGCTCTTCGCTGCTGGACACGGAACTGGACCCGCTTTCCTGTGAGCACTCTGCTCTTTTCTTAGCTTGGTGCCCCTAGCAAAGGGTAAAACCCTGACAGAAGGGGGCAGTCAGGCAGTGAGGGTCGGGTTCTGCTCCCAGGGAACAGGAACAGCACAAGAGGAAATGGCCTCAGGCTGTGCCAAGGGAGGGTCAGGCTGGATATTGCGGAAAACTTCACAGAAATGGTGATCAGGCATTGGAACTGCCCAGGGCAGTGGGGGAGTCACCGTGCCTGAAGGGGTTTAGCAGATGTGTCGATGTGACACTTGGGGATATGGGTTACGGTGGCCTTGGCAGTGCTTGGGGAACAGCTGGACTCGATGGTCTCAGAAGGCTTTTCCAACCTCAATGATTCAGAAATTTTAAGCAGCCATACATGGTCCTGCTGTTTCTCCACAAGGGCCACAAAGGAATGGGATGAACACCTTGATTTGGTCCTTACCAGCAAAGCTTACCTGGAGAATTTATCCCACAGCCTGGCCCAGAGCCTGACTCACTGAAAAACCTTGTGCAGCAGAGCTTCAGGCAGTGGTGAATCCTCTGAGGATGCAGAATCTCCTCCAGTGCCTGGTGACCCTCAAAGAGTGGGAAACTGCAGCTTGTTTCAAGGCTGAGTTTGTCTAAATTAGATTTGCAGCCAGTGGGCCGTGGTGTGCATTTGTCAACGCTTCCCAAAACGTCCCCCACCAGGATATATCTTTATGTGCAAGTACCTATAAAAATGGTGACATCACTGACATCCCCCCGGCTCCTCTGAGCAAGTGGGACAAACCACGCCCTGCTTCCTGCAGCTCATTCCCAGCCCCTGGGACCAGGGTCTGTGACAAGTGGTCAGCCACGTCCGGCTGCACAGCCCCTCCCTGGGCCATCAACTCCTGGCTCATGGCAGCTGCCCAAGCCCTTGGCATTGTCCAGTCTTTCCAAGACTTGTTCAATGTCAGTCTCAGCATTTCAGGGACACTTCCAGCAGCTCATTCCCAGCTCCAGGGTATCAGTGAACTGGGCCTGTTGGTCTGTGGCTGTACAGCCTCCCTTGTTACAGATGTAATTGCTTTACCCCAGTCTCCCTCATTACATATTTAATTACTTTACCCTGCCAGGATCGAACGTGTCTGCTTTGACCCAGCACAGGGTGGAGTAGTTTGTTGAACACTGTTAGGATTAGGCCCCATTTGTTTTACGTAGGGCTGGGATTTGGGGTTGGCTTCACTTGGGTGTCCTAAATGTGTGTTCTAAAGGCTTCTTCCTGCCATCAGCCAGTGACAGCCCACTGATTTCTCTGTCTTCGCCTCCTACCACCAGCAGTTCTGTACATTGCTGGAGGCCTCCCTGTTCCTCATCTCCCTGGTGTGCTTCTTCTTCTCCAGCCCATGCATTGGACCCTTGGGTTTTTACACATACCAGGCTCTCAGCAGAAACCTTCTCTCTGCTGGAGTTGTCTCCTCCAGGACAGATGGGAGTGTCCCGTGGGACTCTGTTTGACTTGCTAACCCTGGGTTTTCCATCACCAGTCCTGCAGCCTTTTCCTGCCTCTGTCCCCAGTCTGCTGCAGCTGCTCCCAGGTGGATGGAGCAGCCCAGCCAGGACGCTGGGTGTTCTGCTGGGTCTAAGGCAGATCCCTCCTGAGGCCTTCACCAGCTGCCATCATCCTGCATATCCCAGGATATGCCACCAACGTCTCTTTTCCTATCCAATGGCCACTCAGCTCCACACCACCATCCTCCCCTCCATGTGACACTGCCTGTCAGCATGAGTCACCCTTCCAGAAATCATGGCAGAGGCAGAAGGATGAGGAAGAGCCCTCTCCAAGGCAGCAAAACAAAGTCAACACTTTGGCCTTCATTCAGTTCCTTGCCTCTTCCCCAGATGCTGGCCAGGCCCCCGCCTGGTTCCCACCTGCTGCAGCACTCGGGCAGCGTGGTCCTCCCTCTGCAGCTGCAGGCCACCACACTTACACGTCCAAACTGCCTCTGACAGCTTCTTCCCTGGGAGAATTATTTTGGGCTATGAAATCATGGGCTTTTGGGGCACTGTTGAGATGTCCTTGAATGAGTCCCAGTTTTTGCTAACACCTCCCACTCTAAATTTACAGTCCCAGTCAGTCACGCCAGCAATTGTTTCGAATTTTAGCAAATTGACCTTTCAGATGTCCAAATAAACACTCTGTTCATTGATGGCCAAGGCGGGCACAGCCATGGTGCTATCTGGTGCCTACAGATCCCCCATCCTGAGCCCAGAAATTCACCTGTCACCAGCAGAGCCCCCTCACTCCTTACCCTGACAGTGCCCAGAGCTCTGTGCACAGACCAGTTCTTGTCTGATTTGTAGAAACTCTGGAGAAGTTGTGCTGCTGACTGCACATCACAGCTCTAAAGCCTCTACTCAGCATCTCCAGGGAATTACTTTCCCTCCTAGAGCCTTTCCTGCAAGCTGCAATCATGTTTCACCTAAACGACCCTGTCTAATGAGAGAAGGGCCGCCTGCAGGGCTGTCTTTGGAATCCAGGACCATCAGCGATGTGTCAGTTCCTGTCCTGCCCCTGGGCTGAGCAAGTGCATCTACCTGGGCTGCTACTGCCCGGGGTCACAGTGCTCATCCAGCCTCTCTTTCAGCTGTTCCAGGCCTTGAACAGCCTCTCCTGGCAACAGCATTTCATTCATTCTTCATCCCATTCTCCCTCCTTGTGAGGCACTTAAAAACTTTACCTTTGAGGCTGGGCTTTTTTATTCATTATTCACCTCAGAATCCTTCACCACATTTTTGGCAGCCTTGGGCCCCCCACTCCCTCCCAGCCACCTTCATTCCTGGAGCTGATTTGTTTGCCGAAACTCACGCTGTTTCTGGCCATAGTTTCACTGGATTCAGCTGCCACTACATTTGCAACAAGTACTGGGCAACAGCACAAGCAGACTTTGTGTTTCTAAACCCAGCTATTTTTGGGACTCGTGCATGGCTCTGCTGTGGCTGAGGTCACCATCCCACCTCGTGCACACACTGGACACATCCCTGCTCCTTCCCATCATGAGCCCCAAACCTGTGTCAAGGGGCTCAGTTCGTCAGCACAGGTCCCTCACAGCAGGCACCACCCAGCCTGGGGCCAGCCCTCTGCCCACACCATGCTCCTGGGCCTCCATGGTCTTCCACGGTGGGATCACTTGTGGGAGGACCATTGACAAGGTTTGGGTGCCACAAACCTGGCACTGGGCACACTTTGGAAATCATGTTGGTCATCCCTGCTCATTGGTCACACCAAGATCTGCTGCTCCAGGAGGTGCCAGTCTAGCACAGGCTGTGTCCCACCCCCAGGTGCCCCATCTGGTGCATCAGCAGTGCTGTGAACCTGGCTCCAAGCATGTTCCACAGACCATTCCCTCTCAACACACCTCTCACAGCAATAGGCTGCCTCCATGGGGATCAGCCAGGGCAGGGGTGTGGGCACCTCCTCCCTACGGAGCCACATGTCCAGAACGAGGGTCACCATCAGGCCAAGCTTCCTGCAGCGTGTGGAAGGGGCCAGATCCCGCCAGTCCAAATGGGTATTGCTGACTGATGTTCCCACAGGTAGAAGGACAGCGGCCATAGCATCTCTTGGATCTCCTTCCCCCCGAGGCAGAGGGGATGGGAATGGCCACTGGCTCCACCTGGTCTCCTCACAGAGATCCCTTGTTCCGTGGGACAGCCCCTGCCCCTTGAAGATGCTGTTGGCCTCAGGCCCTTGGAGGAAGAGCCAGGTCCAGAGGACGAGGTGACCAAGGCTGTCCAGGCTGCAGAGGTGTCCGGGGGGCTCGTGGATCCCGACAGACACCGGAGCCAAGCTGAGCTCCCCATGGATGTGGAGCAGCTCTGCTCCAGGTGCCCACGGTACATCGGCACGGAGCAGCCCCCGGGCACTGCACGGGATTTCGGAGGTGCCACCCGGGGCCAGTGACTCATGGAATGAGAACAGGCAGTTCCGCGGGACCGGGGAGCCCAGGGAGACAACAACAGTCTGAGATTTATTCCACAAAACAGCCTGAAAACAAACCCGAGGAATGTTTATTCTTTTTCCTATGTGGCAGGGAAATAAAGCCTGATTGTCTCTCGCCTGGAAATGCTGGCACCCCCACACACGGCTCCTCGCGGAGACAGCGGCCGCAGCTGGACCCTCCCAGGCCTGAGTCAGGGCTGCCTCGCCGTGGTGCGCGCACAGGAGGGAGATTTATGGAGTGACCAAATCTCTGGGCCGGAGCCCACTGGGAGAGGTCACACCGAGCCGCGGGAGCACCTGCCACAGCCGCGGACACCTGGGCTTTCCTTCCGTCCAGCGCAGCCCCCGGGCTACGAGCGATGGACACACACGAGGAGGGAGTCGCCGTCCCCTCCCCAGAGACGTTTGTCCCCTCCCCGTGGGGATGCATCGGTGGCAGAGCAGGGCTGGGACCTGCCGTGAGGCCACTCATGTTGGGTCCACACCTTGCACAGCAGCTGTGCTCTCTCTTGACATTGTCCCCCAGAATGCCACCCTGCCCTCCCCAGCATCCCCAAACACCCTCCTGGCTCCAGAGAGGCCAGGCCAGGTAACACCTGGGGTCTCACTGATCAAACAACACCCAGGCCAGGCCAGGTAACATCTGGGGTCTCACTGATCAAACAACACCCAGGCCAGCCCAGATTCTCTGTAAGAGCAGCCAGCAGCGGCGCTGGGTGAGATGTCAGAGACCATGAGGACTAGGACATACCCAGCATTGTGCCAGTCACCCCACAGAGAGCAGAGGCACCCCAAAACCCAACACCACACCCCATCCAGATGCTCTCTTGTTCCTCCAACACTCTACTTCCAAGAGCTGCCAGCCTCCCTGGGGGGCTGCTCCCAAGAGAACCAGTGCTGAGCCATTCCCCAGCGCTGCTCCCTTTCCTGGGAGCAGGAACATCATTCCTGAGACGGGCGCAGGTGGGAGGGGTGGGGACGGGGCAAACACTGCTGGGAGCAGGGCCACAGGAAGGGCAAGGGGTGGGCAATTCGTGGAGGAGCAGCTCCTCAGGATTCCAGCACATCCCCCAGCAGACCCAGGCTGGGAAAGCGAGGGATGGGCTCCCCTGAAGGAGGAGCTGGAGCCGCTAAAAGTGGATGGCAGGAAGGTGGAGTCACAAAGCTCCCAGGTGAGGGGACAAAGGACTGTGAGCCCCCCCGCAGCCTGAGGGCTGCCCCAGGGGTGGGCAGGGATGAGGGGGACACGGTGGGCAGTGCCAGCCCATGCCCCCACTGCAGCCACCCCCAGCTCATGTTTTCCACATGTCTGGCAGGGGCCCTCCTCTTTGATCCCGCTTTGCAAGTTTTTCCAGCTTTGACCTCAGTCCCACTGCAGAACACGCAGCCTCTGCAGGCTTGGGAGGGCTGGAGCCCATCCCATTCCCTGCCCTGTCTCACAGGGCCCAGCCCTTTACAAATCAAGAATGTTTATTTAATTTTTTTTTTTTTTTAATGAAACAAAACCCCCTCGCATACAGTTAGGGAAGCCCTGAGACAACAAACAAACATGAGTGTGATACTGAGCTTCAAAAGGGCAGGAAGAACCAGTCTGTGCCTCATAAAATAATGAGTATTAGGAAAAGATCCTTAAATACCACAGATAAAAAAAGCAAAAGCATCTGGCACAGGCCATTTGCAAAGAACATCTCTTGCCTGAGAAACTTAATTGTTTTGTCAGGAAGAATTACTGGAAGAGGCCAATTAGAGCTGGATTTCAGTTCAGTGCCTGGCCTGATGGCCCCAAAGATTAGCACCCACACGCATCTCAGTGTCCTGAGCAATGTCACACCAGCTCGGGAGCAATGCCTGGGAACTGCCAGGGACACAGGGATGTGTCCTGGTTTGTATGACCACCAGCCACCCTAGGAGGGGGTCAGGGTCCATTCGCAAACCGTGGGGATGCTGGAACCAGAGGGGCTGGGCTGCTTCTTGAATAGGGAGATGTGAGAGCCTTGAATCCTCAGATCCCAAGGCTGGTCTGTGGGGAACATCCTCTGAAGGGTCTAAGAAATCAGACTGAGGGGATTGACCCTGAGATCAGGAGAGGACAGTGAGGGAAGAGGAGTCCTCACCACGATGGGGCACCAGGCACCACGTCTGGGATCAGCCTGTCACGACCTGCTCTGGCACCTGGGAGAGGATGTGCAGCTCCATCAGCTCCATGAATCAGGACCATTCTGGTGCCAGCTCGGGTGCCAGAGCCAGACCAGGGTCACATTCCAGGGAAATGTCCCAACTCTAACCAGAGCCTGCAGTGGATAGCTCAGAGCTCAGCAGGGAGGTCAAGGTCCCAGGGTAGAGCCATTCTTCATCTTGTCCCCTCCTCTTCTGCAAACCTCCTTCATTATTTGGACCTTCTTTTACAGCCCTGCTCGGTGCCATCTCTCAGAGCCTTCAGCCCCTCAGGGACTGTCACAAACATCGCTGTGCTCAATCAGAACATTCCAGAGCGCCTGAGGTGGGCGAGGCCCTGGGGGGGTGTCTGGCCCAGCCCTGCTTCCCCAGCACAGCAGGTCCAAGGTGATGATGACCTCGGGCCAGTCAAGTTCTGAACATGTCCAAGGGCAAAGCCACATCCACTTCTCCATTCCCACATTTTGTGACTGTCATAGGGAAAAAAATTCCATCAGGACAAGTGCAGGCGTTCCCTGTGTTGCCAGCCATAGCTGTCACCTCGGGTCCTGCTGCAGCCCAGCAAGCCCAGGCGAAAGAGAGCAGGCTCCAGGGGCTCCTCCCTGCTGGGCCCCAGCTCCCCCTCACCCCACGGTCCTGCTCGTCCCAGCCAGGGTCCATGCCCTGCTGAGGGCACCTCAGGAGGCTGCTGGGGCACTCAGATTCGGGACTGCAGGTTCTTCCCAGGAACCTTTGCCCTGCAGGGCTCAGGGATCGGGGCCAAGGGAAGTGCAGGGGTCAGCAAAGGCAGCACGGGAAGTGGGAGAGGGCAGAGGCAGGGAAAGCTTTGGAACAGCCCTAATGGAGACATCCATTCACTCACAGAGACCCCAAGCATGAGTGAAACCAGACTCTGGGGGAGAGATAACAGCACAGTTACAGCCAAACTGGAATCCAGACCGTGGCTTGCCTGCTCTTGCTGGGGAAAAAAAGACGAAAAAATAACAAAGTACCTACCACAGGCACCAGGTTCTGCCTGCTGGACACAGCCCTGGGGAGCTGGTCCATGGCAGGAGCCAGGGGCACGGGGTTGTGCCTACAATTGGATGGGGCTGGCAGCACTCAGGGTGCTTTTGTGGGGTCCTTATGGCACCTGAGCTCTGCAGAACACTGCCAGTCTGGGGTGGATCCCACAGACTGGGGACACAGGGGCCTGGGATCCCACACATCCCAGCGTGTCCCAGAACAGCTTGGGACGGGATGAGATGTGATTGCAGCCACAGAGCCCTGGCAAGATCCATCCCTGGTGCTTCCCAGCTTTGGCCACAGGAGGGGACCTGAGGCAATTCCCTCTCTTGGGTTGTGTCCTGTAAGTGCAGAGATCCCTGCAAGACCAGGAGGCTGAAGGCCCAGCCAGGAGGGAACAGGACACCAAGCCCCTGTCACCAGGTGCTGGCAGGATGGGATCTGGAAGCATGTGGAGAAACACCCTGTCCCACATCCCACCCTCAGCCTCGAAGCACCCAGAGACACAGCCCTGCCTCCAGCCTGGCTTGGCTTTCCCATAGGATGTCTGGACATGAGGAAATCACTGCTCCCACCAGCTCAAAATATCAGCAAACCCAGTGGCCATCATGTCACCAGTATCAGCCACACTCGCTGAGGGCAACAGGGACAGGCCCAGGGATGGCAAATCCCCTCAGGGACCGTGCTCCCAGGGGAGGAGCAGAGCAGCTGCTGGCTGTGCTGCCCTGAGCTGCACATCCCAGGGCTTCAGGCTTTCAGGACCTGCTCTGGGCCCTGCAGCTAAGCCCAGCAGCCCCAGCTCAGCCCCAGGCAGCAAAGGTGCTGAACAATGGCCAGCCTGGCACAGCCTGGCACAGCCTGGCACAGCCTGGCAGCCCCCCTGCAGGGCAGGACCCATCACACCAGCCTGGGAACAGGGCAGCAGGGGCTGCCAGTTTGGGATTATGGAGTGTAATCCTGGGATGTTGGACCCCTGGCAGTCTCATCATGAGACAGAAAACATAAAAAATCCCTGGGAAATGAGGAGTCCCTCGTCACCCCAGACTCTGCTGGCAGCATTGGTGGGAGCTGCCCCACTCTGCCAAGGTCAGGGCAGTTCCAGGGGACACCAGCAGCCCCAGACAGCCCCAGTCCCTCTCTCCAGGCGGTGCAGGAGCACAGCATCCCAGGATGTGCCTGTCAGGAGCAGGAATGCAGGCCATAAATCACTGGGGCTGTGATGGGAGCTGGCTCCAGGCCAGTCCATGGCAGCCCCTCGTGCTCCCCTTGCCAAAGGGAACAGGCAGGGCACGGGGTGCTGGCGGCGCTGCCACCACACGCAATCCGTCTGCAATGCTGCAGCCTGGATTTATATCAAAAAGGGCCAAAGGTTGGATGATTTAATTTTTTCATTTTTCCTTGCAGTACAGCAGGAAATAGCTGGGATAGTTACATACCTGGCGAGATGGCCGAGCAGCCAGGGGCCAAGAAACACAGAGGATCTGGCATGGCCCAGAGCACCTCTGCTGCACACAGAGCCTGCAGGCACCTGGAGCTGGGGGGTCTGCACACCTGACCAGGGAGTGGGAGGTCACAGCAAGGACCCCCACACCAGCCAAGGCTTCAGGAACTGGTGGAGAGTGACCAACATGACCTGGGTGGCTTAGAAGCACAGAATCATGGAATGGTTTGGGTTGGAAGAGACCTCAGACCTCATCCAGGGACATCTTTCACTGTCCCAGGCTGATCCAAGCCCTGTCCAGCCTGGCCTTGGGCACTGCCAGGGATCCAGGGGCAGCCACAGCTGCTCTGGGCACCCTGTGCCAGGGCTGCCCACCCTCACAGGGAACAATTCCTAATTCCCAATATCCCATCCATCCCTGCCTCTGGCAGTGGGAAGCCATTCCCTGTGTCCTGGCATAGAAATCTTCTCTGACACTGGTACTTTGTGCTATCTTGACCCCCAAATCCTTGTCCTACCAGCAGAGCAATTGTCCTTCTCTTGCTGAGGCCGACCAGTCCAGTTTCCTCCTGACCCCTATCTGGTCCTGGTCCTGGTCCTGGTCCTGGTCCTGGTCCTGATCCTGCTTTCCAGCCTCTGTGGGGCTCCTCCAGCCCCTGCTGTCCACCAGGGTCAGCTTGAGAGTTTCCTCTTAAGTCATCTCCCTTAATGAGGTGGGTTGTGGGGGTGTCTTTTTTAAAAATATCATTTCTTCAACGAGTCAGGCTCACTTTGAGTTGGTCCTTCAAGGCTTCTCACATGGCTGTGGATTCCAGGGTGTTGAGGATTTTGGGAACCACACCTGCACACACATTAAAACAGTCCCAGGAAAGTCGTGGTCCTGTGAAACAGCACCAAACCCCTTCCTGCAGTCAAGGGTCGGACACGTGTGCTTCCCAACTGCCTTTCCAAGTGCTGGAGGAGGAGGTTCCCTGACTTGCCCTGTTCTGAGGGAAGCGGGGAGCAGTGCCCAAAGCTCCCCTGCACTTCACCCCCAACAGCAGAAACCCAGCACCCACACAGGGTGACACAGCCTCAAATACTTTCCCAGCTTTCAGCTGTTTTCATGGACAGAGCTGAGCCTTTGGCTGTGATAATCCCCGGGGTATTATTCTTCCATGAACTCAAGCTGAACCCACCCTCTGAACACACGTGAGCTCCTAGTTTAATTGTTACTTGAGGTAATCCACAGATGAGATTTCTTCAGCCAGTGTTCAAAGTGCCATAAGACAAAAGTCCATCATCAGGTTTTGGAAATGCAGAGTTTATCCAGGCTCTCTGTGCCTCCAGCCCAGCCTAGGCTGAGCTCAGCCCTGTGAGAGGACTTTACCTGCACTCCCCACTCAGTGTAGAAAAGGAACCAAGCAGCCACCCCAGACTCAGCCATGGTCACACCTCCCCAGAACCACAGGGACCACCACGGGTCAGCAGGACCACCAGAGGTCACCATCCCTTTCCTTTGGACCCTGGGAAATCCATCAGTCCCCCCCAGCAGGCCGTGCTGGCTCTGCTCACACACTCCTGTTACCCTGTCTCAAAGCATTTAAAGTTGTTTCCGCTGTCTGGGCTCCTCCTCCTTGTTCTTGAGATAATTCCCAAGATTTCCATTTTGCCGGATTCCTGGCCTCTCCCTGAACTTACTCCCTTAACTCTGTTTCTGCAGGAGCGGGACCCTCCCTCGCCCGCGCTCCCCGGGAGCTGTGACGCAGCAGCTCCAGCTGGCTCTGCCTCCTCCTTTTCCAAGAGTCACTGCACACCCTGCTCCAGCTGCAGCTGTCCATTCGGAGACACCCACCACCAGCCTGCCTAAGCAGGTCATTTGGATCAGCACAGGCTGGAGGGCATTCAGAGGAGCAGCCGCAGCCATGAAACCCAAAGGTGCAATCCTCCGGCAAAGTCCTCCGGAGCTGAAACCTTCGGCACAGGGAGGGCAAGACTCAACAGCCAGCAGTCATTGGTTGACATCATTTCGAAAACAAGCACAGATGCCATCGGGCTCTAGGATGGATGCACTCAGGGGTGGGGAATGAGTTGTTCTTCAAGGTCATTTCCAACCCAAACCTTTCTAGGATTCTAGGACCTCTCAGCCCATGGTCTTCATCACCCAACCCACTGACACCTTCCCACTCCATTGCTCTCACTCCAAATCACTTCTCAGCTTGCTTTCCCTGCATGTGTGACGTGGTCCAAGTCTGGTGATTTGGTTCCAGCTGGAATTGGCAAAGCTCAGCTCAGGTTCAGCTCGGCTCAAGAAAGTGATAATGGTTTGACCTCTTTGGTTTCACTCCCACAGGGACCCCCCCTCAAATCCTCATTTGGGCAGGATGGGCAGGGGATGAAGCAGCATAGGGATTCTCCATCTCTCCTGCCAATGACAACCTGTTGGGCCCGCATCAGAGCTGGGATTCAGGGATGTCCCTGAGAAAGGAAGGACTGGGCTCCAGGAAATACTGCAAGAGCCTGGGGATAAAACAAATAACAGCAATTGGGCACAGCAGCCCGTCCTCCTTCCTGAGTATCTATAGAGTTGGGAGTTACTGGAGGAAGTTACAAACTGCTTTTTAGGATTCAGATACCCAAACACCATCTCAGCCCTTGTGCAGACAGAGTTGAGGTGGCTTGACCCCACCAAAGGTCCAGATGTGCTTTAGGGTCATCAGGATGAACCTCAACAGGTGAGGTCCAGACTGCCCTGGGATCACAGAGATCCCTTGGTGAGCAACCAGCTTTCCCGAGAGCACTGAGTCATCTTTTACAAGTCACAAGAATTCCTTTGTTTATTTATAGCCACTAATCCACTCATTAATTCTTGTTCCAGTGAAAGTTTGTACCTTATTACTGAGCTGGGCTTTACTGACTTCAACTTCCACCTCCTGGATCTCACCCAGCCTGTCCCTTGTTCTTCCCAGGAGGTGGCAGTCACTTCCCAAGATGTAGGGACGAAACAGGGGAGTCCCGGGAGGAGATCTGGAGCAGGGCACAAGAGTGCTCTGGATAGCCAGGCTGGTGGCAGGGCAGGTGGTCGGGGGGATTTGGGGACGTGGTTGGGTGGCTTGCACCGGGCGACGGGACTGTGGGGCAGCCACACCTGGAATCCCAGGAGTGGCAGAGATGTGACCAGTGAGTCACATTGTGTCCCAGGATGGGAACAGGGAGCTCCTGGGGTGGACCTGAGGACACTGAATCACGAGGGTGCTGTTCCACAAAGGACTCTGAGTCATGAGGGTGCTGTTCCACGAAGATGATGAGTTCCAGAGGTGCTGTCCCAGGAGGGACGCTGAGTCACCAGTCTGAGGTGTGCCAAGGTGTCAGTGATGTCATGACACTGCCTGTGGGAATGGGAACAGGGAGGCAGCACCGGGGGAACTCACCTGGCTGCGGGAAGGGCTGTGAGGGACAGGAGATGAGTCCAGGAGGTGATGGGGTGTGACAGAGGAAAAAGGTTCAGAAACAGAGGACATGTGGTGGGTGGGACCTGAGGCCTCTGGGTGTGTTGGATATGGTCAGGGTGGGAAATCCCTAGCCAGGGGAAAGGAGCAGGTGACAATGGAGACAAGAGGGAACAAGGCGGAAGGGGGACAAGGAGTGAGGTCCATGAGCTGGGGATGTAGATGTGGTTTGTGGGGATGCTCAGAGGTGAGGAGGAGGCTGAGCTCAGATGAGAACTGCAGCCAGAGCACACACTGTGAATGGAGCCACTGGCATTTGGGATGGGGATAAGGACAAATGGGAATGTCACCAGTGTGGGAGCACCATGCCCCTGTGACGGTGTGGAGCTGAGGGGCAGAGGGGGCGTGGAGCTCTGTGCACCAGGAGGACAAAGGGAGGGTGAAATCCACACGCTGGGAGTTCAGGGAAAAGCAGCATCAAGGATTTGGGATGCAAGAAGGATGGAAGCACCACGGACTGGAGTGCGGGAGGGAGGGGAGCACGGCACATTGGGGCTGCAGCGAGGATGGGATGCAGGCGACACACGTGCAGAGGCTGGGACTGATGCAGGAGCACAGCGGCCAGGGAACGTTCTCAGCACGGCAGGGACGTCCCTCTGCTGCTGGCCCCAGGCCCCGGCTATGGCCAGCGCCCTCCGCAGTGACAGCCACAGCCCAGGTCCCTGGGGCTCGTGGGCAGCGCGGCCCGCTGAGGCAGCGCAGCCCTTCCCAGCCCCCTGAATCGGTTCCTGAGCCGCTCCCGCCGCGCCACCCGCTCCGATCTCCGCCCAGCTCCGCGGATTCACAGCTCAGCCCCTCCTCGTCACCTGGCCCGGAGCCCTGCGGGCGGCGGGACCAGGGCAGCAGGGCTGGTGACAGCAGCCCCGGGCCCCTTCAGTCCCAGCAACGCCGAGATTGCAGACTCAGAAGTCGCGCAGGAACTCAGCGACCCAGGCGAGCTCATGCGTCTGAGCGGGGCTCAGGGGGCAAAATCCATGGTCTTTGAACACCAGAGGGATGGGGGTTAGAGGAGAAGTGGACAGACTCCAGTCACGTTTGGATGCTGAGAAAGGCAAATGCTCTGTCCTCTAAGGATGTGCGTGCAGAGCAATCCCAGCCAGGGTGTGTGAAACCCCACCAGCCAGCCCGGCCTTGTCCTGCTGTCTGTCAGCTCCCCGGCCATGGAAAGATTACAGAATCGTTAAGGCTGGAAAAGCCCTCTGGGATCATCGAGTCCAACCATTCCCCCAGCACTGCCAAGGCCACCACTGCCCCATGTCCCCAAGTGCCACGTCTGCAGGGCTGTTAAACTCCTCTGGGGATGGGGACTCCGCCACTGCACTGGGCAGCTGTGCCAGGGCCTAACCACCCTTTCTGTGAAGAAATCTTTCCTAATATCCAACCTGAACCTCCCTCCTCCCTCCGTCTCCCACGGAGGCTCTTCAGATCCCACCTGGCTGTCACCCCAAAGGGTTTTCCTTCCCTGCTCTGCCCAATTCTGCACCCAGCACAGCATTCCACTTCCACCTTGTGTGGCTCAAGTTCCACCATGGGATGGCTGTCCATGCTTTCCCAGCTCAGGAAGAGAGCAGAGAGCTCAGGGGACCATGAAGGGCCCTTTTCCAGAGCTGGAAATGTCTTGGGATGCCCTGAAGATATTCCCTGGTGGTGGTAAGCTCCTGCACCATCAAGAAACTGCAGATGGACAGATTCACAGAGATGCAGCTCATGACCCTGACAGCCTCCACTGACAGTTACCATGACTGTCCCCAAATTCCTTTGAGCCAGAAGCTGTGTTGTGTCCCTCCAAGCATCTAGGGACATCCACACCACAGGACCCAGGGACTGTGTGGGCCACCCAGGAAGTTTCTGAGGCACACAAGGCCGTGGGACTGAGCATTCTGTCACTCCAGACTGATGAAGAAGCTTAGGGACATTCCAACATCATTGGGATGTCCAGGGCGACAGCATCAGTCCCACCCCAAGGGCCAAGGATGTGCCAGGGCTGCCCTGCACAGGCCCTGGGCCATGCAAGCCCACCTGCCCAGGGTACCAATGCTACTACACACTTCGCCTGGGGATCCAGGTAGGCTCAGAGGGGGGACCTGCAGGCAGCTTTGGTGCCAGGTGACATTGCCCACCCTGGAAATGTCTGGCCCAGACCCAGCACAGACCTGGGCTTTCCCAACTCCTGTCCCAGCTCGGTGGCAGGTTTGAAGGCAAGGAACACACCTAAGCTACGCTTCCATCCCTGCAGCAGCTCCTTGGGGAGGGAGGCAGGCGAGGTCACAGCAGAGATCTGGGGGCTCTGGGGGCTCAGCCCCTGCCGTGGGGGCACATGTCCCCCCAGGTCCCTTTGAGGGGTGCTGGGGACACTCCATCAGGGCAGCTCAGCTGAGCTCCAGGGTCCCAGCACCCCATCAGGGCACAGACAGACCCCTGTCCCCAGGCAGGGGACAAGGACAGTGTCCCACGGAACTGCACCATCCGAGAGGAACGTCCTGTGACCCAGTGGGAGCCCGCCAGCACCGGGCCACGTGTCAGGACAAAGTCCAGCCTCACACCAACACCAGCCATGGGACACTCCAACCTGCCACTACCTGCTGCCACCTCTGTCCCCCGCCCTCAGTGGGGACAGCCCAGGCCATCCAACGCTGGCAGCAGGTCCTGTGCAGACTCCAGCTGGGCCACGCTGGGTCCCAGCCAGCCCAGAGCCGTGGGGGTGGCACGGGGTGCAGGTGTTTGCACAGCTGTGCTGTGACAGAGCCAGCCAGCCTCGGCAAGGGGATGGAAAAAGCACCGGCAAATTCAGGGCTGGATCCTGAATTTGGGTCAAGGCTGCAGAAGACGAGGCCCAGTGGCCCCTGGGGCCGCAGAGCAGGGACAGGGGGTGCTGGCAGCGCATCCTGGCACAGGTTCGTAAAGGAAGGTTCAGTTAGTGGTGGGAACCATGACGAGGCTGTGAGAGCCCTTGCTGGAGGCCACGGCCCTCCCAAGCACGAGGGACAGGATCGGGCCCACGCTGGTGGCAGCAGGGGGGACAAAATGCCCGTGACAGTGGCAGGAGCTGTCACAGGGCTGCAGCCCCAGCGGACGCCGCCCGGGAGACATCCCTGTGCCCTCGGGTGGGTGGGACGGTCCCTGCTGTCTCTGGCCGAGCCCTCGCCGCCCCCAGCCCCGCGCTCTCCTCTGCCGCTCCGCCAGAAATTCCCCGAGCGCGTTCCCGGGCGTGCCTGCGGGGTCCGTCCGCGGGCGGAGGGCTCCCTCTCGAGGGTCCCGGCCCGCACTGACCGGCCGCGGGTTGAGCTGTCCCCGCGTGTGACGCGGACAGGTCCCCGGGGAGGGACAGAGGAGGTGACGAGGCCACCAAGGCGGCTCGGAGCGGCCACCGGCTCCGTCAGGGCTCCGCATTTTCTTCCCGTCATTAATTAGCAGCTGAATCCGTCACTAATTAGCGGCTGGATCCGTCTGTTTGGCTGCTGGGAACAGCCGGAGGCGATGGGCACAGCCGTGGCTTGTCCCAGAGCTCGTCGCTCGCCCTCGCTGCCACAGCAAAGGTCGGTAACGGGGCACTCCCGCAGTGACCTCGCAGGGAGAGCCCTTCGAGAGACAGCGAAGCTGGACACGGAACGTCACAAACGCTGGGCACCTGGATCAGGTGAATAGTCCAGAGAATTGTCACCTGGAGGTGACATCCTGCCCCTGTCTGTGCATCGCGCGGGTTCTCAGGGCTGTTTGTTGCTCTGAGCCAAACCCGAACTTCACCTAGCTTATACACTCATGGCACACCTCGAGCTGGAAGGACCCGGTAGCGATCATCAAGCCCAGCTCCTGGCTCCTCGCAGGAGCCAGGCTGTGCCTGCCCGTCCCAGCCACGGCCCGCTCCTGTCCTCTGTCCCCACGGGGCAGCACGGAATGACCCCCGCCCGAGGGGGGCCATGGGCAGGTCAGGACAAGCAGGAGCTGCCCGGTGGTGGCTGGCCTCCTCCCCGGGGGCAGTCCCGCGTTGTCACTGCCGCACACAGTGCGACACGGCGGGCTCGCGTGGTGGCCGCAATGGGTGACGTCGGAACGGAAGAAGGAGATGCGCATGCAGGATGGAGATGACAGCGCAGCCCTGGGGCCGTGTGGGGCTGGGGCCAGGGGCCGGCCAGGAGGTGACCTGTCCAGGACACTGTCCCCGCGCCTGGGACATGAGGGACGCGATGGGAACTGACCCCAACAGCTGACAGAGCAGCAGAAACAGTGGACACTGCTGGGAGACAGTGGTGGCGCTGGGGCCCCTGGTGCCACTCCCCGTGGGGATTCGGTGTCACGCCCCTAGGGCATCTGAGGTCACCATCCCTGGACTTGGTCATCTCCCAGGGCACCTGACAGACACCTCCCTGGGCCACTGGTCACCCCTCAGTGAGATCCCAGGACAGCAGCTCCTTCCCCCCCCGCTTCCCGGCGCACTTGGTCGCTCCCAACGCCCCGAGGGGCAGCTCCGGCGGCCAATGGAGCGCGGGGGCGTGGCCGGGGCGGGCGCCGGGGCGGCCCCAATCAATTGGCCCGGGCGGGGTCGCGTGTTCAGGGGGCAGTCCTGGGAGGGGTCATTGTGGAAACGCGCGTTGGGGGCGTGTCCTGGGCGAGCAGAGAAGCCAATGAGGCACTGGGGGCGCGTCGCGAGCGGGAGGCGGAGCCAATGGGCTTTGGGGGCGTGGCCGTAGCGGAGCCTCCGGATCAATGGGCGCGGGGGCGGGGCGCGGCGCGGGTCAATTGGCCCGGGCGGTACCGAGCGGTACCGGGATGGGGCTGCCGGCGGCGGTCCGGGACCGCGTGGCCGCGGCTCACCGGAGCTCGACGCTGCCCGAACGGCTGCGGCTCTACGACGGCTGGGCCGCCCGCTACGAGCAGGTACCGGGTACAGAGAGGGAACGGGAGGGCCGGGGGGCCGTGGGCGTCCCCGCTGACCGCCGTGTCCCCGCAGGATGTGGCGGCTCTGGAGTACCGGGCACCGCATCTCGCCGCCGCCTCGCTCGCCTTCGCCTTCCCCGCGCCGCGTGCGGGGGCGCGGCTCCTCGACGTGGCCTGTGGCACCGGGCTCGTAGCGCGGGAGGTACTGGCGGGACGAGCCGGGGTAACGGGACGGGAGTATCGGGATGGGGCGGGGATGACGGTGCCTCTGTCCCCGCAGCTCCACCGGCGCGGGTTCCGCTGCCTGCACGGCGTGGACGGCAGCGCGGGGATGCTGGAGCGGGCACGGAGCACCGGGCTCTACCAGGAGCTGCGGCTCTGCGTCCTGGGCAGGGAGCCGCTGCCCGCGCCCGCAGGTAATGGGAGGGGGCGGGTCCCCGGGAGCCCTCGGTGGCACCCACGTGTCCCACGGGTGACGCGCCGGCACCGGGCGGGGGGAGCCCCGGAGGGTCCCCCCCGGTGACGCCCCGTGTCCTCGCAGAGCACTACGACGCCGTGACGGTGGTGGGGGCCCTGGGCGAGGGGCAGGTGCCGAGCACGGTGCTGCCGGAGCTGCTGCGGGTCACCAAGCCAGGTAAGGGGGGGCCGTTTCCCCTCTCGCCGGGACCCCCGCGGTGCTGGGATGGGACCCCGAGCCCGGGTGGATGTGGGTCACCCGCTGAACGCTGGACTCGTGGCACAGCTGGGACGCGGCCTTGTCCCTGCTGCCAGGGACGGGCGATGCACGGGGTCCCTGACCCTGCCCACTGCCAGGTCTGGGCAGCGGGACAAGGTAGGAGGTGGCAGTAACGGTGCTGGTGTGTGACAGCCTGCGCTCAGGCGGGACATCCCGCCCATCCCCTGCCCACCGGCCCCTGTGCCGCCCATCTCTGCCTGCTGTCCGGCCCATCCTCTGCCCGCTGCCTTGTCCATGCCCTGTCTGTGCCCGTCCCCTGCCCTGTCCGTCCCCTGCCCACTGACTCCTGGCAGGCTCTCATGCCTCTCCGTGTCCCCACCCTTTCCGGGGGATGCGGTCCCCAGAGAGGGACACCCTGTGTCAGTGTTACCTGTCTCCTGTCCCGCAGGCGGCTTCCTGTGCCTGACGACGAGGAGTAACCCCTCGAACCTGCGGTACAAGGCGGAGCTGGAGGCAGCGCTGGGGCAGCTGGAGCAGAGCGGAGCCTGGCAGAAGCTGCTGGCCCAGGAAGTGGAGTACTGGGAGAGGGCCACCACAGAGGAAGAGAGCACCCAGGGCACTGGCTACATCTCTGGGGTGGTCTACATCTACCAGAAGTGCCCTGTTCCCCACCTCGAGGAAGGCTGAGAGCTACCATGGCTCTGGAGGGGGGATGAGCACTTGACCCTTTATTAAACTGAACCCAGTGAGGAATTTCCCCATTCCCTTCCTCGGTTCCTTCTCACCAAGGTCTGGGCTTGGGGCCCTTGTCTGCTCCTCAGCACAGGAAGGGTCTCCTGGATTCACCAGGGTCTCCTGGCCACCGCCTTTAGCTCTGACATTTAGGCATTGACCCCAGCACCTCAACGTTCACTGTGACATCTCACAGACCTGCATGGCTGTTCCAAGGCATGGGATGTCTTGGAACATGGATGTTCCAGTCTGGGATGTCTTCTCCCCACCTCACCCATCTCAGCACTCATGGTCAAAATCTGGATCCTTCTTCATCTCCTACCCCCAGAGTCTTTACCTGGGGATGGCTGGAGGTGGGTTCCCACCGCTGTGTCCTGTGGCCTCCCATTCTCATCCTCCCTAGCGACTGAGCCAGCCCTGAGGTGCAGGAGCCTCCACATCCAGAGTCAAAGCAGCTATGCCAAGGTGACTCCCAGCTGGAGAGGCTTTCCAAGTGCCACATCTGCCTTGCATCCCACAACAGCTGCTTGAATCTCATTTTCCCACGCCTTTGTAGTTAATGGTCTGGGAGGGGAAATGAGTTTGGAAGGGATCTGGGGAACTGGCAGCTGCTCCCCACCCAGGAGCCACCCAGCACTGCCTGCCCAGCCTGTTCCCCTAGCCCCTTGCTCGGCTGCCTTCACAATTCCTCCTCCACTGCTTCCTTGGGAAGTTTTTTACCCAAATCTCTTACTGGAATATTTGGTTTCTTTTCATTTTTCCCTTCCCTCAGACCTGTTCCTGCTCATCCTGTTCCAATGTGCCTGGAGAAAAAGTTGCATCCTTCCCCTCAGGAGCTTTTCCTCAGTATGAGGCAATGGCTGTGGCTGTGTCTGTCCCTGTTCCTCACCCAGGACATCCCACATCTTCCACACTCACCCTCCCCATGGCTCTTGTCAACCTTCTGCTTTGTCCCCCATGTTTTGGGATCCCTGTACCCATCAGTAGCTGTCCTACTGCTCCCTCCCCATTTGTCTCCAACACTGTCCCCTGGGCAGCTGGGGATTGTGGCTGTCCCCAGCCCTGCACTTGCCTGTTCAATAAACTCCTGTCCCTGCTGTCTGTCTGCTGCGTGTTCTTCCGAGAGCAATGGGAATGTGCACCCTCCGGGTTGGGTGGCCAGGAGCCTGGGAGGGGGGATTCAGCCTTTCTCTGGGGTCCTGTCCCAGTCCATGGGGGCTCAGAGCACCTGGTGTCCCCTCATGCCTCTCTTAGCTCTCAGCATCCTCTCCCTGACTCAGTTTCCGGCTGCAGGGAATGCCAGGAGCACCCTGGCTGACTACTGCTGATCCCCATGGGAAGCTGGGGATGTTGTAGGTGCTGGAACACAGCAGCTGGCAGGGCACAGCACCCCCAGGACGCGTCACCATCCTCCCCACACCGCGCTGTTCAAAATGAGCCCAGGCAGCCTTGGTGGCACCAGGATGTTTATAGTCCCTGCCCTGGGGAGGGGCACATGTGGGGACTGTGCTGGGGGTTGGCCAGCAGGGGGATGGGCAGGAGGAGGCAGTGCAGGGGCAGGTGTGGCACGGGGATACAGGACAGGGACAGTGGTGCTCTGCCTTGGGCTGGCACCTGGGCACAGTGGCTCACACATAGTCCTTCATGGGATAGCCCATTGGGCCACAGGTTTTCACTGCCCTGTACTTCTTGGGGTAGGGGTCCTGCTGGGACTGGGATCCTGAGCAGCACAGGACGCCCCCACCAAAGAGCTGCAGGGCACTGGAGGCCCAGCCAATGTAGAGGGCAGCCCCCAGCTCTCTCTTGAGGGCCTCAGGCACCATGGGGTTGTAGAAGTTGCTGACAATGCTGTTGGCAGACCAGGAGACAGGGATGAGCAGCATGATGCTGGCCATGATGAAGATGACACCTGCCACAGCAGAGATCCTGGTCTTGGTGCCATTGTCATCCACACAGCGGGTGCAGTCAGCTCCCGAGAGGGCGATGAAGAAGGCAAGGAAGGCCACGAAGATGGAGGTGACCACCAGGGCACGAGCAGCTTGCAGGTCAGAGGTGAGCTCCAGCAGGGAGTCGTAGGCCTTGCACTGCATCTGCCCCGTGCTCTCGTAGACACAGTTCATCCACAGCCCTTCCCAGAACACCTGGGCTACCACGATGTTTGAGCCGATGAAGGCTGTCACCTTCCACATGGGCAGGGCACAGGTGAGGATGGAGCCCAGCCAGCCCAGCGTGGCCATCATCAGTCCTCCCATCTGCATTGTCATCATCGCCATCGACAGCTCCTGCGGGGACAGACATGAGTGTCACAGGCACAGCCCACAGCCAGGGACAGCCTGGGCTTCATCTGGTGTGTCCTGCTCCCCACCTGGATGGGAATGGCTGCAGGACAGCATGGGGACATGGGTGACGCGGGGACTTGAAGGACACAGGGACATGAGTGGCGTGAGGTGGTGCTGCAGGACAGGATGGGGACACATGTGGCACTGAAGACCCAGGCCCCAAGCAGGCCAAGGTGCAGGAGCCCCTGTGTGTCACACTCGCCCTTACACTGTCCCCACAGCACAGAACAGCCTCTGCCATCATCCCTTCCCAGGGCATGGCAAGTGTCAGGGAAGGCATGGTTTTTGGGGAGCAGGATGGCTAGGTGTGCCCATCCCCCAGTGCTCCAGAGTGCAAACCCCCCACCCCACACTCACCCCATGTCCTGCCCTGGTGGCCATCCCCCAGTGCCCATCCCATGTCCCACTCCACCACGGGTGCTCAGCCTCCCTGGTCACAAGCCTCGTGCCAGGGGCACAGGGGAGGGCACAGGGCACAGCAGGGAAGGCAGCCCCCCCCTACCGCTCAGCACTGCCTGCTCCTGGTTTGGCTTCACCTTCACAGCCATCCTACAGTGCCCTTTGGACCAAGGATCTCCTCTCCAGAAGAAAAGGGAAATGGGTCAGAGCTCAGCTCTGCCCTGATCCCAGGCGTGGGGCTCAGCACCTTCTGTGATACCATCCCGGAGAAGTGCCAGGAGCAGCCCCAAGAGGGCAAACCCTGCTGAGGGGCTATGGGGTCACCACAGGTGGCATCCCTGGGAGAGGGGTGGTCAGCACAGGGACACATGCTGGGCACACTGGCAGCTCCACCACGGTCACGTGTGACTGCTGTGGCCCTGGCTCAGCCCACATCCAGCTCAGCCCCTCACGGAGCAGAGTTCACCCATGGGTGCCCGTGCTGTGCTTGGCAGCTGGGACCAGCCAGGGTTTTATGGCCCTGAGATCAGCAGGTATCGGTTGTGCCTGGCACACCCTGCAGCTCTTGCCAGAGGTTTCACCATCATTTCCCCTGTCTCAGTTTTGGTTTCTCCAGCCTCTCTGCCGTTGTATCCCCACTCCTTACCCAGCATCTTTTATCCCTCAGGAGCCTGATGGACACCCAGCACCAGGACTTTGCATTCCCCGGGCCATGAAAGTCCCTTTGGGCCAAGATCACAGCCCCTCCCCCTGTGCTCCGGGCAGGCAGGGGCTGGGATGGTGGGCGCCATCCCAGGCATCCTTCCCCAGCCAGCAGGACCTGGCCACACAAGACACGCAAAACAGGGTCTACGACCGCCTGCAGGGGGACAAGTGGTGTCTCCATGGATCCCCAGGGATGCTCGACAGAGCGTTGTGCTCACATTCCCATCTGGCCACCGGCACCACAGGGTTACAGGCATATTTTCCACCATTCCTGTGCCCAGAGAAGGGACTGAGGAGCTGGGAGCCTTCCAGCCCTCAGATACAGATGAGACACCCAGAGCTAGGCGGAGTCACCCCCGTCCCCACAAATCCCGAGGTGGGAAGGAAGGATGTTCCCCAGCCAGAGCAGCACTTGCCGCGCCGGAAGCGAGATAGGCAAAACAGCCGGCGCTGCCCCCGCCGCCCGCGGGGCGCTCCCAGCCGGGGCTGGGGGGGGGGGGGCACCGGGGCAGCGCGCCCCGACCCGCCCCGGCCGGCGCCGCCGCCTTCTTCCTGCTCGGTGGGTTCAGGCGTGGGACAGCCCTGACACCCCGTCCGGCGCCGCCGAGGCTTTGTGCCGTGGCAGCAGCCGCTGTCACACCCGGGGCGGCCAGGGAGGGGAACGGCGAGGGACGCCAGGGCTGGAACAGGCGGCGGGGATCTCAAGAGAGTCCGAAGACTTGGGTGATCTTTCAGGAGGACGGAGCCCGGGGCACAGGAGCACCGGGTTGTCCCACCACCGAGGCGGGTGTTGGAGAGCGTAAAGAACACGAGGCACAGCGGGGTCTGAGCAGCTGCCGTTTAATGCGGGAAGGCTGAACACGGGGAGGGACGGCAGCACAGCCAGGGGTACCGTGAGACTGCACTCCCGGCCTCGGGAACCCCACTCTAGGGCGATGGATGGGGTCGGGTCCGGGAGTCGCCCCCCACCATGCGGGGGCACAGCCCCGCTCCGGTCCCGCCTCTCCGACCGGTTTTCCCAGCCCGGCCGCTGCCTTCCCACTCCCAGGATAATGATACCCCGCCCTGGGGAGCTGCCGCGAGAAATCACACTCCGTACGGCCGCTCCGAGCCCCGAAAGTAGGTCAAAGCCAAAAGTTAGAGAACAGGCAGGTGACAGCTCCTGTCACCCCTCAAGACCCTGCCGGGGTTTGCAGAACCACTACGTCCCTGTGACCACGTGGAACAGGTTCGCTGTCCCTATCAGCACCGACACCGCCACCCACCGCGAGGGACAGACACGTCCCGGGGAGCTTCACGCGGGAAAAGAGAGCCCTGTGCCACCCGTGGGACAGGGTCTTGGGAGCTGTGTCACCATATGGCACACCCCGATACCGGGAGCCAGGAAATGCTCGAGGAGGAGATGCCTCAGCTGGATGCTCCGGGGGGAGCAGAACACCCACCGCGGACAGCCAGGACAGGATCTCCTTGTCCCCTGTCTTAACCGAGAAGAGAGAACCGGCTTCAACCCCGGTGGAACAAAGGCGTCTCTGTCTGCCTTCCCTCGCACCGCCCCGGCGCCCGGCCAGTCCCAGCCCAGCCGGGGAGGTTGCGTGTCCCGGGAGGTCCCCGCGCCCTGGAGCGGCCGGGGGGGGGTCCAGGCAGGAGCGGCGGCTCCTACACGTAGTTGCTGGCTGGCAGCGAGCGAGCAGCCGTGAACTTGGCAGAGTAGGGCTTCTCTCCACGGGGGGGGCAGGTGCAGCACAGGATCCCCCCTCCAAGCAGCAGGAGCACCGAGGCTGCCCAGCCCACGTAGAGGGATGAGCCCAGGTCCCGCTTCTGCGAGTCAGAGACCAGCGGGTTGTAGAAGTCCTGGATGATGCTGTTGGCTGACCACGAGATGGGGATGAGGATGAGGATACCGGCGACGATGAAGATGATGCCGGAGAGGATCATGACCTTGGCTTTGGCGGTGTCATCCTCCACACAATTGGTGCATTTGCCGCCGGTGACTGCCAGCAGGGTGCCCAGGATGGCCAGGACGATGGCCACCACCACCATGGCACGGGCGGCTTGCAGGTCCTGTGGCAGGGCCAGCAGCGAGTCATAGACCTTGCACTGCATCTGCCCCGTGCTCTGCACCACGCAGCTCATCCACAGCCCTTCCCAGACGATCTGCGCCACCACGATGTTGTTCCCGACGAAGGCTGTCTCCCGCCACATGGGCAGCGCGCAGCAGAGGATGGAGGCCAACCAGCCGATGACGGAGAGGGCGATGCCCAGCACCTGCATCCCCATGGAGGCCATCGCTCGCTGCCTGCTTCCCTGCCCGCCTCCCGCTGCGCAGTGCCGGCTGCTGGGACCATGGCAGGCATTATATGCCTTTGCCGAGGGAGGAGCGCCGCCGCAGCCGCCGGCCTGCCGCCGGCACCGGACGGAGGGGTAGAACCAGTTTCCCGGGATTCTTCCACTTGTATTTCTCCCTGCAGCAATGACACTTAATATCCCGGTTGCTCCCATGGAGGAGGACACAGGGGACTGGGATCAGGCCACCCAGGTGCAGCAGTGCATCTCATTGCTGTGGGCAGGCAGGACATGCCCAGGGCAGCGCTGGGACTCAGCCCGGGATGATAAAGGGGAAGAGCTGGTGCCCAGACACCAGGATATCTCTGCCATCCCTGCCTGAACCTTCTGCTCCATCACTTGGATGGGGTCCCTTCACACCTTCATGCCTCAATTTCCCTCCAGCTCATAGTCACTGCTCCAGCATCAGCCCAGCCTCTGGCCCCCCATGGCCCCATGCCAGGGGAGGAGCACATTGTTCCCTCTGGCTGCTGGGCTCCGTGCCCGGCAGGACACAAGAGGCTCTTGTTTGCTCCTTTGGCGTCCGTACCAGCAACTTTCAGCCCTCCATTAGGCCTCGGGCAGGAGGTGCCACCGCCCAGACCCACAAACCGGTTGGAGCAGCTGCCATTTCCCCACAAAGGAGAGATGGCACTGCCTGGGGCATCAGGGGGGCAGACCCCAAACCCAGCTCATCTGTGCTCCAGTGGCAAGCCAGGGTTCACAAAGCCATGCTCTGTCCCAGCTCTGCCCATGTCCCACTGCCTGTGTGGTGGGGTTGGGTGGGCTGGGGCTGTGAGGGGCAGATGTGTCCTCAAGCGGTCCCAGAGCCATACCCACTGATCCCACTGATCATACCCAGAGCCACACCTACTGATCCCAGTGCTGATGCCAATACCAATGCCAACACTGATGCCATGCTGATGCTGACCTGTCCTCTTTTAATCCATTACTCCCACACAGGCTCTCCAGCTGCTCCCTCCAAGCTCCTGCACAGGCACAGCATGACACCAGACAGATGGCACAGACAGACAGATGGACATTGCACTGTTTCATCACCCTAGCTTAATCCCAGGCCCTTGGAAAAGATAAGAGGCACCAAGATAATCTTAGTTTTCCTGAGCATTGGGGTTACCATCACAATCCAACCATTTGTGCTTATTGTTTGGTGTGACAGACTGGAGCTTCTACTGCTTGTACCAGGATGTCCCTGGGCATCAGGTCCCATTGCGGTGGGACAAGCCTGGTGGCCCATGCACTGTGGTGCCAGGAGGATGCTTGGGGACACCCATGTCTCAGAGCAGACCCCACCCTTAGGAGATGGTCACAGTCCTGCCTGCCTCACTTATGCCAGAGGAGCAGCCCAGGCTCTGTCCCTCTGTCCTGCTGGAACACCCGCATTGCTCACATACCAGTGTGTCTACCCTGCGGCCAGAACCTTGTGGTCAAGGGCTCCCTTTAATCTACAAGGCTCCGGAGCATCCCCGCCGGGGCCAGACTCTGCCTGAGGCTTTCACCTCCCAGCCGCCTGCTGTAACCACCGCATTATTTGGGGTTGGAGAGAGCCACACGCCCACGTGTGTGTGTGGCTCACAGCGGCCGTGTCCCCGCAGGCACGTGGGGACTTGTCTCTGGGCTGGGGACAAATGGCAAGGTGGGGACAGGGACTCCCCCGTGCGCACAGCATCAAAGCTTGAGCTGCTCATACTCTCCCTCAGAGGCAGAGCAGGCGCCAGCACAGCCTCTCACAGCCAATTACTGTAATTAATGCTGGAACGTGACATATATTCCACCTGGCAGCTGCCACGCAGGGGCAGCCCCTGTGCCCTTCCCCACATTCCCAAGCAACACACCCACCCGGCCAGCACTGCCGGCCCCGTGTCCCCAGCACTGCCAGACAGCAGGACCAACAGACACCGGCTTGGCGTGGAGGAGCAGCAGCTGATCCCAGAGCTCTTGGAGCCTGAGGATGGTGGTGCAGCACAGGTGGGACCACCAAGCACCTCAGGACATGCCATTCAGGACAACCATTCCACAGACACCAGCCCCACAGCCCTGTCCCAATGCTCATTCCCAGTGCATCCTGCACCCGGTCCCAGATTTTCTCCAGTGTCACCTGCAAGGAGCCATGGCACAGGCACGTGTCCTGGTGGGACACAGCCCACTTGCTCAGCAGGAAGCTTCTCCACCCCAAAACAGGCTGCTCAATACATGCAACCCATCCTGAGCTTTCACCACCCAGCGCTTGCCCCAGCACCCAGACAGGTGTGGATGCCCTGCCCCAAATGCAGTGGGATTTGAAGGACATGTAGGAGCCTGGGTTCCCATCCCTGTTACACTGCACTAAGAGGGTTTGTGAGGGCAGAGCTCCCGTTCTGGTACATCCATCAGGAAACACCTTCTGACACTTTTCCTGGGTTCACCAGCATGGGGACACAGTGCAGCCCCTTGGTGGGGTAGTGAGGACATTCCCAGGCAGGAAGGTGACATTAAATGCAGTGTCACCACAACGCCAGGCACTGCTGGGTGCACAGCAGAGGCTGTGTCACCCTGGCCTTGCTCAGGGTGGAGGACACCCCACAGGGAGAAGGTTTGGGGCATGAATCTCCTGCCAAAAAGCCAAATGTCCAGGCTTGGGGACATTCCCACCCAGGACATGAGTGTCAGTTCCACCTCACATATCGCACACCACTGAGGCGAGAGCCCCTCATCCCCCAGGACCCACACATGGACCCACCAACCTGCCTACCTCAAGGTCCCAAAGGGGCAGGTGAGACTCGCCAGCAAACGATGACCCACCGCGATCTCTGGCTTCACATCTGCCAAGCAAGGCACGTCCAACAGCCCTCCCACACAGCCTGTGAGGAGTGGGGCAGCTTCTCCTCTCCGGAGGCTGAGGATTAGTTACCAATAGCCCAGAGACTGAATGTTCCCAAAAAACATCCTTGCCCAACATAAATCCCTCTGACGGACTCAAAAATGCACAGTCAGGTTGTTTATCGCTAGGGTAAAGCAAATTCTTATCGGGAGGGGAGCCGCGCGCCGGGACCTGCGGGGTCCCTGCAGGGAAAGAAGGGACCTTCGGCCTGAAGTCGCTCTGAAAGTCAAAACTCCGTCCAGTTTCTATGCAACAAGCGGCTCCCAACAGGGAAAACACCCCTAAGCTTTGCCAAGGTGGTTGGCGAAGGGATGGGGGAGATGATGGATCAGGAAGGGGGTCAATGGGGGTGTCCCCACTGGCGATGCTCGGAGGAAGCGGGATGCCACGGCAAAGCCCTAGGGAAGACGATCGGATCTGTCGGGGTGGGGATGCCCCAGGCATGGTCCAGCACTCCGCAGCGAAACACCAGCCCCCTGACACATCCCGCTGGTCCATGTCCCCCGCCGCCCCCAGCCCCCGTGTGCCGCAGCCACCTCCCCGTCCCGCCGGCAGACAGAGCTGCCATTGATGCTCGGAGCCGCCTCACCTGCTCCCGCCGCGCCGAAGGGGCTCCAACAATGGGCTGCCTGTGTGCCCTGGCCGGGGCAGAGCCAGCAGCCCCGCGCCTGAAATATAAGCAGCCGAGGCGGCATTTACCGCCCCGGCCCCGCTCCCCCGGGGGAAAAAGCGCCGGCACTCCCGACCGCAGCGGCGGGGAACACCCCAGCCCCGCCGCACACGTGAGTGGGACGCGGCCCAGCCGTGCCCGGGGCGGTTTCTGCCGTCACCTCCTGCGCACCCCCGGGGTGCTGCCGGGTGCCGGTTGCATGGATGGGGGATGCTGCAGTAGGTGTCTCCCCTGTCAGCGCAGGTGTCCTTCCTTTGGAGCCACCAAACCAGGGATACTCCCGTAACCTTTGGGTCTGACATTTGTTTGGGTTCTCTGCATCACAGTGGAGCAAACCTGCCCCCATGTCACCACAGAGTTCTTGCAGCCATCACACTTTGTCCCCATCTCGAGGGACTTGGATACTCCTCATCCCTCCCCAGCTGTGCGGAAGTGCAGAGGGACTGCACTGGGGAGGGAGATGCAGCAGCTGGGATGGGGGTGCTCTCAGGAATCCCCCAGGGATGCTGGTCCTGCTCAGCTCCTCAGTAAACACCAGTGAGCTGGTTTGCTCACCACAAGAATGTGTCCTGCCGGGGGTGACCAGCACCCCGAAACCCCGGTGATTTGCCCCTTCCTCTGTCGTGAGTCAGGCGGCAGCAGCTGCCCCAGGCCGGCATGACACTGGACACAGCCTGTACTTTGGGCAATTTGGGATGACAAAGTGGGGACGCCGCGTGTGGGGCTCTGATTGCAGGGTCGGGGGCTGCGGTGTTTCACTGCCCTGTCCCAGCCCAGCTCTGCCCCAGTAGCTCCTATCCCATATACCAGCCTCAAGTATGCTGCTCTTCCCCTGTCCCACAGCCCTACCTAGAATATCCTCCCTGTCCCATATCCCTATCCAAAGGTATCCCTCTCTGCTACCTCCCATTCCTACATGGGTTATCTCCCCTGCCCCATGCCCTGCTGTTGAGTATTCCCATTGTTCCACAGAACTGGGGGTATAGCCTTTCCCCTATTCCTGTGCCCCACAGCCCTGTCTGGGGTGCCAGCCCTCCTCCCCAGAGCCGTCTGGGGTATAACCCTGGCTTAAAGTCCTGCTTGGGGCATCCCCACACCCTACAGCCCTGCCTGGGGTCCCCTCCTGGCCCAGAGCCCTGCCAGGGGAGCCGCTGCCCAGAGCCCCGCAGCCTCATGTGCACAGGGGGAGGGTGTGTATGTGTGCACCTGTACCACCACCTGCTCACCTCTGCCTCTGCGTTAGTCTCTGTGTGAGTCTGGGTCTGTGTGTGTGTGTCTGTCTGAATCTATGTGTCCGTGAGTCTGTGTGTGTCTGTGAATCTGTTGGTGAGTGTGTGTATCAGTCAGTTAATATGTCTGTCTGTCTCCATGAGTCCGTGAGTCTGAGTCTGTTGCTGTGTGTCCGTGTGTCTATGTGTCCATGCGTTTCTGTGCGCAGCTACATCCTGGGGCGCTGCGGCCAGCAGAGGGTGTGTGTGTGTGCGTCTGACTGTACCTGTGTGTGTGTGTGTGTGTGTGTGTATGTGTGTGTGTGCGTGCCTGTACCTGTGTGTGGGCGTGTGTGTGTGCCTGTACCTCTGTGTGTGTATGTGACTGTACCTGTTTGTCTGTGTGTCTGTGTGTGTCTGTGTGTGTCTGTGTGTTCACCTGCGCACCCGTCACTCCCGCACCCCGGGGCCGCGGGCACTCCCCTGCCTGCACACGTGGGGCCCTCGGCAGCCCGGTCCCCGCCCTCTGCTCGCCGCTGGCAGCCCGGTGGGCCTGGCCCTGTGACAGCACTGGACCGTGGAAACTCACCCCGAGGTGCCCCCGAGGGCCGGGACCCCCAGCGCCCCTAGCAGCAAGGGCACAGAACCCTGGGGGCTGCTTGCATAGGCTGGGTCAGCCCTGGGTACCTCCAGCTGGCTGTGGGGATTTTTGGTGCCCTCGGGGGGTGGGGGGCGCGGGGGGGTGATCACAGTACAGTGGGGCAGTGGGGTGGCAGAAGCTCACCCAGCCAAGGACAGGGTATTTTGGGGATGCCATGGGTTGGCAGAGGCTGGACATGGGAGTACTGGGGTGTCACAGCGTGGTGGAGGTCAGACAAGGGGTGCTGCAGGGGGCTGGAGGTCAAGCTGGGTGGATATGGGGTGCTGGGGTGACATGGGGTGACAACAGCTGACCCAGATATATATTGGGTATCAGGGTGCTGTGGGGTGACCCCGCTGGCTATGGGGGTTCAGAGTGCTGCAGGGTAATAGAAGGTGACCCACCAGCTACTGGGTATCAGAGCACTGTGTGGCACCCAAATCCAACCCCTCTGGCTATGGAGTGTTGGGATATTCTGGGGGCACCCAACTCCAACCTCTCTGGCTGTGCGATGTCAGGGTACTGTGGAGTACAGCCAGGCAGTTGCAGGGCTCCCCCCATCCCAGCTGCACTGCACCAGCTGCCAGCATCCCACCGCGCTCTTGAGTAGTTAATAAGTTGTAGAGGAGATTTTTGGAGCAGCCAGGGAACAGGTAGGAGCAAGCCTGTGTCCAGCAACCACATTCCTGGGGGAGGGGGACTGGAAGCACTGGCACTACCCCCAGCATGCAAGGCTGGGGGAGGAAACATGCACCCCCCAGCCATGGGGCTGTTGCTGCCAGGTCTGAAGAGATTGCTCATGCCTTGGGATATTTTTCCCTTTGCCAGGTGCCAGCTCAGGTTGTCAGGGTGATGCTGCCGGGGTGGTTACGTGCATTATCTGCTTCCTTCAAGGTCACAAGACTTGTGCAGGATGAGTAAAGATATTTATCAGTCAGTCAGAGGATCTCTGACTATGCTCCCAGCCCACCAGGGTGGGAACAGGAGGGGCCAGGCTGGAGGGGTTCCTGCTGGGCCAGGAGCACCTGCAGGTCCCCTGGAATGGTGACACAAACCTCATGGGATGGCGGAGGGATTGCACTTTGCACGGTGATGCAAAGGTGCCCAACGCTCACGGAACCCCAGTTAAACGTGAGCACTGACAACACTACAGAAATCAACAAACTCTGATCTGCCACATTTTCTCCATGTGGGAAAGGTGAACACTTGGGATTTCCAGGTTCACAGAAGGGGTTTGATGGGAATGAGCATGGTAGTAGTGCTTCCCGATACTCATCGGCCGAAACCAGGGGATGGCTGTGGCAGGTGGCGTTTCTCCTCCTCCCGCCCTTCTCTGGTTACTCGGCGCCATCTCTGCAAACAAAGGGGAGGGTGTGGGACACAGGTGACGGTGACGGAGGAGCAGAGAGGAGCGTCCAGCAGCCAGCACTGAAACCCCACCCCGGGGCCAGCCCATATAAATAGCACTGCGCACAGGTGTTGCCACATGATTTTCTCCATGTGGGAAAGGTGAACACTTGGGATTTCCAGGTTCACAGAAGGGGTTTGATGGGAATGAGCATGGTAGTAGTGCTTCCCGATACTCATCGGCCGAAACCAGGGGATGGCTGTGGCAGGTGGCGTTTCTCCTCCTCCCGCCCTTCTCTGGTTACTCGGCGCCATCTCTGCAAACAAAGGGGAGGGTGTGGGACACAGGTGACGGTGACGGAGGAGCAGAGAGGAGCGTCCAGCAGCCAGCACTGAAACCCCACCCCGGGGCCAGCCCATATAAATAGCACTGCGCACAGGTGTAAGCCGATCCCCCGGCTGCGAGCGGCGGCGGGTGGCAGCGACGGTCTCGGTCCGTGGGTTCTTCTCCGCCATCGCCTGGAGCACGTCACTGAACCGTCCACCATGTCGATGGGGCTGGAGATCGGCGGCGTGGCCTTGTCCGTGCTGGGTTGGCTGTGCAGCATCATCTGCTGCGCGTTGCCCATGTGGAAGGTGTCGGCCTTCATCGGTAACAACATCGTGACGGCCCAGATCCTCTGGGAAGGGCTGTGGATGAACTGCGTGGTGCAGAGCACGGGGCAGATGCAGTGCAAGGTCTATGACTCCATGCTGGCGCTCCCTCAGGACCTGCAAGCCGCCCGTGCCCTGCTGGTGGTGGCCATCATCTTGGCCGTCCTGGGCTTAATGGTGGCCATCGTGGGCGCCCAGTGCACCCGCTGCGTGGAGGATGAGAGCACCAAAGCCAAGATCACCATCGTCTCCGGCGTCATCTTCCTCCTCTCTGGTGTCATGACCCTCATCCCTGTCTGCTGGTCGGCCAACACCATCATCCGGGATTTCTACAACCCGCTGGTGATCGAAGCGCAGAAGCGAGAGCTGGGCACCTCGCTCTACGTGGGCTGGGCAGCCTCCGCACTCCTGCTGCTGGGGGGGGGCCTGCTCTGCTGCTCCTGCCCCCCCAAAGACGACAGGTACCCCACGGGCAAGGTGGCCTACTCTGCCCCACGCTCCGCCGTCACCAGCTACGACAAGAGGAACTATGTCTGAGCCCCCCCCAGGGTCCCCCGGCACCCCTCGATATCCCCCACCCCACCCCCCCACCCTGGGACCCTCATTGCCCTCCGTGGGGCCCGGGGGCGGCAGCGCCGGGGCGGGGCGGGGGGGCGCGAAGGAGGGGACGGGGACGGCCGCAGGGTCAGGGCCAGGCTGTGTAAATAGAGACAGTTTCGGTTAAACACGAGGCAGTTTCGGGTCGGCGGGAGAAGCGGCACCCGGCGACGTCCTGCCATGCCCATGGGGCAGGATGAGGACGGGATGGGGAGGGCCCCCCTGCTGTGTGCCACATCGCTGCTGGCCCGGCACCGTCTGTCCCTGTTACGCGTGGTCTGTACCGGTTACATTTGTCAATAAACGTGTCCTGTTTTGGTACCCGAGTGTCCCTGAGATGTGCGGCACGATCGAGGTGGGCACAGGGAGGGAGAACACGGCAGTCCAGCCCCCCAAGGCACCCTACACACCCTGCTACGCCGACACCCGTGTGGCACCGGGCTGGGGACAGAGGGCTCAGCCGCAGCGCGCCGGGCGCCGGGCTCGGGATGGGAACCCGTTGTCCCCCTGCATTCCTGGGGCAGCTCTCCGGGAGCGGTCGGGGCGGGAAGCAGCGGAGGAGCCGCTGGATGCCGCAGGGACACTCCCTACCCGCAGTCCAAAGTCTGGGGCCGCCGGGGGGGGCCGCGAGGCGCTTCCCTCGCCCGGGAGCCGCGCTGGGGCGAGGCCGCCCCGCTCGGCCGCTCCCTCCCGCCCGCCGCCACGCTCCAGCGGCCAGGGACAAAGGGGCAAGAGCGGCCGCAGGAGCGCGGGGCCGGTCCTGGGGAAAGCGAGGCCGGGGGCGGCGAGTGCGGGGCTGAGCCGGCCGGTCCCGCTGTGCCTGCGGGCGGCAGCAGGCGAAAGGGCCCTGCGGAGCCCCTGCCGCCCGCAGGGAGCCGCCCCGCCCGGCCCGCTTCCCCCGGGCCCCAACCGCCCTGCCCCGCTGCCCGCTCCGGGGCCCGCGGCGGCAGCAGCGCCGCCGTGACCCTCCCCGTGCGCGCGCTGCCGCTGTCCTGCCGCGGGGGGGCG
>NW_024528710.1:531335-543819 GCF_017590135.1 Pyrgilauda ruficollis | reverse complement strand
CGCCGCCGCCCGCTCCGTGGCCACGTAAGGGCCCGGCCGCGCGCGGGGCTGGGCGGGGGCGGGTGCGGCGGGAGCGGTCCCGGGAAGGGTCCCGGGGGGGTAACCCGCGAGCCGGGGCGTGGCCGCCACGAGGGAGCTGGCCACGCCTCCCTCAAGCCATGCCCCTTGCACCGGTGTTCCCCACGCGGGTGGTGAGCTGTTGGTCACGCCCCTGGCCACGCCCCCTTCCCCTCCTGCCCTTGGCCCAGCCCTGGCCACGCTCTCACGGAATGCCAGGCTGGGCCGGGCTGGACGGGAGCCCAGAGGTCCCTGGTGCCACCTCCCTGCTCAGGCAGGGCCATCCCAGAGCACAGGGCACAGCATTGTGCCCAGAGGGCTCTGCAGTATCCCCGCTGAGGGAGACTCCAGCCCCTCCCTGGGCAGCCTGTTCAGGGCTGGGCAGTGCCCAGGGCAGAAGTTCTGCCTCCTGTGCAGGGGCAGTTCCTGGGCTCCGTCCCTGCCCGTGGCTCTGGTGCCACTGCTGGGCCTGGAGCAGAGCCCGGGCCCTGCTCTGCCCCTCCCTGCACACAGGGACACCCAGGGCTGAGGGCCCCTCTCAGCTGGGGCTCCTCTCCAGGCTCAGCAGCCCCAGCTCCCTCAGCCTTTCCTGGGCACCAAGATGCTCCAGGCCTTTCTCATCCTCATCCTCCCAGCCTGAGCTGGCACTGCTCCAGGAGCTCCGTGTCTTCCTTTTCCTGAGGAGCCGAGGACTGGACACAACACTCCAAATGTGCCTCACCAGGGCTGGGCAGAGGGGCAAGGCTCATTTCCCTCCTGCACCTCTGGCCATACCCCATTCCTGTCTCCCTGCAGTGCAGTGCCCCTGGCCCATGTGGAGGTGGAGGGTCGCAGGGATCAGCCACCCCTTGTCCTGCTCCACGGGCTCTTTGGCAGCCACAGCAACTTCCAGACAGTGGCCAAGACACTTGTGCGCCGTGGTAGCGGCAAGGTGAGACCCAGGACGTGGGGGGAGGCACGGCACACAGGGAGGGGTCCAGGGTCACGTTGGGCAGTGCCTGGGGTGACACACTGCTCCTGCCCAGGCAGGTGCTGACAGTGGATGCCCGGAACCACGGCAGCAGCCCCCACAGCCCTGTGATGACGTATGAAGCGATGAGCCTGGACGTGCAGCACCTCCTGAGCCGCCTGGGCATCACCAAATGCATCCTCGTGGGACACAGCATGGGGGGCAAGACAGCCATGACACTGGCCTTGCAGCGGGTCAGCAGGCATGGGGGTGGGAGTGGGGTCACAGGCTCAGGAAGTTCCGGAGGGCGCTGTAGGAAGAGGATAGCACCTTCTGAGACTGTTCACTGGGGCCAGCTTTGCCCCCAGCTCCACAGGGACTTGTCTGTATCAGGGTGGGTGGTGTAAGCCAGGCTATGGGAGCAGGAGCAAATCTATGTCCACCAGCCCATGCTCTGCCCTGTCCCTCCAGCAGTGATTGTGAGGGAGCTTGGAGATCTGTGCCGAGGATGACTCTGGGAAGGGCACATGGAGGTCTCTACTGAGACAGGAGGGAGCAAAGAGCCTCCAGGGAATCTGACTGGGAGTGGAGCCCTGTGCCTACTCCCACTGGAGAGATCTTGGGAGATCCTGGCGTCTGATCTACCCTGCTTGTTTCTCCAGCCAGACCTGGTGGAACGCCTCATCTCTGTAGACATTGGTCCTGGCTCAACCGCCCCTGTGTCCGAATTCTCTGCCTACATCTCGGCCATGAAGGAGGTGAAGGTCCCAGCGGGGCTGTCCCGCTCTGCAGCACGCCAGCTGGCAGATGACCAGCTGCAGCCCGTGGTCAAGGTAGGAAATCCCGTGGGAGATGGGGAGGATGGAGGGTGCCAAGACATCCTGTTTTGTTGCTCTTACTGAAGACAACATGGTCCCCTTCCGTGGCAGCTCCCACAGCTGAGACAGTTCCTCCTCACCAACCTGGTGGAGGTGGAGGGCTGCTACGTGTGGCGGGTGAACCTGGAGGCTATTTCCCGGCACCTGGCAGATATCATGAACTTCCCTGTCTTCCAAAAGCCATATCCTGGTCCTGCACTCTTCTTGGGAGGGTCTGACTCGCCCTATATCAGGTGAGACCGGAGAGAAGCGGTTCCAGGTCTGTGGTTTGACCTTTTGTGCTCTTTGCAGCTGCCAAGAGTGGGAGGAGCTCTTGGGATGGGGAAGGTCCTGAGCAAGGGCGGTTTCTCCAGCAGCCAGTGACACCGACATACTAGAGTGAGGGGGAACCTAGGAGCCCCCTGGGCTTTCCCAACAGGAAAGGAGTCATATCCGGGATCATCCTCTGCTTGGGGAGGGTGAGGGAAGACACCAGGAGGGACCTCTTATCATAGTATGTTCCCTTGTCCTGCAGCTCCAGAGACTACCCAGAGATCCAACGTCTCTTCCCCAATGCAGAGATCCAGTACATTAAAGGTGCAGGCCACATAGTCCATCAGGATAAATTTGAAGAATTCATCACTGCTGTCCTCAATTTCCTGCCACAGCTGTAGCACTGGGGACCAGGGTTTCTGCAGGGACCATGTGGGTCCTGAGGAGCTCTGGACAGTGATGCAGGGCTTGGGCTCTGAGGATGGGCTGAGCTGGGACTGGCTGCCCTCACTGCAGTCTGATCCTGCCTGCAAGACCTTCTCCTATCCTGATTCTTCTGCAGCCAGAGCAGAGAGGCACCTGCATGCTGCTGAGATCTCCTGCCACCTCTCAGGGATGTGGCTCAGGACACTGTCCTGCCTGCACAGGGGTGTCAGGCACACGGAGAGGGCAGGAGAGCTCTCTTGTTTTCCTGCTGCCAGATCCTTCCATGGATCTGGCTGTGACTTTGCAGAATGTGCAATAAAGCTGAATCCATGCCAAGGCAGAACAGGGGTTGGATGTGGCCATGGTGGGAAGGGCATGTGTGGGGGGCATAGGAGGGGCTTCTCAGTTGGCAGCAGGGATGCTGGTGGGAGGTGACAGCTGGACTGGGCCCTAATGTGACAAGCTGTGGGAGCAGTGCACATAAGACACAGATTTGAGGGTCTTTCTTGGCTTCCAGGGGAAATTGCAACATTGCTCTTGGAATCTGCCTCCTGGGCAAGGAGCATGTTTGCCCAGGCTGTCCCAAAGGCAGGTGTCACTTCATCCCTGAGCTCCTGACAATTTCTTCCCTCCCACCTACTCTGCATCCTCCTGCAGCATAACACCCACCCACCATGGGCTGGAGGCAGAGGAGCAGGGTGTCTGCTGCAAAAATCCCTTTATTGGACAACTGGTAAAGCTGGGAACAGGGCAGAAGTGACTATGGGGGTGACGAATCATCTCTGTCACAACTGGGGGACACACTGTGCATGCAGACAGTAGAGAGAGACATTAATCATCTCTGCTTTTGCTGCTCCAGAGCCAGGTGTCTGCTGCTCCCTGGGATGAGTCTGCTTAATTTGGGGTTGTTCAGAGGCCCCAAAAGGGAGGGAGGGCAGAAGACTGAGGATGTTTTATGCCAGGTCTGGCTATAGTTGCCTAGCAGAGCAGGCACCAGAGACTGCTTTGGAGATTTGCTATGTTTCTGCAGAGCTGTTCTTGTCTCTCCTCTCCTCTCCTCTCCTCTCCTCTCCTCTCCGGAGCTGGGCTGCATTGGCCTTGAGTTTTCTGCTATATCACCCTCAAATTCAAACACTTTTGCTCTCTGTGTATTACTTTTTCCCGTGAAGAATGTCAGACCAATAAGCTCCAGAGTCACAACTACTGAAATTAGTTCCTTGGGTGCCACAAGCCAGCTGGGGGTGGGGTCTGGCCCCAGCTATCAGCACACAAGACCTTTGGACTAAGCCATAAGCTCTGGAGCCCAGGATCAGTGGGGGATTTCTCCCCACTCCTTCCTGCTGGCCAGGTACCAGGTTTGGGACACAGACAAAAGGCAGCTGCAAGGTGCAAGGTGAAGAGTCTCACCATGGCAGGAGATGAGTGGCGTGAGGAGAGGTAGAGCTTTCTAGAGGTAGAGCAACATTGTAGTCCATTCTTGTGATGGCATCTGCTGAGGGAGCATAGGGAAGCATTGTTGGACCTGGGGTGAGAGAGACAGCAGGGAGAAATGAGAGTGGCTCTGTTCCTGCAGGGGAAGGGTACAGGGAATTCAAGAGACATCCCAAGGGCCCGTCCAGACATATGTCTGGTGGCACAAGGGATGCCATGGGCTGCACTGACTCACTGGGCTCTATGCTGTCAAGTGTCAGGGTGCTGATGCCTCCAGAGATCCAGCTGACTCCCCAGGCAAAACCAGACCCCTTTTTGACAGCCTGCTCCCAAGGAGCCTGCCAGGAAAGGACCTGTCCTGGCCTGAGCTCTGCTCCAAGCAGGACGTCTGATCCTTGACGCAACTGCAGTTAACCACAAACCCCGTCTTTAGGAAGATCTCTGTGTGGCTGTTGCAGGCATGACTTCAAAACTGCTCTATCGGGCATTGGGTAGAAATAGAGCCTGTTGATGACCTGCAGGACATGGGATCTGGGGTGACAGATGTCAAGTGTGACTTCACTAGTGTCCCTCACTGCAACAGTGATTAATGCTGGGTGCCAGACCAGGGGACGGGGCACCTTCTCCAAGATCATTTGGCCTTCTCCAAAATCATTTGGCCCATCGGACCAAATGGCCCATCTGACCAACAGCATGGAAAAAGGACATGGCATCCTAGGGAAGACACAAGTGATGTGAATATTTTCTTCAAGTCTCTGCTCTCCTGTTCTCCCAGCAGCCATGCTGGCATGGCCTGGAGCCATCTGAGACGCAGCAGGAGAAGCCAATTTCCACCACAGTGGTTGGCGGGGGAGATAAAATTGGCAGGAGGAGTGCAGGCAGAGCCGGGGGGGCGGTGGGGGTGGGAGCCCTGCCTCCAGGGAAGGTGGTCACAAACCCCGGCCTGGTGCTGCCAGTGGGGTCTGTGCGTGTCCTGAGCAGCCGCGTGCCCTGGCCGGGGGGTTCCCTGCACTAAAGGCTGGACTCAATGACTTCAAGATCTTTTCCAGTTTAACTTACTCTGTGATCTACTGCCCTGCTCCTTGGCAGGCAGGCCGCTGGCTCCGCTCAGGCCATGCCTGCCCCATCAGGGTGGCAGGGCTATGCTCCAGCCCTCCTCTCAGCTGCTCTGCCCACAGCATGTGGGCTCCTTCTGTCCCCGATGCTGCAGTGTTCACTCGGAGCACTGCTGGATCCAGGGCTGGTCCTGGATGCCAACGGGGGCTAAGGGGGCACCTCAGTGTCACGAAAGGCCAGTGGCACAGCAGAGGGCCCTGCTAGCAGAAAGCCCCTCAGTTACACTGGGAAGTGCCTGTAGCAAGAAGGGCTATTGCAGGGCAGGGCCCCTTGGGGCCCCTGTTCAGGCCCATGGGGGACAGCCACCCCCAAGAGCTCCGTCATCACAGGGTAGCAAGGGGTCTCAGGGCCGTGATACCCAACTGCCCCTTGCCTTTGAGTCTCAGACACTCCCCAGGGCTGCTCTTCCACCTGACCGAGGCTCAGAACCCCTTGGGTCAGCAGGTTGTCCAGCATCCCAGAGATCACTGGGTGCTCACATGCTCCACAAACTCTTTCTGCACATTCTGGAGCAGCTCCTCTTCAGGATGGCACCATCTGCCCCGCACCATAGCTCCAGCTGCCCCACCACCCAGCTCCCTCCAGGTGCTGCCTCCTGCCTATCACCTCTCGACCTGCTCCCCCTGCCCTATTGCCAACCCAGAGTGCTGCTTCCTCCTTCATTTTCCAGCCCAGAGACTTTTCCTGCCTTCACTCACCTCCCCCTTTTCCCACACATTTTTCCCGGGGAAATCACCCAAAGCAGTGCATTTGCAAAGATTCAACATCTGCGGGACTAGGAGGAAGAGTTGCCTCTGCACCTCTTAGAGGCAGGCCCGGGACAGCTCCACCCACAGCTGGCATCAGGCAGGGATGGTTGTCCTCTGTGGAGGACCGACATCCCTCTGTCCACGCCCCCAAACCCTCCAGCCCTGTCTGGGGCTGGGCTCAGCTCATTCTTTCCAGAGGCTGCAGAGACACCACCTCGGGCAGCACCACTTTGTGCTGGCAGCTGGGAGCACTGGAACAGCTGCCCAGAGAGGCCGTGGAGTCTCCCTCTCTGGAGACATTCCAAACGCACCCAGACGCCTTCCTGTCACCTGCTCTGGGTGACCCTGCCTTGGCAGAGGGGTTGGACTGGGTGATCTCCACAGGTCCCTTCCAGTTTCAACTACTCTGTGATTGCAGCCCGCAGGATCCTGGACTGTAAAACCTGGGCTGTGAGAAAGCCCGAGATCACCCCCTAACTACATTAGCTGGGCTGGTCCGCAGGATGAGGATGTGAACGGCAGAAGTAATGCCACGGATTGGGAAATGCAGGGGCGAGGCGAGGGGCAGAGGCCATCCAGCCCCGGGGGAGGCACATCCAGGCAGAGAGAAGCAGCAGCTGCCCGAGGCTGAGCGGGGCGATAGAGCGGGGAGGCCTCACGAGCTCTTGACCATTCAGGGGGCTTCCGTAGAACGCGAGGCCAGGCCCAGAGGCAGCGACCCCGCGCCATCCTGTCCCGGCCGAGACACCGGAGGCGGCCACGGGGTTGTTCCCCTGGGCGCTGCCTGGGACCGAGGTCCATCGGGCTCCGGGACCCCTCGTGCCGCCGCGGGCCCGGCCGGGCTGAGGGGAGTCCCTGTCACCGGGCGGTCACGTGATGGGACGGCCCACCCGCCCGCCCTTTCTGAGGAGCGGCGCCTTGCGGCCGCCGATTGGCTGCGGCGGGACGCGCTGTGATTTCTCATTGGCCTTCGGGCGGCGGACACCGCCCCCTCTCATGTCACGGGATAGGCCTGGCGGGAGGGTGGATGGGCGTGGCCTGGCTGCCGGTGGCGCTGGGCGGGGACGCGTTCTCTCCTCTGGTTGGTCGGTGGCGCCGGCGGTACCGAGCGCTGATTGGCCGGAGCGCGCGGGCCGGCGGGGGGGGCCGGGCGGGAGTTGCACGCGGCAGAGGGGGGAGCGGCGCGGCCGGAGCCGGGCGGGACCCGCCGGGACAGGTGAGGCCGGGGCTGCCCGGGACTCTCCCGCTTCCCTCCCGCCGCCTTGGCACCCAGCGCCGCTCCTCGGGCCGCCGCTCGCCGCGGCCCCGCTCCTTCTCCCCGCCGCCCGGTGTGCGCGGCCTCCCCGGGGCCTGTCCGTGAAGGGCGGCACCGCCCGGTGGCAGCAGCACTGAGGCGGCGGCGGCCCTGCGGGCCGGGCTGCACCGGAGGTTCCGCGGTGTCGCCAGCGGGCGGAGGCGGGGTCGCCGTCAGACCGAGGAAGGGGGCGCGGAGCTGCCGCTGGGGCCGGCCCTGCCTGCTCCGGCCCTGCCGCGGGGCCCGAGCCCGTCCCCGGGCCGAGGCTGCGGGCGCGGCTCGCCTGCCTCTCCTGTCCACCCGCGCTGGGCCCGTGCAGATCCCGCCTGGAAGTGCCTGGCGGGTGGGAGATTCTTGTGCCACAGAGATCTGGAGTGGCGGCACGGAGCTGGTTCTTTTTTGCGTGCGGTGGGGTTGCTCGGTGCCCTGGAGGCCACACACGGCTGTGTTTGGGGCAGGTGCCTCCCCTCCGTGTTGGGTAGGAGCTGGTTCTGTGCTGGTTTGGAACTGTGGCTGACTGAAGTTTGGCGTGGAGGTGGTGATGCAGGTTTGACATTTATTTAGAAACCCCTCAGCTGTGTTGTAAACATTGGCTTCCCTAAAGCAGCTGATGTGATGCCTTTGGGGTTTCCTGCTGAATTAACTGAAGTGGAATGAACACAAAATAATCCATGGTAAAATGGGGGTTCCTAGAACTGTATTGGGCATGTCATGTTAACTGTCTCATAGGGATCCTGACGGTGATTTTGGCAATGACTTGAAGGAAGCTGACAGGTAAAAGCTGAGGAACTGCGTGAGCAACTCAGAGTGCTGAGTAAAAAATGGGAGATGAGAATCTGACACTGTGGCCTGGTTAGTTTGGCACTGGAGACCACCACATATATTTTACCAGAGAAAGCAAACTTCAGGAGGAGTCTGAAATGGGAACAAAGAAACAAGGGAGGGAGAAGTGGGATCTGTCCTGGGAGGCAGGAATTCTTGCCTGGGTTCATGAATGTATTGAACACAGGGAGTTAGGCTGGGGGTGGTCTTTGGTACCTCACTGAGGAGGAGGAGAGGGAGTGTTAACTCAGCTCCCACACTGGTGCAAAAGCTGCTGTGCCTGGGTTTGGTGCTTGTGTGTGGTTCAAAGCCGGTGGAAAGCTGGGCAGAGTTTGAACATGTATGAGGTGGGAATAAAGGTGAAAAAAGCTGCCATGTGATGCTGAGAGAACTCCATCTGCTTTCTCCAGCAAGAACTTGAGAGAAGAACTGGCCAGTCTGCATCTGCTTATGGAGAACAGAGGCTGGAGACTGGGAATTCAGTCTGGCTGGTCAGGGTATGTCTATATGGAATCCAAAATGTATATCTTTAGGCAACAGAGATGCAAGCATGAGAACAAACTTCCCTAAGTCAGTGATGACATTGTATTGGCTGCCAACTTTTATATGGAGGCTCCATATTTTTCTTTTTTTTAATGAAAGCAACTGGGCTCACAGCCCCAGGAGTTTGGGGTCTGCTCTGCTTGGGGGTCTGTGAGGTGGCTGTGGTGTCTTTAAGGGAGTTTGCTGGAAGATGGACACCTAATTAAACTGGGAAATAAATGTAAAAGTTTCACTTATAAATTTCTAGGAACATCTGAGTTCCCCTTTTCTTTGCAGCATTCTCAGGAATTTGTTTATCTGGCTGTGACAATTATTTAATTTTTTTAAGAGAGCCTTGACTGGGACATTTCCTCAGAGGTGTCACTGCTGTGGGTTTTGTTGTCCATCCAGCCCACCTGTCTCAACAATTGTGTTACTTACCTGTCAGACTTGGTTGTAACAAGCTAAAAGGAAAAAAACCAAACCCAAAACCCAAATCAAGGGAAGATTTAGGGGCTGATCTTGCCACAGAGACTTTGGAGAATGCTGCTGTGCCGGCTTTTATTGTGATCTCAATCTGCCAAATATGCACTGGCCTGCTTTTGTTTTTTGTTTGTGTGGGGCTTCTCAAAGTCTCCCTTGTGCCAGTGCTGGGGAGCACAGGGATGATGTGAGTAGCCTTTCCTCAGCCTGGTGCCTGTGCTCGCTGAGCTCTGCTCATCTGGAGGCAGGTGCCAGGCCTGGATGACTCCAGTCGGCTCCGTTGGTGAGGATTGCTCTGGGCATTGGGCCCTCTCCTCCAAGAGATGTGGTTTTAGTCTGTGCTGTTTGAGACAGAGCTATTTCCATCCCTCTTTTCTGTCTCCAGTTTGTTTCAGAGGCTGCTGTCAGTGGAGGGAGAGGGTTGTTCTCAGTAATACTTTGGTAGGTGAGGAAAAAGGAGGGTAGAGAGAACTGAGATTGTCTTGGGGGGTGTGTGGTTGCACTGAGTGTGTGCAGTGGTGTTGGAAATGACTGAGCATTGTTTCACAGGAAAATCCAGCAGTGTCATCTATTATTTTTATGAGAGAGAAATGTGAGCAGAAAGAAAGAAATCAGTGTTGCATACTTGCACATCACACTCAACTTCCCAGGACATGCTCCCCCAAGGAATTAATAATTATCAAAGAGTTATGAAAGCTCATACCTTTCCCCTTCCAACCCTTCAGCCAGCCGGTTTCCTGTGTGTTTTTGGATTTCTAGTGGTCTCTTACTGTGAGACCTGTCGCTCTTTGCAGAACTAGATCAGATCCCTTTTTAGATAATGATGAATGGAGATAAGAGCTATTAAAAAATTACTTTGTTCTTAATAAATTAGCATAACAGATTAATCCCTGCTCATAATCACTGACCTGTTCTTCAGGAGGATGCTGGGGCTGTGATGGAGCAGGGAGGAATTTTGTCTGGTCACTTGGAGCATGCTTCAGGCCGATATAATCGCTTCCCTCCTGTTCCTCGCTGACGTTCCCACAGTTCCATGCACTCCCAACAGCCCCAAAGGATAGGATTTCCCTCCGGAGGGATCAGATGATTAGCTTATAAATAGCAAATGCCTGCTCAGGCCTACTTTCCTGGGTGATTTGGTCCCTGTCCTGTCCGAAGCAATGAGTACAACTGCATCCACACATTGCAGCCCAGAGCCAAATCCAAGGAGAGGGGCATGCTTTCCCTTGAGATGGTGGATTTCTGCCCAGAAGGAAACTGCCCTGGTGCAAGGTGCTTTGGCTTTGCAGCCAGAGCCTCAGAGAGGGGATTGACTGGGAGGCTCCGGCGGCAGCAGCGCTGTGCTGCTGGATGTGCTGGCACAGCACCGGGAAACGGGCTCTTTTCTGGGAATGTGAGCTGAAATGAATCTGAGACGTGTTCAGTGGCTGAATAGTGTTTGAAATGAGCCTGTGCTCCTGCCAGGAAGCCTGTGCTGGTGCTGGGGCACCCTTGTATCAAAGCCTGAGCTCTTGGAGTCCTCTTTGAGTTGCACACATTCCCCCTTACTTATTTCCTTCAAACTTTCTTTTCTTTCTCTCTAGTTTAGTCAGTCCTGGGCTGCTGAGAGATTTCTGACACACGTGCTGAGGTTTGATGTGCAGCCTCTGGTCGCTCTGACACACCTGGGTTTGCCTCGTGAGGTGGGGATAGTTTTCATGGGGTGTGTTTGCAATGTCCTTGTGCAGGGATCTGTGTGTGGTGGGTCTGGGAGCAGCTTCGGCCTTTCCAGACAGAGGTAACTTTAGTGGGACAGAGCATCAGCAGAACTTATCTGACAGTCCCGGCTCTTAACAGCTGTAAGGCCTTTGTTGTTACTTATTACCTTGTCTGTCTTGCTCTCTCTCAGTTGAGAGATGCCCTCAAATTTCTTCTTCAAGAGGGAGAAGCCTGCCCAGGGCCTATCCCAAGAGTGGAGAGTTATGTGTCAGTATATTCTGTTTCAACATGTATCAAGTTTCTGGCCTCAGAGGTTTCCTTTTATGTTGTGAGCTTTTTAGGCGCTTTATTCCCTTCAGTCTCTGATGGAGAGCATTCCTGATCTGCCTTCCCTTGTGGATCCTATTGCTTCACTTCTAGGTGGAGTGTTTGCTCAGCGGTGTGTGTGATACAGCTGATCTCAGGCACTGCACACCCAGGATGGTCGGCTGGCCCGGCCACGCGTGACAGAGTTCTGCTTTTGCCAACATTGATTTTCCTGGGGGACAGAAACACTGCGCTGGCTCTTGCAGGGGTGTGGGCCTGATCCCACCGCAGAGATAGGCACAGCATTGACAGGAAGGATGGCAGTTAGGATTATGGTTTTCCTAAGCCTTGGGAGTGGGGTTTGCAGAAATAAGATAGGTGGGAATGTTCTGATAACAAAGTACAGGCGACATATCGGGTACCTCTGTCTGAGATGGAGCAAGAGCCAAATCTGGTTACTCTTGCTGAGGCTGCTGACCGCTGTCAGCTCCTCCCCGCTTCAGAGGAGCCTGTGCCTGCAGCAGGGACAGAGGTAGACATGGCTCACAACTTATCTGCTCGGGGGCAAAGTCTTGTAGCTGAACTTAAGCCCAGAATTGCAGCGGGGTATTCTCTGGAGCACAGCTTTCTGCTATTTCATGCTGTCAGAACAGCACTGGCTGGGAAGTGGAGTCCTTGTTCCTTTTCCAACCTGACCAGTTCTTCACTAGAAAATGAAATTGTGGAATTGTTCTCAGAACGTGCTTGGACATGGCACTGCCTGTGAGTGACAGCTTTATGGTAAGGACCCTCAAAGCATTTCTACTCTGCAGTCAGTTCAGTTGCTTAGGCTCTGCCAGCCTTTTCCTGATGGTCCCTGCTGAAGCTGAGGATCGCTCCGAGCGAACGAGGGTTGCAGTTTGCATTGTTCCTTCTGGAAACTTCAGAGGGTTTTGTTGGTTTGTTTTATTCTAGAAACTTGTTGAAGTAGACAGCTTCCCCCAAGTGGATGAGTGCCTTGTGGCAACCCAGCATGAATCTATTCAGTTCTCTCTGTTGTTTCAACTGTGCTGCCTGGATTTGCAATAATTTTTTTTTTTTTTAATCTTTCAAAGGACTCAGCAGAAGTCTTATTGCAGGAGCATGACGGACACATAACACTCAGGGCCACCGGTGGGACAGAGCCAGGTGGAATCTGTTTCACTGTTTTAATGGGAACAAGAGTAGCCGTTGTCCTGTTTAGTATCTTGTTTATGAGGCACCTACTCCCAGTTTGGAGAACATCTCACTGAGGGTACCCTGGGAGAGCATGGCTGGCTGCCAGCCTGGAGCCTGGGTCATGCCTGTGCTTCCTGCAGCTCAGCTTGGCTGCCAGCACCACCTGGCAGCTTCATCACTCTGCGGGTGCTCGTGACCTGGGGTGCTCAGGAGGAGCTTTAGGAGGATGTGAGGAGCTCTGAAGTTGTTGCTTCTCAACCCCCGCCCCCCCCCCTCCCCCCCCAGCAGGTTCAGGGAGAAAATT